>NC_090331.1:5940432-6240432 GCF_035084215.1 Heptranchias perlo
GCCTGTCCTTGACTACTTGGCTCAGGAGGCAGCTGTGACCTTCGCACGACCTGCCCACCGGATCCCTGCCGCTCCCTCGTTTCTGCAGGCACTGTCCTGCATGGAGTGACTCTTCACCACTGTGAGCACGAGCGTTGTGTCTGAGCGTGAGCATTGTGTGTGTGTGTGAGTGTGAGTTTTGCAGTCGTGCCTCACGGTGCCGTTATCCGAAGGTGAATTAACGCTGACCTGATCCAAGCACAGAATCCCAATGGACCAAATCCCCCTTCCCCGTTCACTCCCATTCGACAGAAGTCGTGATCTATCAAAACCTTTTAAACTGGAATACCCTCCCCCCAACTCGTTCTCCCCTTTCTTCCTCTCCTCTTCTTGTTCACTTCATCCTCCCTCCCCTCCTCGGGCCCCCCCCCCCCCACTTTCTCCCTCCCCTCCTCGGCTCCCCCCCACTTTCTCCCTCCCCTCCTCAGCCCCCCCCCCACTTTCTCCCTCGGCCCCCCCCCCCCCACTTTCTCCCTCGTCCCCCCCCCCCACTTTCTCCCTCGTCCCCCCCCCACTTTCTCCCTCGTCCCCCCCCCCACTTTCTCCCTCAGCCCCCCCCCCCACTTTCTCCCTCGTCCCCCCCCCCACTTTCTCCCTCGTCCCCCCCCCCCACTTTCTCCCTCGTCCCCCCCCCCCCACTTTCTCCCTCGTCCCCCCCCCCACTTTCTCCCTCGTCCCCCCCCCCACTTTCTCCCTCGTCCCCCCCCCACTTTCTCCCTCGTCCCCCCCCCCCCACTTTCTCCCTCGTCCCCCCCCCCACTTTCTCCCTCGGCCCCGCCCCCCACTTTCTCCCTCGGCCCCGCCCCCCACTTTCTCCCTCGGCCCCGCCCCCCACTTTCTCCCTCGTCCCCCTCCCCACTTTCTCCCTCGTCCCCCCCCCACTTTCTCCCTCGTCCCCCCCCCACTTTCTCCCTCGTCCCCCCCCCCCCACTTTCTCCCTCGTCCCCCCCCCCCACTTTCTCCCTCGTCCCCCCCCCCCACTTTCTCCCTCGTCCCCCCCCCACTTTCTCCCTCGTCCCCCCCCCACTTTCTCACTCGTCCCCCCCCCACTTTCTCCCTCGTCCCCCCCCCCACTTTCTCCCTCGGCCCCCCCCCCACTTTCTCCCTCGTCCCCCCCCCCACTTTCTCCCTCGTCCCCCCCCCACTTACTCTCTCGTCCCCCCCCCCCACTTTCACCCTCGTACCCCCCCCCCCACTTTCACCCTCGTCCCCCCCCCACTTTCTCACTCGTCCCCCCCCCCACTTTCTCCCTCGTCCCCCCCCCACTTTCTCCCTCGGCCCCCCCCCCCACTTTCTCCCTCGTCCCCCCCCCACTTTCTCCCTCGTCCCCCCCCCACTTTCTCCCTCGTCCCCCCCCCCACTTTCTCCCTCTCTTTCCCCCCCCCCCACTTTCTCCCTCGTCCCCCCCCCACTTTCTCCCTCGTCCCCCCCCCCCACTTTCTCCCTCGTCCCCCCCCCCCACTTTCTCCCTCGGCCCCCCCCCACTTTCTCCCTCGTCCCCCCCCCCCCCACTTTCTCCCTCGTCCCCCCCCCCCCACTTTCTCCCTCGTCCCCCCCCCCACTTTCTCCCTCGTCCCCCCCCCCACTTTCTCCCTCTCTTTCCCCCCCCCCCACTTTCTCCCTCGTCCCCCCCCACTTTCTCCCTCGTCCCCCCCCCACTTTCTCCCTCGTCCCCCCCCCCCACTTTCTCCCTCGTCCCCCCCCCACTTTCTCCCTCGTCCCCCCCCCACTTTGTCCCTCGTCCCCCCCCCCCCACTTTCTCCCTCGTCCCCCCCCCCACTTTCTCCCTCGTCCCCCCCCCCACTTTCTCCCTCGTCCCCCCCCCCACTTTCTCCCTCGTCCCCCCCCCCACTTTCTCCCTCTCTTTCCCCCCCCCCCCACTTTCTCCCTCGTCCCCCCCCCCACTTTCTCCCTCTCTTTCCCCCCCCCCCCACTTTCTCCCTCGTCCCCCCCCCACTTTCTCCCTCGTCCCCCCCCCACTTTCTCCCTCGTCCCCCCCCCCACTTTCTCCCTCGTCCCCCCCCCACTTTCTCCCTCGTCCCCCCCCCACTTTCTCCCTCTCTTTCCCCCCCCCCCACTTTCTCCCTCGTCCCCCCCCCCCACTTTCTCCCTCTCTTTCCCCCCCCCCCACTTTCTCCCTCGTCCCCCCCACTTTCTCCCTCGTCCCCCCCCCCACTTTCTCCCTCGTCCCCCCCCCCCCACTTTCTCCCTCGTCCCCCCCCCACTTTCTCCCTCGTCCCCCCCCCACTTTCTCCCTCGTCCCCCCCCCCACTTTCTCCCTCGTCCCCCCCCCCACTTTCTCCCTCGTCCCCCCCCACTTTCTCCCTCGTTCCCCCCCCCACTTTCTCCCTCGTTCCCCCCCCCACTTTCTCCCTCGTCCCCGCCCCCCACTTTCTCCCTCGTCCCCCCCCCCCACTTTCTCCCTCGTCCCCCCCCCACTTTCTCCCTCGTCCCCCCCCCCCACTTTCTCCCTCGTCCCCCCCCCACTTTCTCCCTCGTCCCCCCCCCACTTTCTCCCTCTCTTCCCCCCCACCCCCCCACTTTCTCCCTCCCCCCCTCGCCCAGTGCTTTGTTATAGAATTGTGAATCGTACCGAACTGAAGGAGGCCATTTCAGCCCATCGCACTGATTGAACAGGTGTGAGTATCTCTCGTCCCTCCCCCCTCACCAGTTCCCTCCTGTGTTGCAGGTGTACGTCTTGAAGAGGCCTCACGTGGACGAGTTTTTAAGACGGATGGGCGAGCTCTTTGAGTGCGTGCTCTTCACGGCCAGTCTCTCCAAGGTGAGTCCACCCCCATCACTGATTCTTTCCCAGTTGCTCTCTCGTGAGCTCTCTCTCCCAAACTGCAAGTGTCCCTTCGGTCGTAAGATCGCAATTTCACGTTTGGTGGGAGAGTTTTTTTTTAAGCGGATGTAGTTGACCCCCCACCTCTCTGTGCTTGCCGTCACCTTTGACCCTGACCTGACCCGTTCCCATTGCTTCCGTAGTACGCCGACCCCGTGGCCGACCTCCTGGATAAGTGGGGAGCTTTCAGAGCCCGGCTCTTCCGAGAGTCCTGCGTTTTCCACCGGGGCAATTACGTCAAGGACCTCAGCCGGTTAGGCCGCGACATGAACAAGCTCGTCATCGTCGACAATTCTCCGGCCTCGTACATCTTCCATCCGGACAACGCTGTACGTAGCCGTGTTTTATTGCACCTCCGCTGCCGGCCTCACGGCCATCTTTGGTGTCAAGAGTTTGATCGCTTTCCGAGGGGGGTGTTGCCAAATGTCCTCGCCACGAGCCCCCAAACGTAACCGAGCTGCGATCCAGCTCCTCAACCCCTCAAAATTAAAGAGAATTGGTTAATTACGTCGCATAGAATTTTACAGTGCCGAAAGAGGCCATTCGGCCCAACTGGTCCACACCAGCCTCCTTCCACCTTACTTCGTCTCACCCTATCAGCGACAGTTACATGGGTAAGATGGGTATAGAGGGATATGGGCCAAGTGCAGGAAATTGGGACTAGCTTAGTGGTATAAACTGGGCGACATGGACATGTTGGGCCGAAGGGCCTGTTTCCATGTTGTAAACTTCTACGATTCTATACTTCTATTCCTTTCTCCCTCATGTGTTTATCCAGCTTCCCCTTCAATGCATCTATGATATTAGCCCCAACCCCTCCCTGTGGTAGTAAGTTCCATGTCCTAACCACTCTCCCAGTGATTTTGGAGAATTGAATTCCAGAACTGTAGTTGCTTGTATCCTGCCTTTCCCAGTTGCTCTTCCGGCCATGTCTCCTTGATTTCCTCCTCCACCTTCTCAAAGTTTCCCAGTGTGTCACAAGAAGGTTGTAATTTTTTAGGAAGGTCATTAGGACTCAACAAGTCACTTTATGATGGATGAACCAGGCCCACGTACGTCACTGCATCTCTCAACCCCTTCTCCAATCGTCCCCTGAACCCCCGTTTATACTGTCTGCTTTGATGTTCCTTCCCCTGGTAACCCTTCGCTTCTGGTTGGCTCCCTCCCTTACTGATGTCCTCTCGTATTTCAAACTTTCACCATAAGAGAATAATTTGGACCAACCTTGTTAATTCACCTCTTCATGATCTTCAGCACTTCAACAGAGCTACTTTTGAAGTGTCCCCTTTTCCAAACAAACCCAACTTCCTTGACCTCGCCTTGGAACTGAAACTGAAACTCCCGTTTCCTGGAATCATCTGCCTTGCTTGCCTTTATACCCTCTCAATGGCCAGTAGCATCCTTCCTGTCAGGGACCTCCAGGTGAGAGGGGGGGTCAGAGTTGTGCTGAGGGACGTGCGGCTTTCCTGACATCTTTGCTACAAGTCTTTCACCGACGATGAATAAATTCAAATTCCCTTCTCGCTCAGAGAGCATAGGGACACAAAGCACGGAAGCAAAGGTCATTTATTCCATCAAATCTGCTGCTTCCACCGCCCATGTACGCTCTCCCCTATCATGGACTCTACCCACCCATTTAATCTCCTCCCCCCACCCACGTACACTTTACCCCGTCACAATGTAGAAAGAGCTTGGGCAGGAGCGGGCGATTCTGGCTGGTCAGATCCTTTGGGAGGAAATTTGGCCCAGGCCCAGGCCCAGGCCCACCGGTAACGGGATTGAGACTGCCCCCTGGGGCCCTTACATTGGGTTTGAAGCCTGCTCCCAGGGCCGGTGGTGATCTTTCAATATCAAGTGTTTTAATTTGTGTTTTCGGAGGGTGAGCTAGGGTTTGCCAACTCTCCAGGATTGTCCTTGTGTCTCCAGGAATTAAAGATCAATCTCCAGGACACTGCGAGGGACAAAAACCCAGGAAGAAAGAACATTTTTTTATATTAAAAAAAATTTCTTTGAGCACTTTTTTGTTGATTAATTATAAAAAAATATCGGACATGGGAAGTTGAGGGGTGGGTAGGGGGAGGTGGAAAATCATCCAATCGTGTAATGGACGAGCCTATTCGCTCCCCGATTGGTGTAGGAAGGTGTTGGGCGACCAATGGCGGGAAGGTGGGATGTCACGTGACGAAACCCTCCAGGATATCAGACCCCATATCCGCTCCATCACCGAGACCCCCCTACTTCCGCCTCCGTAACATCGCCCGTCTCCGCCCCCTGCCTCAGCTCATCCGCTGCTGAAACCCTCATCCATGCCTTTGAAACCTCCAGAACTCGACTATTCCAATGCTGTCCGGCCGGCCTCCCATCTCCCACCCTCCATAAACTTGAGCTCATCCAAAACTCTGCTGCCCCGTATCCTAACTCGCACCAAGTCCCGTTCACCCATCACCCCCTGTGCTCGCTGACCCACATCGGCTCCCGGTCCGGCAACTCCTCGATTTTAAAATTCTCATCCTCGTGTTCAAATCCCTCCATGGCCTCGCCCCTCCCTATCTCTGTAACCTCCTCCAGCCCCACAACCCCCCGAGGTCTCTGCGCTCCTCCAATTCCGGCCTCTTGCACATCACCGATTTCCATCGCTCCACCATTGGCGGCCGTGCCTTCAGCTGCCTGGGCCCTAAGCTCTGGAATTCCCTCCCTAAACCTCTCCGCCTCTCTCTCCTCCTATAAGACCCTCCTTAAAACCTACCCCTTTGACCGAGCTTTTGGTCACCTGTCCTAATGTCTCCTTATGTGGCTGGGTGTCAATTTTTGTTTGATAATCGCTCCTGTGAAGCTCCTTGGGATGTTTTACTATGTTAAAGGCTCTGTATAAGTGCAAGTTGTTGTTGAATATGTCCAGTCGAGAGTCGGCATTCACTGGCGTGAGGGAGTGAGCAGTGACCGGCTGCTTCCCCCCCCCTCTCTCCCCCCCCCTCTCTCTCTCTCCCGAATTCAGGAATTCTGACGCGCTGCTTCCTTCTGTCCCCACAGGTGCCCATCGCTTCCTGGTTCGACGACATGTCCGACAGGGAGCTCCTGGATCTCCTCCCTTTCTTTGAGAGACTGTCGAAGGAGGACGACATTTACACAATGCTGCAGGAACATAAATCCAGCTAGCGCTGAACGAGCCCGAGACTGAGGGGAGGGGGAGAGGGGGGGAGGACCGACCCTCGACCCCACCCTCCCACCACCCACCTCCCCCCCCCCCACCCCCTTTCACCCCTCCGCTCCCCCGGGGGAGTGGGGGGAGAGACTCGCCTTCTGTCCAACCCAGGATTCCTCTCGACCAGCGTGCCTTTTTTTTTTAAGAAAGAAAAAGAGAAAAAAACCGTGACTTGAAAGGACGGCTGGACCCGAGGGGAGAGACGCAGGCCCGGCCGATCGAGACCCGCGACACTTACGTTACAGGAGACTGGAGCAAAGGGCTCCTCCCCTTGGACAAATTCTTCTCTGCTCTTCTGTCATTCCGCCAACCGGTATCTGGCGGGCACTGGGTGGGCGAGGGGCGCTCGACTCGGATGGGATCGGTCGGCCGCACTTGTGCCGGGCAGTGCCCGGCTCGGACACCCTCCCCCCCCCCCGCCCAGCCCAGGCCGCACTGAGCCAGCTGATCTCAGCCAGCAGGGAGCAATGGTTGTGGGGGAGGGGTGGCGATTGGCCTCAGTGCCTCTGGGTAGGGAGGAGGAGGAGGAGGCGGGGGGGGAGGGGATGCTGATTATTCCCACTCCTGCTGGTTATCCAGTGGCCGCCTCCACACCCGACCCTTCTCGCCAGGTGCCCAGGCAAGGGCAGGGTTGCGAGGGCTGCGATGCCCCCTGCAGTCGAACAGCCGGTCAGCGCGCACGCTCGCGCGCCACACACCGGGAAGGCGATGGGCCAAATCATGAAGTGGTGGGGGGGAGGGGGGGGAGAGAAAGAGCTTACCGAAAGAGGGAAAAAAAATAACGATTTGGTGTAACCGGGAGAGGCTGAGGAGCAAGATTCTGGCTTTGTGAGTTGACATGACTTTTATAATGTGTGTTTTGGGGGGGGGGGGGGGAGAGAAATAGAGGGGGAAACCTCCTGGTTTTTCCTGATTTTGGCGGGGGCGGGGGCTATCGTCTCGTCGATTGGTCCATATGCTTTAACGGTCCAACTCAGAAAGATTGGTTGTTTACACCTCTCTCTCTCTCTCTCTCTCTCTGTGTGTGTGTGTGTGTGTGTGTGTGTGTGTGTGTGTGTGTGTGTGATCACCATCCTCTTGACATTCCGAGCGTGCACCCTCGCACGCGCTTGTGAGCAATAAAGGGCGCGGTAACGGCCGACAGCCCGTAGGTAATCTCGCGGAGACGGCTGGCATTGGAAGATCGGGGGGGGGGGGTGGGGGGGGATGGGGGAGGGCGGTCGGTGTGGAAGAGGGTCTGAAACAGAGACTCGGGAGGGACCTGGTTCATCCCCCTCGGAATTAAAAAGGAACGTGTGGTGATTAATGGGCCGTTTCCCCCACCCCTCTCCTCCTCGTCCCCTGATGACCCTGACCCATGCTGGGGAGGGAGGAGGGACAGGCCCCTCCCGTATCTCAGCCACGTTGACCGTTCACCTTGGGGGTATTTGACCATGGGGGGAATCGCAGCCAACCTCGACGGTGATGCTTACCGGCCGGGGTGGGGGGGGGTTAACTGGATAATTGATTTGGGAATGGGGAATTTCCCCCATGGCCCAGGGGCACTGAGGCCAATTGTAAAGCCCTTCTATTTCTCCCCCCACCTGCCGCCCGCAACTCCTGAGTTGAGACCAGCTTCATACACCGAGTTCATTGCTCAGCCTCCCCTCCTCTTCTCCCCCGGTGTCACTCATCTGAATATGGAAGGTCATCCCCCCCACCATGTGTCTGCCAATAACACCTCCCATCCCCCTCGACCCCTCCCCTACGATGTACACTACGATGTACATCCAAACAGCGAAAGACTAAACACCCCCGTACAAACTCAGCCCCCACCGATACACGTGTACAACACTGCGTTCCGCTAAATAACATCGAATGTACAGCACAGAAACAGGCCATTCGGCCCAACAGGTCCGTGCCGGTGTTTATGCTCCACACGAGCCTCCTCTTTCCCTACTCCATCTCACCCTGTCAGCATATCCTTCCATACCTGTCCCCCTCGTGTGTTTATCCAGCTTCCCCTTAAATCCATCTGTGCTATTCACCTCAAGCACTCCATGCGCGGTAGCGAGAAGCCATTTTATATGCGCTTAACAAGCTATCACTCTGGGCTTTTCCCAGGTCGATCTTGCGTACGTGCATCTTAAGATTGCCGCAGCCCCGTTGTGAAATGAGCCGAGGCCTGGGACCGCCCGCCGGGAGTCGATCCCGAGGCGTTTGGGCGATTCACGGGGCTGGTGGGGGGGGGAAGATGCGCAGGACGGGAGTGTGTGGGACTAATTGGATCGCTGTTTCAAAAGAGCCGGCACGGGCACGATGGGCCGAATGGCGGCCTCCTGTGCTGTATGATTCTGTGCAGTCGCCCCTCGCGCTCTCGGGCATTGTTTGGCCAGCGGCGGAGGGGGGCGCGGGCGCGGTCTGGGTGTTGTGAGCTCAATGAGCCGGTTTTGCTCGCAGTTGAGCCGGCGTATTTGAGGGGGTCGGGGGGGTGCTGCAGGGCCGAGGCCTCGCTCCCCTCCCCTCCCCACGTAGAAGTGGATGGGACGGGGAATCATTTCCAGGACCATCTTATAAATAATTAAATGGGATCAATAAATTTAATCAATTATTAAATTTAATAATTGTTATTGATTGATAAATTAATTAAATTTAATAATTCGGTTGATTGTGATTAATAATTTGCTGTAACGCCCTTAGTAATAAGAGGGGCCCAAACCCCACTGGGACCTCGGTGTCTGTCTGTGTGTGTGTGTGTCTGTGTGTGTCTGTGTCTGTGTGTGTGTGTCTGTGTGTGTGTGTCTGTGTGTCTGTCTGTCTGTGTGTCAGAGAGAATGTCGGGGTGAGGGGGTCGAGCTCCAGGATGGCCATCATTGAGGGAGGGGTGGAGGATGTGTCCCACCCGTCCGCTTCCCACTTCTCCCTTTTGCCTCTTATAATTTAGGGGCCGGAGTCCTGCAGGTCGCTCGCTCTGCTGCAGCGGGGCTGTTCCACCCCGGGGGGCATCGCCACGAGCGGGGTCTCTGTGCTCTCCGGGTGATACTGCAGGACCCCCCCCCTCTCGCCCCCACCTCGGTTCTAGCTGGCTGAACTGGGCCAGGGCACGTTTTGGTTGTGGTGGGGGGAGGGGCATGGCGGATTGCTCCCTTTCTCCCAGTGACGCCTCCGTCTCTCCGGGTCTCCCTTCGAGGAGACCGCTCAATAAACAAAGGCCAAACCCCCCTCTTTACCCACACCCCCCACCCACCCCCCCCCCCCCCACAATGGCTCTGCTGAGTCTCTCCCACACACAGAGCGGCAGCAGGCCCACATTCAGCCTGTGCCGAGTTAGCTGATTTCAGTTTGGGTCGGGGGGAGGGCGGCCCCAAACTTTGGTTAAGGAGGGGAGGGGACTGCTGATCTCAGCGACCCCTCTTGGAAAGCGCACGGTGGGTGGGGGGGGGAGGAGGAGAGGAGAAGAGACAGCATGGAGCTCGGCTACGATGCTGCACACACGGTCGAATACCTGTCTAGGCTCTCGCATCACGAGTGGCCACTTGGGGCTAGGGGATGTGTGCGTGTGTAATATGGGTGCGTGCGCGTGCATTGCGCGCGGGTAATACGGGGGTACGCGCGCGCAATGCACGTGCGTGTGTGTGTGTGTGTGTGTGTGTGTTATATGGGTGTGTGTGTGTGTGTGTTATATGGGTGTGTGTGTGTGTGTGTTATATGGGTGTGTGTGTGTTATATGGGTGTGTGTGTGTGTGTGTTATATGGGTGTGTGTGTGTTATATGGGTGTGTGTGTGTGTGTGTGTTATATGGGTGTGCGTGTGTGTGTGTGTGTTATATGGGTGTGCGTGTGTGTGTGTGTGTGTTATATGGGTGTGCGTGTGTGTGTGTGTGTTATATGGGTGTGTGTGTGTGTTATATGGGTGTGTGTGTGTGTTATATGGGTGTGTGTGTGTGTTATATGGGCGTGTGTGTGTGTTATATGGGTGTGCGTGTGCGTGTGTGTGTTATATGGGTGTGCGTGTGTGTGTGTGTGTTATATGGGTGTGTGTGTGTGTGTTATATGGGTGTGTGTGTGTGTTATATGGGTGTGTGTGTGTGTTATATGGGTGTGTGTGTGTGTTATATGGGTGTGTGTGTGTGTTATATGGGTGTGCGTGGGTGTGTGTGTGTGTTATATGGGTGTGCGTGTGTGTGTGTGTGTGTTATATGGGTGTGCGTGTGTGTGTTATATGGGTGTGCGTGTGTGTGTTATATGGGTGTGCGTGCGTGTGTGTGTGTGTGTGTTATATGGGTGTGTGTGTGTGTGTGTTATATGGGTGTGCGTGTGTGTGTGTGTGTGTTATATGGGTGTGCGTGTGTGTGTGTTATATGGGTGTGCGTGTGTGTGTGTTATATGGGTGTGCGTGTGTGTGTGTTATATGGGTGTGCGTGTGTGTGTGTTATATGGGTGTGTGTGTGTGTGTGTTATATGGGTGTGTGTGTGTGTGTGTTATATGGGTGTGTGTGTGTGTGTGTGTGTTATATGTGTGTGTGTGTGTGTGTGTTATATGGGTGTGTGTGTGTGTGTGTTATATGGGTGTGTGTGTGTGTGTGTTATATGGGTGTGTGTGTGTGTGTGTGTTATATGGGTGTGTGTGTGTGTGTGTGTTATATGGGTGTGTGTGTGTGTGTGTGTTATATGGGTGTGTGTGTGTGTGTGTGTGTTATATGGGTGTGTGTGTGTGTGTGTGTTATATGGGTGTGCGTGTGTGTGTTATATGGGTGTGCGTGTGCGTGTGTGTGTGTGTGTTATATGGGTGTGTGTGTGTGTGTTATATGGGTGTGTGTGTGTGTGTTATATGGGTGTGCGTGTGTGTGTTATATGGGTGTGCGTGTGTGTGTTATATGGGTGTGCGTGTGTGTGTTATATGGGTGTGCGTGTGTGTGTTATATGGGTGTGCGTGTGTGTGTTATATGGGTGTGCGTGTGTGTGTTATATGGGTGTGCGTGTGCGTGTGTGTGTTATATGGGTGTGCGTGTGTGTGTTATATGGGTGTGCGTGTGTGTGTTATATGGGTGTGCGTGTGTGTGTTATATGGGTGTGCGTGTGTGTGTGTTATATGGGTGTGCGTGTGTGTGTGTTATATGGGTGTGCGTGTGTGTGTGTGTGTTATATGGGTGTGCGTGTGTGTGTGTGTGTTATATGGGTGTGCGTGTGTGTGTTATATGGGTGTGCGTGTGTGTGTTATATGGGTGTGCGTGTGTGTGTTATATGGGTGTGCGTGTGTGTGTTATATGGGTGTGCGTGTGTGTGTTATATGGGTGTGCGTGTGTGTGTTATATTGTGTGTTATATGGGTGTGCGTGTGTGTGTTATATGGGTGTGCGTGTGTGTGTTATATGGGTGTGCGTGTGTGTGTTATATGGGTGTGCGTGCGTGTGTGTTATATGGGTGTGCGTGCGTGTGTGTGTGTGTGTGTTATATGGGTGTGCGTGTGTGTGTGTGTGTGTTATATGGGTGTGCGTGTGTGTGTGTGTGTGTGTGTTATATGGGTGTGCGTGTGTGTGTGTGTGTGTGTGTTATATGGGTGTGCGTGTGTGTGTGTGTGTGTGTGTTATATGGGTGTGCGTGTGTGTGTGTGTGTGTGTTATATGGGTGTGCGTGTGTGTGTGTGTGTGTGTGTTATATGGGTGTGCGTGTGTGTGTGTGTGTGTGTGTGTTATATGGGTGTGCGTGTGTGTGTGTGTGTGTGTGTTATATGGGTGTGCGTGTGTGTGTGTGTTATATGGGTGTGCGTGTGTGTGTGTGTTATATGGGTGTGCGTGTGTGTGTGTGTGTTATATGGGTGTGCGTGTGTGTGTGTGTGTTATATGGGTGTGCGTGTGTGTGTGTGTGTTATATGGGTGTGCGTGTGCGTGTGTGTGTGTGTTATATGGGTGTGCGTGTGTGTGTGTGTTATATGGGTGTGCGTGTGTGTGTGTGTGTGTGTCGAATTGCAACTGTGAGGACCGAAAGCTTTCGGAGAGCTGGGGGGGGGGGGGAGGAGAGAGAGAGAGAGCAAAGTCCACCTGAGGGGGCGATTGAGTCGGACCGACCGACAGTGCCGGGGATCTGGAACCCGTGACCCTGGGCTCAGAGCGGGTGAGGGGGGGGGGGAGTTGGGCAGGGGGAGGATGATCTCCTGGGACCTCATTAGAGCTTCATCAGAGAGCAGGGAGAAAGTTCCCTTTGTTCAAACGCACAGTAATATTGCAAGGGAGCTCGGGGAGTGAGTTACAAAGTTCAGCGTAGTGAAACCACAGGGCTTCATAACTCCTTCCCTCGGCAGCTCTTCGATACACCGAGCCCCGTTTTAGTTTGTGCCTGATGGGAGCGCTGGCTCGATTCTGTGCCCACAGCGGTCTGACCGACTCGACCCCCACTCCATCCTTCACTGGGCTCCAGCCCTGTTCCTTCCACCGTGTGACAGAGAGCAGGGCGATTAAAACACAGGCAGATATTGGGGTGGGGTGGGGTGGGATTGGGGGGGGTCAAATGACCAGGAAGAGAGCATTAACAGGCATTTATTATTTGTAGAATTTGTGATTTTGTACCAGTTCACTATCGGCACGGTCGCTGTCGCTGGTAAAGGTGGTGTTGTGCGCGTGCGAGGGGCGAGGCGCCCGTGCGAGGGGGGGTGGAGGAGTGATGGGGTGAGGGTGCCGTGCAGTGGGGGTCTATTAAAGTGCGGAGATGGAGCTGGCTGAGTTATCGGGTGAGACCATTCTATGTTACCGCGCGGGGAGAGAATTTGATAGCGGTGGACTGTACCATTACATGTCAGAGCTGCCAAATACACCAACTTTTGAAAGGATGGAACAATAGTTCTCTCTCTCCCACTCTCCACCCCCCCCACCCCGGTCCCTCTCCACTCTTCACACCTCAGTTGGTACAGGCAGAATTCAACTAAGCCAAAAAGCTTCAAGTCCTACAATTGGCCTCAGTGCCCCTTGCTTGGGGGGGGGGGGCGGGAGGAAGAACTATCTAGTAACTCTTATTGGATGAGAGAAGGAGGCGGGGCAGGGGGCTGGTGGGGAATGCTGTGAGGACAGGGTAGGGCCTGTACTGCGATGCCCTCCATGGTCGAATAATCTACTGCCACAGCGCCTGAGCTCACAGGTGGCTACTTGGGTGGAGGGTGGTCAGGTCACGGAGCTCCATCCCAGCAGGAGTTGGCAAATGACCGATTGAAGGGGGAGGGAGAGGTGCGGAGGGGCTGATTGATATTAACCTGCCGTCTGGGACGGTGTTTTAACATTTGCCGCTGCCTCCCCTCTCTTCTCCCCTTTCCCCCCCCCCCTCTGTCTCCGCCTCTTCCGCTGTCCCGGTTCCCAGATATGTAGCGTGCACGGGTCCTGAGCCGAGGACCAGCAACGGAACCGACTGCCCCTGCGGCTTCTCGCCGCTGCGCCCCCTCCGAACCTCCCGGGTCCGAGCCAGTCCAAAGGCGCGCACAGCCCTCGCCCTTTGCCTGAATTGATGGTTCTTGCGTTTCCAGTTGAAGGCTCCCTCTGTTCATCCTTTTTTGAATTTTCCTTTTAATCCGCACGGCGCTGGGAGTAACCGTCGAGTAACCGTGCGAAGGGGCCGATTTTTTTTTTGGAGACACCTGAGGTGAGGGGTGAGTGCTGCCTGGCTGTAATTGAAACTCCCTCCATGCGGGGGAGCTGTGTTGACCGTAAAGCTAATTTTGCCTTGGAACAGATCAAGTGCCTTCAATATATATATAAATATATATATAATGTAATTAAAGATTTTAATACAATGGCAAACGGGAGTTGGTGCTATTATTATTTTTATTCCTATTTTTTTTGCATTGTATTTGTGGATTTTGTCCTGAAGTCAGTGGACGAGAGTTGCCACCCGATGAGCCAAACACCCAACCTCTGCTCGGGATCGAGACCTGCTAACCGGGCCCAGACTGGGAATGTGTGAATTAATGGTGTACGCGACTGTAGCATGTACCTCCACCCATGGCGGGGAGGGTAGAGTTTACAGACCGAGCTGCGTTTGAAGGGACCCCTGCAGGACGGGGGAAGGGGTGATGTATTTAGAACATAATCTGGAAAAGGACAATCCTTGTGTAAAGTTGCATTTATTTTAAGACACAAAAAAAAATCTGAAGAAAACTATTTAAAACAACGAGACGGCTCTTCCGCTGGGACTTTCTGTTTCTGAGCTTTGCCACTGAGTGCGGGAAGGTGGATTCCAGTCCGTGATTTGTGAAGGATCCGCTTGTGCAATGTATCCTGCCAGACGGGGACTGGTCAGGGAGGGTGGGTGTGAGCTGAGAGCCCATGGGCGAGGGAGGAGAGACCACGATCAGCTTTCTTTAATCATTCTCGGGATGTGGGCGTCGCTGGCAAGGCCGGCATTTATTGCCCATCCTTCATCGTCGCTGGGTCAAAATCCTGGAACTCCCTACCTAACAGCTGTGTGGGAGAACCTTCACCACACGGACTGCAGCGGTTCAAGGGGCAATTAGGGATGGGCAATAAATGCCGGCCTCGCCAGCGACACCCACATCCCATGAACGAATTTAAAAAAAAAAAATTGCCCTTGAGAAGGTGGTGGTGAGCCGCCTTCTTGAACCGCTGCAGTCCGTGTGGTGACGGTTCTCCCACAGTGCTGTTAGGAAGGGAGTTCCAGGATTTTGACCCAGTGACGATGAAGGAACGGCGATATATTTCCAAGTTGGGATGGTGTGTGACTTGGAGGGGAACGTGCAGGTGGTGTTGTTCCCATGCGCCTGCTGCCCTTGTCCTTCTAGGTGGTTTGGTAGTTGCTGTCAAAGAAATGCATGGTATTTGTCCTTGTGATTATTTCCAGTTCCCTCTTGCTCAGTACTGTTGTGTCTCAGTATTGTCTGACAGAAATTGCTGACTAGCTACAGATGTGGTTACAGTGACACTGTTGTAGCCGCATTCACCGATTTTAGTAGAAAACACCTTACACAAACTCCCACAATACAGGCAAAAGTACGTCACACACACGTTTACTCAACAAACGTCTCCCACCGTTCAGGAGCCACGGAAATAAATCACCCGGAGCGAATCGAGAAAACCAGTCGGGCAAAAGCAGAATGCTGCGGATGCTGGAAATCTGAAATCAAAACAGAAAATGCTGGAAATACTCAGCAGGTCAGGCAGCATCTGTGGAGAGAGAAACAGAGCTAACGATTCAGGTCGATGACCCTTCGTCAGAACCGGAGCTGAAACGTTAACCCTTGTGTATCTCGCGCCATAGTTTCGACCTGACCTGCCGAGTGTTTCCCGGCATTTTCTGTTTTTAATCAAAATAATCTGCTTTTCGTTTTACCGACCAGCGCGCCACAAGGGTCAAAGTTCACACCATGCGAAGATGAGTATTGAGATCACAGGCCCAATGATGCCGTTTGTTACTAATTTTGTATTTACTAATCAGAAATACAATTAGGCACATCTGGATACACAATTAGGCACATCTGGGTTCCTTATTAGGCACGAGGATAGTGGCTAATGGATTGGACCACACTTCTGATTTAACATAACTGGTGTGAAGTGGTAAAATACGGCCTGTCTTTCCATAGAATCATATAGTACAGGAGGAGGCCATTCGGCCCATCGTGCCTCTTTGAAAGAGCTATCCCATTAGTCCCACTCCCTCCTGCTCTTTCCCCATAGCCCTGTAAATTTTTCCCCTTCAAGTATTTATCCAATTCCCTTTTGAAAGTTATTATTGAATCTGCTTCCACCGCCCTTTCAGGCAGCGCTTTCCGGATCATAACAACTCGCTGCGTGAAAAATATTCTCCTCATCTCCCCCTCTGGTTCTTTTGCCAATTATCTTAAATCTGTGTCCTCTGGTTACCGACCCTCCTGCCACTGGAATCAGTTTACTTTATCAAAACCCTTTTAAGCATCACCTCTGAGGGGTGGGTAGAGGGGGACACAGCAATTGGCTAGGTGGGGCTGTGGAAGGGGTTGCGAACTCTGGTTGGGCGTATTCCTGGAGGTTTTATCACATGACCTCCCGCCTTCAAGCGCCCCCCCCGCCATTGGCCGCCTGACATGTCCATCCTCGCGGTGCCCCACCTCGCCCCCCCACACTCCCGCCATTGGTCAGCCAACGTCCATCCTCGCAGTAGCCCGCTCCCACACTCCCGCCATCGGTCGCCCGACATGTCCATCCTCGCGATGCCCCACTCCCACCGTTGGTCAACCAACATGTCCATCCTCGCGATGCCCCACTCCACCCCCCACCCTCCCACCGTTGGTCAACCAACATGTCCATCCTCGCAGTACCTCGCTCCCCACACGCCCACCATTGGTCGCCCAACATGTCCATCCTCGAGGTGCCCCACCTTCCTACACCAATTGGAAAATGAATAAACTCCCCAATTGGATGATTCTGCATTGTTGGTCAAACAGCCTTTTGTTCCCCACGTCTGATATTTTTTACAACAAATAAACTAAAGTGTTCAAGGAAAAAAATTTTTAAACAATTTATTTTAATGGCCGTATGATTTTACTCCCAACAGTGTCCTGGAGATTTGTCTTTAATTCCTGGAGACTCCAGGGCAATCCTGGAGGGTTGGCGACCACCTCGGCTGTGGGATCCCTCCAGTGGGAGTCGACGAGCTGGGTCCCGGGCTCGGCTTGGGAAGTTCTGCGATGGTCTTTTCTTTCTCTCTGTGCGTTTGACAAACTCTTAACTCCGCAGCAATGGCTGTGCAGGGACATTGTGTGGTCTGAAAGGCTCTAAAACCTCCACACCAGATCCCGGACGTGTTCTGTCGGCAGATGGTGGTTTGGTTCCTCGGACATATTGGGTGTCTGCCGTTACTGACCGACGCTGGATAGAAAGAACTTGCATTTATACAGCGCCTTTCACAACCTCAGGATGTCCCAAAGCGCTTTATAGCCAATGAAGTACTTTTTGAAGTGTAGTCACTGTTGTAATGTAGGAAACACGGCAGCCAATTTGCGCACAGCAAGATCCCACAAACAGCAATGAGATAAATGACCAGATAATTTGTTCTGGTGATGTTGGTTGATTGATAAATATTGGCCCCAGGACACCGAGGAGAACTCCTCTGCCCTTCTTAGATTAGTGCCATGGGATCTGGGAGGGCAGACGGGGCCTCGGTTTAAAGTCTTATCTGAAAGACGGCACTTCCAACAGTGCAGTGCTCCCTCAGTCCAGGGAGTGTCGGCCTGGATTTTGTGCCCAAGTCTCTGGAGTGGGACTTAAACCCACGACTTTCTGACTCGAGGCGAGAGAGTTACCCACTGAGCCATGGCCCAGGGGTTGCCAACGCTCCAGGATTGGCCGTGGAGTCTCCAGGAATTGAAGATTAATCTCCACGATACTGCTGTGAGCAAAAACCCAGGGAGAAAAATGTGTTTATTAATTATAAAAATATTATAAAAGGGGAAAAAGGTGCTGTTTGGTTGAGTCAAGAACCACCCAATCGGGTAACAAAGAGTCCGTTTTCCTCCAGGGAAAGGCGGGGCACTAAGTGGTTGGACATGTCGGGCGACCAATGGTGAACAATGTGATGAGGTGGCCGCCTCCTAACTCGCACCAAGTCCCGTTCACCCATCACCCCCTGTGCTCGCTGACCTACATTGGCTCCCCGTCTGGGAACGCCTCGATTTTTAAAATTCTCATCCTTGTTTTCAAAATCCCTCCATGTCCTCGCCCCCCCTCCCTATCTCTGTAACCTCCTCCAGCCCTACGACCCTCTGGGATCTCTGCGCTCCTCCAATTCCGGCCTCTTGTCCATCCCCATCTCCCTCCGCCCCACCGTTGGCGGCCGTGCCTTCAAGAATCTAGGCCCCAAGCTCTGGAATTCCCTCCCTAAACCTCTCCGCCTCTCTCTCCTCCTTTAAGACGCTCCTTAAAACCCACCTCTTTGACCAAGCTCTCGGTCACCTGCCCTAATATCTCCTTATGTGCCTCGGTGTCAAATTTTTGTCTGATTACGTTCCCGTGAAGGGCCTTGGGACGTTTTTACTACGTTAAAGGCGTGATATAAATGCAAATTGTTGTAATAAGCCCGACCAGAGTTCACCACCCCAGCTCCACAGCTTCTGTTGCCTCGAGTCCTCAAAGGGTTAAGGAATTCAGAGACTTTCAGTGCGTCACTGAATCACTACTGGGCGGATTACAGGTCCTGGGACACCTGAGAGCATAGATGTGAAACCAAATACGTTGTGAAGGCCTCCAGTACAGGCTTGGCTCCGTTTGAAAGGCCTCAGGCTCAGTTCTGCATGAAGAGCCTCCTGGTTCTCCCCTTTCGGGGCCTCCAGGAGGGATTCATCCTCCCCATGACTGAGAGTCAGGCACTGCAGCCCGTTCCTGCCTCTACCTCACGTGACGCCAGGGTCAGAGCGAGGAGGGTGTCTGCCACAGGGGCCGGCTACGTCTAGTTACAGCTTAACCACTTCGCACAGGACGTGAGAGGGAAAGTCACTAAAGGCTATCGGAAACTCTGCGCGAGAGAACAGTCCTGGGGGGCTAGGCAGCTTCAGAGAACGTGGGACATTAGTAAACACGGGTCACAGAGAGCTTTATAAAGCAGCAATTTATAAATTCACTTTATTTTCACTTGCCCTGCCCTACCCTGCTCCACCCCTGTGATCTTGGGCACCTCTTAACCTGGTGCCCGCCTCATTTAATGATCAGTGAAAGGCCGCTAATTCCTTAACCCTTAGGCAACCGGAACTCACACAGGAGGCAGGGCAGCGATACTGGCTCCAAGCTATCGTCTGATGGGAGAACCCACCTGCGACCTGGTGTGGAGAGGGATTTTACTTGTGCGTGGTATATCGTCACTTTAATACATCAGTGGGCAGCGCTCTCGCCTCTGGGTCAGAAGGTCGCGGGTTCAAGCCCCCACTCCAAAGGCTTGAGCACAAAAGCCAGGCCGACCCTCCAAATCCAGTACTGAGGGAGAGCTGCACTGCCGGAGGTGCCGTCTTTTGGATGAGATGTTAAACCGAGGCCCCGTCTGCCCCCTCAGGTGGACGTAAAAGATCCCACGGCCACTATTTCGAAGAAGAGCAGGGGGGTTTTCCCCCGGTGTCCTGGGGCCAATATTTATCCCTCAACCAACGTCACTAAAAAACAGATTATCTGGTCATTATCTCATTGCTGTTTGTGGGATCTCGCTGTGCGCAAATTTGCTGCCGCGTTTCCTACATTACAACAGAAGACTACACTTCACTGGCCTTGAAGGCGCTTTGGAACATCCTGAGGTTATCCTGAGGTGCTATATAAATGCAAATTCTTTCAACATTGCCCTTTAAACTGTCAAAAGAGGAGAGAGAGAGAGGCAACGGCTGAGGGGCCCTGGTCCAGTCCATTGGCAGCTGGGTCTCTTCTGACCTGGAGATGGGAATTTGCAAGCAACTCGCTGCTCCCTCCCCAATAGCAATTAGCCTGTAGTTGACCTCCTATAGGCACAGTAATTAGACTACCTGGTCTTAAAGGGACAGTTCACAAAGCCCGAGCAGCGGAATAATACATCGTGGGTTAGGGAGCAGAACGCTCCTGTCCTTGTAAAACAATGCATCACCCAACTACTGTGTGCAACGCCATACGTAATCAGCTGGTATTTAAATAATATGACACACATTTGATGCACCACTCCCTCTATGAAAATAAATGAAGGAATTATTTCCATAACATGCACTGGAGAGATATCTACCCTTGGGAGGGAGAATAGAGGGACAGCAGATGGAAATGTACAGAAGGGCTGTACAGTATTCTCACACCCCAACCATCAATCCCCCCCATGTGTTCCCGTCTCTCCCCAACAACTTCCCTTCCCACTAACTCGCACCAAGTCCCGTTCACCCATCACCCCCTGGGCTCGCTGGCCCACATTGGCTTCCTGTCCGGCAACGCCTCGATTTTAAAATTCTCATCCTCGTGTTCAAATCCCTCCATGGCCTGGCCCCCTCCCTATCTCTGTAACCTCCTCCAGCCCCTACAACCCTCCGAGATCTCTGCGCTCCTCCAATTCTGGCCTCTTGCGCATCCCCGATTTCCATCGCTCCACCATTGGCGGCCGTGGCTTCAGCCGTCTAGGCCCTAAGCTCTGGAATTCCCTCCCTAAACCTCTCCGCCTCTCCACCTCCCTCTCCTTCTTTAAGTCGCTCCTTAAAACCTACCTCTTTGACCAAGCTTTTGGTCACCTGTCCTAATGTCTCCTTATGTGGCTCGGTGTCAATTTTTGTTTGATAATCGCTCCTGTGAAGCGCTTTGGGATGTTTTACTACGTTAAAGGCGCTATATAAATGCAAGTTGTTGTTGCTACAACCTACCAGCTTTCAGAACCTAAGCTTGGTGCCAGAACAAGGGAATGTGACCTGAAGGGACAAGGTGAAGACATCTTAGTTTGAACCACTCCACACTAGAGGGGGGTGAGCGTGTCGATCACACTGCCCAGGGATGCGGTAGAGGTGGGTAATGGCAGTGAATTCAAGAGGGAGCGGGATAGATAGTTGGTAGAGAACAGGAGTGTTAGAGATTAGAGTTCTTTCCAAACTTGTGAGTGATTCTGATGATCTCCTCAGGGCCTGCACATTCCTATGTATTCTCAAATATAACCTGGGCGTCTCTCCGAGTCTATTCAACCATGCTAGTGTCCCGCACTATGGGATGGCAGTCGGGAGTGACTGATCTTAGGTGCTAGCCTTGGCGCAGTGGTAGCTCTCTTGTCTCTGAGTGAGTCAACCCACGTTGGTCAGGTGAAAGTATCTTCCCGCTGGCAGTGGGGGACCTCTGTGAAATGCTTTTGGGAAGTTTCAGACTAGTTCCAAGCGAGCAAGGGCGCAGAGCAGAATGGGCACCCACCTGTCAACACGTTCAGCGTCTCACTCCAAGAGGCAACTGGATGTTTACATGTTGGACAGAGAAAA
This sequence comes from Heptranchias perlo, assembly GCF_035084215.1. Taxonomy (NCBI): domain Eukaryota; kingdom Metazoa; phylum Chordata; class Chondrichthyes; order Hexanchiformes; family Hexanchidae; genus Heptranchias; species Heptranchias perlo. The sequence continues at coordinate 5,961,416 of NC_090331.1, forward strand.
ATGTCACACTGAGGCAGTAGGAGAACTAATCTGGGATTGTGCCGCATTAATGGGCCAGTATAGAGGGAGCTTTACTCTGTATCTAACCCATGCTGTACCTGCCCTGAGAGTCTTTGATGGGACAGTGTAGAGGGAGCTTTACTCTGTATCTAACCCGTGCTGTACCTGCCCTGGGAGTGTTTGATGGGACAGTGTAGAGGGAGCTTTACTCTGTATCTAACCCGTGCTGCACCTGCCCTGGGAGTGTTTGATGGGACAGTGTAGAGGGAGCTTTACTCTGTATCTAACCCATGCTGTACCTGACCTGAGAGTCTTTGATGGGACAGTGTAGAGGGAGCTTTACTCTGTATCTAACCCGTGCTGTACCTGCCCTGGGAGTGTTTGATGGGACAGTGTAGAGGGAGCTTTACTCTGTATCTAACCCGTGCTGTACCTGCCCTGGGAGTGTTTGATGGGACAGTGTAGAGGGAGCTTTACTCTGTATCTAACCCGTGCTGTACCTGCTCTGGGAGTGTTTGATGGGACAGTGTAGAGGGAGCTTTACTCTGTATCTAATCCGTGCTGTACCTGCCCTGAGAGTCTTTGATGGGACAGTGTAGAGGGAGCTTTACTCTGTATCTAACCCGTGCTGTACCTGCCCTGGGAGCGTTTGATGGGCCAGTATAGAGGGAGCTTTACTCTGTATCTAACCCGTGCTGTATCTGCTCTGGGAGTGTTTGATGGGACAGTGTAGAGGGAGCTTTACTCTGTTTCCAACCCGTGCTGTACCTGCCCTGGGAGTGTTTGATGGGTCAGTGTAGAGGGAGCTTTACTCTGTATCTAACCCGTGCTGTATCTGCTCTGGGAGTGTTTGATGGGACAGTGTAGAGGGAGCTTTACTCTGTATCTAACCCGTGCTGTACCTGCCCTGGGAGTGTTTGATGGGACAGTGTAGAGGGAGCTTTACTCTGTATCTAACCCGTGCTGCACCTGCCCTGGGAGTGTTTGATGGGACAGTGTAGAGGGAGCTTTACTCTGTATCTAACCCGTGCTGTACCTGCCCTGGGAGTGTTTGATGGGACAGTGTAGAGGGAGCTTTACTCTGTATCTAATCCGTGCTGTACCTGCCCTGAGAGTCTTTGATGGGACAGTGTAGAGGGAGCTTTACTCTGTATCTAACCCGTGCTGTACCTGCCCTGGGAGCGTTTGATGGGCCAGTATAGAGGGAGCTTTACTCTGTATCTAACCCGTGCTGTATCTGCTCTGGGAGTGTTTGATGGGACAGTGTAGAGGGAGCTTTACTCTGTTTCCAACCCGTGCTGTACCTGCCCTGGGAGTGTTTGATGGGTCAGTGTAGAGGGAGCTTTACTCTGTATCTAACCCGTGCTGTATCTGCTCTGGGAGTGTTTGATGGGACAGTGTAGAGGGAGCTTTACTCTGTATCTAACCCGTGCTGTACCTGCCCTGGGAGTGTTTGATGGGACAGTGTAGAGGGAGCTTTACTCTGTATCTAACCCGTGCTGCACCTGCCCTGGGAGTGTTTGATGGGACAGTGTAGAGGGAGCTTTACTCTGTTTTTAACCCGTGCTGTACCTGCCCTGGGAGTGTTTGATGGGACAGTGTAGAGGGAGCTTTACTCTGTTTTTAACCCGTGCTGTACCTGCCCTGGGAGTGTTTGATGGGACAGTGTAGAGGGAGCTTTACTCTGTATCTAACCCATGCTGTACCTGCCCTGGGAGTGTTTGATGGGACAGTATAGAGGGAGCTTTACTCTGTATCAAACCCGTGCTGTACCTGCCCTGGGAGTGTTTGATGGGACAGTGTAGAGGGAGCTTTACTCTGTATTTAACCCGTGCTGTACCTGCCCTGTGAGTGTTTAGAATCATAGAATCATAGAATCGTTGCAGCACAGAAAGAGGCCATTCAGCCCATCGAGTCTGTGCCGGCTCTTGTCGAAGCAATCCACTTAGTCCCATTCCCCCACTTTTCCCCGTAGTCCTGCAAATTTTTTCCCTTCAAATATTTATCCAATTCCTTTCTGAAAGCCATGATTGAATCTGCCTCCACCACCCCCTCGGGCAGTGCATTCCAGATCATAACCACTCGCTGTGTAAAAAAGTTTTTCCTCACGTCGTCTTTGGTTCTTTTGCCAATCACCTTAAATCTGTGTCCTCTGGTTCTCGACCCTTCTGCCAATGGGAACAGTTTCTTTTTATTTACTTAATCTAAACCCTTCAGGATTTTGAATACCTCTATCAAATCTCCTCTTTACCTTCTCTGCTCTATGGAGAACAATCTCAGCTTCTCCAGTCTATCCACATAACTGAAGTCCCTCATCCCTGGAACCATTCCAGTAAATCTCCTCCGCACTCTCTCTAAGGCCTTCACATCCTTCCTAAAGTGTGGTGCCCAGAATTGGACACACTACTCCAGTTGAGGCCTAAACAGTTTTTTATAAAGGTTCAACATAACTTGATGGGGCAGTGCAGAGGGAGCTTTACTCTGTATCTAACCCTTGCTGTACCTGCCCTGGGAGTGTTTGATGGGACAGTGTAGAGGGAGCTTTACTCTGTATCTAACCCGTGCTGTACCTGCCCGGGGAGTGTTTGATGGGACAGTGCAGAAGGAGCTTTACTCTGTATCTAACCCGTGCTCTACCTGCCCTGGGAGTGTTTGATGGGACAGTGTAGAGGGAGCTTTACTCTGTATCTAACCCGTGCTGTACCTGCCCTGGGAGTGTTTGATGGGACAGTGTAGAGGGAGCTTTACTCTGTATCTAACCCATGCTGTACCTGCCCTGGGAGTGTTTGATGGGACAGTGTAGAGGGAGCTTTCTTATCATAGAATCATAGAAATTTACGGCACAGAAGGAGGCCATTTGGCCCATCGTGTCTGTGCCGGCCTAAAAGAGCTATCCAGCCTAATCCCACTTTCCAGCTCTTGGTCTGTAGCCTTGTAGGTTATGGCACTTCAAGTGCTTATCCAAGTACTTTTTAAATGAGTTGAGGGTTTCTGCCTCTACCACCCTTTCAGGCAGAGAGTTCCACACCCTCACCACCCAATCTTTCCAGTTACACCAGTGAAGTTCATAATATGAATACCAAAAAGTAGAAACACCTTCTCAAACCAGAGTTTGGACCCTACTTTATAGCAATGCCAAGGCTAAGCCACCACTGTAACTTACTAATGTCTTTTTGCTACTGTTATTAAATACAGAAATTCTACTCCAGAGTAATACAAAGGTACTGACCAACCTAGTATAATTAATTAATTTTATATAATTTTAATCTCTCACCTCAGATTCCTTGTCTTCAGCAGATGAAGAACGTATACATGTCTCATTATTGTCTCCAGTGTCAGGTTCTTTATCGGTTATAGTATTCCTCAGAAAACCCACCCTTGACCCCTCTGTCCTTGCAAACTGCCACCCAATCTCCAAAGTCCTTGAACGTGTTGTCGCCTCCCAAACCCGTGCCCAACTTTCCCGCAACTCCATGTCTGAATCCCTCCAATCAGGTTTCTGCCCTTGCCACATCCTATGACATCCAAGTGACTGTGACGACGGTAAACTATCTCTCCTCATCTTTCTCGACCTGTCTGCAGCAATGGTTGACCACACCACCCTCCTCCAATGCCTCTCCTCCATCGTCCAGCTGGGTGGGACTGCGCTCGACTGGTTCCATTCCTATCTATCCAGTCGTAGCCAGAGAATCACCTGCAATGGCTTCTCTTCCCACTCCCGCATCATTACCTCAGGAATCCCCCAAGGGTCTATCCTTGGCCCCCTCCTATTTCTCATCTACATGCCGCCCCTTGGCGACATCATCTGAAAACACAACATCAGGTTCCACATGTACGCTGACGACACCCAGCTCTACCTCACCACCACCTCCCTCGACCCCTCCGCTGTCTCTCATTTGTCACATTGTTTTTCCGACTGGATGAGCAAAAATTTCCTCCATCGAAACGTTGGGAAGACTGAAGCCATTGTCTTTGGTCCCCGCCACAAACTCCGTTCCCTGGCCATTGACTCCATCCGTCTCCCAGGCCAGTATCTGAGGCTGAACCAGACCGTTCTCAACCTTGGCGTCCTACTTCACCCTGAGATGAGCTTCCGACCGCATATCCTCTCCATCACCAAGACCACCTACTTCCACCTCCGTAACATCGCCCGTTTCCGCCCCTGCCTCAGCTCATCTGTTGCTGAAACCCTCATCCATGCCTTTGTTACCTCCAGACTTGACTATTCCAATGCTCTCCTGGCCGGTCCCCCATCTTCCACCCTCCATAAACTTGAGCTCATCCAAAACTCTGCTGCCCGTATCCTAACTCGCACCAAGTCCTGTTCACCCATCACCCACTGTGCTCACTGACCTACATTGGCTCCCAGTCCGGCAACGCCTCGATTTTAAAATTCTCACACTTATTTTCAAATCCCTCCATGGCCTCACCCCCTCCCTATCTCTGTAACCTCCTCCAGCCCTACAACCCTCCGAGATCTCCGCGCTCCTCCAATTCTGGCCTCTTGTGCATGCCTGATTTTAAATATTCCACCATTGGTGGCCGTGCCTTCAGCCGCCTAGGCCCTAAGCTCTGGAATTCTCTCCCTATCCTCACCGCCTCTCAACCTCCCTCTCCTCCTTTAAGCTGTACCTGCCCTGGGACAGTGTAGAGGGAGCTTTACTCTGTATCTAACCTGTGCTGTACCTGCCCTGGGAGTGTTTGATGGGACAGTGTAGAGGGAGCTTTACTCTGTATCTAACCTGTGCTGTACCTGCCCAAAGAATGAAGTTCATCGCCTGCCTTGGGATTGTTCGATGGGACAGTTTAGAAGGAGCTTCACTCTGTATCTAACCCGTGCTGTACCTGCCCTGGGAGTGTTCGATGGGACAGTGTAGAGGGAGCTTTACTCTGTGTCTAACCCGTGCTGTACCTGCCCTGGGACTGTTTGATGGGACAGTGTAGAGGGGACTTTATTCTGTATCTAACCCATGCTGTACCTGCCCTGGGAGTGTTTGATGGGACAGTGTAGAGGGGACTTTATTCTGTATCTAACCCGTGCTGTACCTGCCCTGGGAGTGTTTGATGGGACAGTGTAGAGGGAGCTTTACTCTGTATCTAACCCGTGCTGTACCTGCCCTGGGAGTGTTCGATGGGACAGTGTAGAGGGAGCTTTACTCTGTATCTAACCCGTGCTGTACCTGCCCTGGGAGTGTTTGCTGGGGACAGTGTAGAGGGAGCTTTACTCTGTATCTAACCCGTGCTGTACCTGCCCTGGGAGTGTTTGATGGGACAGTGTAGTGGGAGCTTTACTCTGTATCTAACCCGTGCTGTACCTGCCCTGGGAGTGTTTGATGGGGACAGTGTAGAGGGACCTTTACTCTGTATCTAACCCATGCTGTACCTGCCCTGGGAGTGTTTGATGGGACAGTGTAGAGGGAGCTTTACTCTGTATCCAACCTGTATTGAACCTGACCTGTGAGTGTTTGATGGGACAGTGTAGAGGGAGTTTTACTCTGTATCTAACCCGTGCTGTACCTGCCCTGGGAGTGTTTGATGGGACAGTGTAGAGGGAGCTTTACTCTGTATCCAACCTGTATTGAACCTGACCTGTGAGTGTTTAGAATCATAGAATCATAGAATCGTTGCAGCACAGAAAGAGGCCATTCAGCCCATCGAGTCTGTGCCGGCTCTTGTCGAAGCAATCCACTTAGTCCCATTCCCCCACTTTTCCCCGTAGTCCTGCAAATTTTTTCCCTTCAAATATTTATCCAATTCCTTTCTGAAAGCCATGATTGAATCTGCCTCCACCACCCCCTCGGGCAGTGCATTCCAGATCATAACCACTCGCTGTGTAAAAAAGTTTTTCCTCACGTCGTCTTTGGTTCTTTTGCCAATCACCTTAAATCTGTGTCCTCTGGTTCTCGACCCTTCTGCCAATGGGAACAGTTTCTTTTTATTTACTTAATCTAAACCCTTCAGGATTTTGAACACCTCTATCAAATCTCCTCTTAACCTTCTCTGCTCTATGGAGAACAATCTCAGCTTCTCCAGTCTATCCACATAACTGAAGTCCCTCATCCCTGGAACCATTCTAGTAAATCTCTTCCGCACTCTCTCTAAGGCCTTCACATCCTTCCTAAAGTGTGGTGCCCAGAATTGGACACACTACTCCAGTTGAGGCCTAAACAGTTTTTTATAAAGGTTCAACATAACTTGATGGGGCAGTGCAGAGGGAGCTTTACTCTGTTTCTAACCCTTGCTGTACCTGCCCTGGGAGTGTTTGATGGGACAGTGTAGAGAGAGCTTTACTCTGTATCTAACCCATGCTGTACCTGCCCTGGGAGTGTTTGATGGGACAGTGTAGAGGGAGCTTTACTCTGTATCTAACCCGTGCTGTACTTGCCCTGGGAGTGTTTGATGGGACAGTGTAGAGGGAGCTTTACTCTGTATCTAACCCGTGCTGTACCTGCCCGGGGAGTGTTTGATGGGACAGTGTAGAAGGAGATTTACTCTGTATCTAACCCATGCTGTACCTGCTCTGGGAGTGTTTGATGGGACAGTGTAGAGGGAGCTTTACTCTATCTAACCCGTGCTGTACCTGCCCTGGGAGTGTTTGATGGGACAGTGTAGAGGGAGCTTTACTCTGTATCTAACCCGTGCTGTACCTGCCCTGGGAGTGTCTGATGGGACAGTGTAGAGGGAGCTTTACTCTGTATCTAACCCGTGCTGTACCTGCCCTGGGAGTGTTTGATGGGACAGTGTAGAGGGAGCTTTACTCTGTATCTAACCCGTGCTGTACCTGCCCTGGGAGTGTCTGATGGGACAGTGTCGAGGGAGCTTTCTTATCATAGAATCATAGAAATTTACGGCACAGAAGGAGGCAATTTGGCCCATCGTGTCAGTGCCGGCCTAAAAGAGCTATCCAGCCTAATCCCACTTTCCAGCTCTTGGTCTGTAGCCTTGTAGGTTACGGCACTTCAAGTGCTTATCCAAGTACTTTTTGAATGTGATGAGGGTTTCTGCCTCTACCACCCTTTCAGGCAGTGAGTTCCACACCCTCACCACCCAATCTTTCCAGTTACACCAGTGAAGTTCATAATATGAATACCAAAAAGTAGAAACACCTTCTCAAACCAGAGTTTGGACCCTACTTTATAGCAATGCCAAGGCTAAGCCACCACTGTAACTTACTAATGTCTTTTTGCTACTGTTGTTAAATACAGAAATTCTACTCCAGAGTAATACAAAGGTACTGACCAACCTAGTATAATTAATTAATTTTATATAATTTTAATCTCTCACCTCAGATTCCTTGTCTTCAGCAGATGAAGAACGTATACATGTCTCATTATTGTCTCCAGTGTCAGGTTCTTTATCGGTTATAGTATTCCTCAGAAAACCCACCCTTGACCCCTCTGTCCTTGCAAACTGCCACCCAATCTCCAAAGTCCTTGAACGTGTTGTCGCCTCCCAAACCCGTGCCCAACTTTCCCGCAACTCCATGTCTGAATCCCTCCAATCAGGTTTCTGCCCTTGCCACATCCTATGACATCCAAGTGACTGTGACGATGGTAAACTATCTCTCCTCATCTTTCTCGACCTGTCTGCAGCCATGGTTGACCACACCATCCTCCTCCAATGCCTCTCCTCCATCGTCCAGCTGGGTGGGACTGCGCTCGACTGGTTCCATTCCTATCTATCCAGTCGTAGCCAGAGAATCACCTGCAATGGCTTCTCTTCCCACTCCCGCATCATTACCTCAGGAATCCCCCAAGGGTCTATCCTTGGCCCCCTCCTATTTCTCATCTACATGCTGCCCCTTGGTGACATCATCTGAAAACACAACATCAGGTTCCACATGTACGCTGACGACACCCAGCTCTACCTCACCACCACCTCCCTCGACCCCTCCGCTGTCTCTCATTTGTCACATTGTTTTTCCGACTGGATGAGCAAAAATTTCCTCCATCGAAACGTTGGGAAGACTGAAGCCATTGTCTTTGGTCCCCGCCACAAACTCCGTTCCCTGGCCATTGACTCCATCCGTCTCCCAGGCCAGTATCTGAGGCTGAACCAGACTGTTCTCAACCTTGGCGTCCTACTTCACCCTGAGATGAGCTTCCGACCGCATATCCTCTCCATCACCAAGACCACCTACTTCCACCTCCGTAACATCGCCCGTTTCCGCCCCTGCCTCAGCTCATCTGTTGCTGAAACCCTCATCCAAGCCTTTGTTACCTCTAGACTTGACTATTCCAATGCTCTCCTGCTGGCCTCCCATCTTCCACCCTCCATAAACTTGAGCTCATCCAAAACTCTGCTGCCCCGTATCCTAACTCGCACCAAGTCCTGTTCACCCATCACCCACTGTGCTCACTGACCTACATTGGCTCCCGGTCCGGGAACGCCTCGATTTTAAAATTCTCACACTTATTTTCAAATCCCTCCATGGCCTCACCCCCTCCCTATCTCTGTAACCTCCTCCAGCCCTACAACCCTCCGAGATCTCCGCGCTCCTCCAATTCTGGCCTCTTGTGCATGCCTGATTTTAATTATTCCACCATTGGCGGCCGTGCCTTCAGCCGCCTAGGCCCTAAGCTCTGGAATTCTCTCCCTATCCTCTCTGCCTCTCAACCTCCCTCTCCTCCTTTAAGCTGTACCTGCCCTGGGACAGTGTAGAGGGAGCTTTACTCTGTATCTAACCTGTGCTGTACCTGCCCAAAGAATCCAGTTCATCGCCTGCCTTGGGATTGTTCGATGGGACAGTTTAGAAGGAGCTTTACTCTGTATCTAACCCGTGCTGTACTTGCCCTGAGAGTCTTTGATGGGACAGTATAGAGGGAGCTTTACTCTGTATCTAACCCATGCTGTACCTGCCCTGGGAGTGTTTGATGGGACAGTGTAGAGGGAGCTTTACTCTGTATCTAACCCGTGCTGTACCTGCCCTGGGAGTGTTTGATGGGACAGTGTAGAGGGAGCTTTACTCTGTATCTAACCCGTGCTGTACTTGCCCTGAGAGTCTTTGATGGGACAGTATAGAGGGAGCTTTACTCTGTATCTAACCCATGCTGTACCTACCTTGGGAGTGTTCGATGGGACAGTGTAGAGGGAGCTTTACTCTGTGTCTAACCCGTGCTGTACCTGCCCTGGGACTGTTTGATGGGACAGTGTCGAGGGGACTTTATTCTGTATCTAACCCATGCTGTACCTGCCCTGGGAGTGTTTGATGGGACAATGTAGAGGGGACTTTATTCTGTATCTAACCCGTGCTGTACCTTCCCTGGGAGTGTTTGATGGGACAGTGTAGAGGGAGCTTTACTCTGTATCTGACCCGCACTGTACCTGCCCTGGGAGTGTTTGATGGGACAGTGTAGAGGAAGCTTTACTCTGTATCTAACCCGTGCTGTACCTGCCCTGGGAGTGTTTGATGGGACAGTGTAGAGGGAGCTTTACTCTGTATCTAACCCGTGCTGTACCTGCCCTGGGAGTGTTTGATGGGGACAGTGTAGAGGGAGCTTTACTCTGTATCTAACCCGTGCTGTACCTGCCCTGGGAGTGTTTGATGGGACAGTATAGAGGGAGCTTTACTCTGTATCTAACCCGTGCTGTACCTGCCCTGGGAGTGTTTGATGGGACAGTGTAGAGGGAGCTTTACTCTGTATCTAACCCGTGCTGTACCTGCCCTGGGAGTGTTTGATGGGACAGTGTAGAGGGAGCTTTACTCTGTATCTGACCCGTGCTGTACCTGCCCTGGGAGTGTTTGATGGGACAGTGTCGGGGGAGCTTTACTCTGTATCTAACCCGTGCTGTACCTGCCCTGGGAGTGTTTGATGGGACAGTGTAGAGGGAGCTTTACTCTGTATCTAACTCGTGCTGTACCTGCCCTGGGAGTGTTTGATGGGACAGTGTAGAGGGAGCTTTACTCTGTATCTAACTCGTGCTGTACCTGCCCGGGGAGTGTTTGATGAAGTGTCGAAGTAGGGCAGGTTCTATGACATCACTGAGTTCTGGTCCGTTTAACCTTGGGGACAGGTCCACTGATAGCAGCAGTGAGATAGAGCTATGCCGAGTTATCAGGCTGTGTTTTATGTTTTTACAGTCAGTGTGGGATGATTATACGAGGTGTATAAAATATCTGGGCAGAGTTATCAAACTTTCAATATGACAACGACTCTATGACTTATTGAACGGAGGTCAAAGTTCATCTCCACTGACATTAATCTGACCCGACTGGCGACAGTTTGTCATAAACCAAATTCTGATTTAATTTTTTTAAATTGTTAGAATCATAGAAAGGTTACAGCACACAAGGAGGCCATTGGGCCCATCGAGTCCGTGCCGGCTCTATGCAAGAGCAATCCAGCTGGTCCCATTCCCCCGCCCTTTCCCCGTAGCCCTGCAAATTTTTTCCTTGCAAGTACTTATCCAGTTCCCTTTTAAAAGCTATGATTGAATCTGCCGCCACCATCCCCTCGGGCAGTGCATTCCAGATCCTAACCACTCGCTGTGTAAAAACGTTTTTCCTCATGTCACCTTTGGTTCTTTTGCCAATCACCTTAAATCTATGTCCTCTGGTTCTTGACCCTTCCGCCAATGGGAACAGTTTCTCTCTATCTACTCTGTCTGGACCCTTCATGATTTTGAATATCTCGATCAAATCTCCTCTCAACCTTCTCTTCTGCACTCTCTCTAAGGCCTTCACATCTTTCCTAAGGTGCGCTGCCCAGAATTGGACACAATACTCCAGTTGTGGCCGAACCAGTGTTTTATAAAGGTTCATCATAACCTCCTTGCTTTCGTACTCAATGCCTCCATTTATAAAGCCCAGGATCCCGTATGCTTTTTTAACCACTTTCTCAACCTGCCCTGCCACTTTCAAAGATTTGTGCACATATACCCTCAGATCTCTCTGTTCCTGTGCCCCTTTTAGAGTTGTGTCCCTTTTAGAGTTGTGTCCTCTAGTTTATATTGCCTCTCCTCATTCTTCCTATGAAATGTATCACTTTGCATATTTCTGCGTTAAATGTCATCTGCCACGTGTCCGCCCACTCCACCGGCCTGTCTATGTCCTTTTGAAGTCTTGAAGTTGTTGTACAAAAGCAGATGAATATTGAAGGATTTGGAGAGTGAGCAGGAGAGCGGGATCAGACCGAGTGGCTCGTGGAAAAAGAACTCCGACGTTGACATGATGGGCCGAATGGCCTCTTTCAGTGCAGGAACATTCCATCATTCTACGACATCTCAATCCTCGGTCTGCACTGTGCTGGCTAATCTCATCCTGGAGGGAAATGTTTGGGTGCTACGTTCTTAGCTGTCGGCCGTGACTCAGTGGGCAGCACTCTCGCCTCTGAGTCAGAAGGTCGTGGGTTTGAGCCCCATCCAGAGAGTTGAGCACAAAATCTAGGCTGACACTCCCAGTGCCAGTACTGAGGGAGTGCTGCACTGTCGGAGGTGCTGTCTTTCCGATGAGACATTAAACCGAGGCCCCGTCTGCCTTCTGCTGGTTTCTGAAGTTTCATACTTGCCTTGAATTTGTAGGAATATCCATCTGCCCATTGCAAGGTAATTGATGGTCAGAGGTGAGGGCGGGGCCAGGACCGGGGCGAGGGACGGGGTCAGGGTGAATGGCAGGACCCCCCTACACCAGGAGTGTCCACTCAGTCAGAAAACTGGTGACGTTGGGTGAGGGATAAATATTGGCTCATCTTCAAAATAACGACCATGGGGTCTTTTACGTCCACCTGAGCGGGCAGACGGGACCTTGGCTTAACGTCTCGTCCGAAAGACGATACCTCCGACAGTGCAGCACTCCCTCATTGCTGGCACTGGGAGTGTCGGCCTGGATTTTGTGCTCAAATCTCTGGAGTGGGGACTTGAACCCATGACTTTCTGATTCAGAGGTGAGAGAGTGCTACCCAGTGAGTCACGGCTGACATCTGTCAGTTGTTGGGTTAGGGTATCTCGGGATATGGCGCTAAGGGGGGTAAATAGAGTTGAGGTGCAGATCAGCCACAATCTGATCGAATGACGGAGCGGGCTCGAGGGGCTGAATGGCCTCCTCCTGTTCTTAATGTTAATAAATGATAACTTGAGGAATCAAGGTCCTTCCCAGGGCGGTGATACAGTAAAAAAAAAATTGTAAAATAGCAGTAGGACCTTTGCCAGCAAATCATCCTGATAATCACAGGGCTGATTTATGGCTTGCTGGCCCAGATAGTTCTGCTGGGATCAGGACTGAAGATAAAGAAACAGCTGATTGGCAAATCCTGGTCCCAGGCTCAGGTTTGCCAACCCTCCAGGGTTGCCCTGGAGTTTCCAGGAATTAAAGATTAATCTCCAAGACACTGCTGCCAGCAAAAACTGGGGAGAAAAATCATAGGGGCATTAAAAAACATTCTGTTTTAAATTTTCTTTCAACGCTTTAGTTTCTTAGTTATAAAAATATTTATGATGTGGAGATGCCGGTGATGGACTGGGGTGGACAAATGTAAGGAATCTTACAACACCAGGTTATCGTCCAACAGTTTTATTTGAAAATCACAAGCTTTCGGAGATTATCTCCTTCGTCAGGTGAGTGAGTGAATGAGAGGTTCTCAAATCGCATATCTTATATTAGGCTGGGACACCATCACACCAATCAAAGGTGTCGTTGGTGTTCAGACAGGTTAGCCATGGAAAACAGTACGTCCCAGTATACTGAATACACAATGGGTCAAATTACACAGACAAAGAGAGAAAGAGACCCGAAAGGCAGAGAGAGAGAGAGAGAATGTCCAGTTGTATTAAAAACAGACAACTTTTTTTTCCACTGGTGAGGTTACGTGTAGCGTGACATGAACCCAAGATCTCGGTTGAGGCCGTCCTCATGGGTGCGGAACTTGGCTATCAATTTCTGCTCGACGATTTTGCATTGTCGTGTGTCTCGAAGGCCGCTTTGGAGAATGCTTACCCAAAGATCAGTGGCTGAATGTCCTTGACTGCTAAAATATTCCCCGACTGGGAGGGAACCCTCCTGTCTGGCGATTGTTGCGCGGTGTCCGTTCATCCGTTGTCGCAGCGTCTGCATGGTCTCGCCAATGTACCATGCATCCTTTCCTGCAACATATGAGGGAGACAACGTTGGCCGAGTCACAGGAGTATGAACCATGTACCTGGTGGGTGGTGTCCTCTCGTGTGATGGTGGTATCTGTGTCGATGATCTGGCATGTCTTGCAGAGGTTGCCGTGGCAGGGTTGTGTGGTGTCGTGGACGCTGTTCTCCTGAAAGCTGGGTAATTTGCTGCGAACGATGGTCTGTTTGAGGTTGGGTGGCTGTTTGAATGCGAGTAGTGGAGGCGTGGGGATGGCCTTAGCGAGGTGTTCGTCGTCATCGATGACATGTTGAAGGCTGCGGAGAACATGGCGTAGTTTCTCCGCTCTGGGGAAGTACTGGACGACGAAGGGTACTCTGTTGGTTGCGTCCCGTGTTTGTCTTCTGAGGAGGTCGATGCGATTCTTCGCTGTGGCCCGTCGGAACTGCCGATCGATTGGACATGGTTGTTTGATTGACAGTCAAGAATCATCCAATCGAGTAACGAAGAGTCTATTCGCTTTCCGATTGGCCAATGGGAAGGCGGAGCACTGCGAGGATGGACACGTCGGGCGACCAATGGCGGGAGTATGGGGGCGGGACGGTTGGAGGCTGGCGGTCATGTGATGAAACCTCCAGGAATATGTCCAACCAGAGTTGGCGACCCCTACACTGGCAACCATTTTTAAAAAACAAGGTATGATTTTCTGTGCCAGAGGCTTCCCTCCTCGACAGCTGGTCTAGCCGAGATCGTCCAACTCGACACAAGCAGGGAAGGGAATTGAATCGCAGGGAAGCGCCATCCTTGACCCCTATTTAATCCCCCGCATCTCCCTCCCCCCCGCCACGGTTGAATTACAGAGAATTTTACAGCACATAAACAGGCCATTCGGCCCAACTGGTCCATGCCGGTGTTTATGCTCCACATGAGCCTCCTCCCTCCCGACTTCATCTCACCCTATCAGCATATCCTTCTATTCCTTTCTCCCTCATGTGTTTATCGAGCTTCCCCTTAAATGTATCTCTGTTATTCACCTCAACTACTCCTTGTGGGAGCGAGTTCCACATTCTCACCACTCTCTGGGTAAAGAAGTTTCTCCTGAATTCCCGATTGGATTTATTAGTGATTATCTTATATTTATGGTCCCTAGTTCTGGTTTCCCCACAAGTGGAAACACCTTCTCTGCATCCTCCCTATCGGACCCATTCATAATTTCCTGATCGGTATAACCTCTCAGTTCTGGTATCATCCCAGTAAATCTTTTTTGCACCTTCTCCAGTGCCTCGATATCCTCTTTGTAATATGGAGACCGGAACTGCTCAGACAACAAACTCTAAACACAAAGCATTCGACACAAAAGCGATGGGTCCGTTTGCCTGTGAGGAAGGGGATTAGCCGTTCAGCGATCGAAACCATCAAACAGAGGAAATTTTATACACGGGATGAGGAATTCTGTGCAAGGGGAGAAATAGGGGCAAGGGATTAGGTTCATTGAGCAGACAGAGAAAACCAGCTTGTGAAGCACAGAAATCTCATTTAAATCACGCTTTTGAGATTATCATAAAATCAGACAGTGCAGAAGGAGGCCATTCGACCCATCTTTGAAAGAGCTATCCAGTTAGTCCCACTCCCCTGCTCTTTCCCCATAGCCCTGAATTTTTTTTTTCCTTTTTAAATGTATATCCGATTGCATTTTGAAAGTTATTGTTGAATCTGCTTCCACCGCCCTTTCAGGCAGTGAATTCCAAATCATAACAACTCGCCGCGTTTAATAAATTCTCCTCATCTGTGTTAGCCATGGCTCAGAGGGTAACACTCTTGCTTCTGAGTCAGAAGGTCCTGGGTTTGAGTCCCACGCCAGAGAATTGAGCACAAAATCTAGGCCGACACTCCCAGTGCCAGTACTGAGGGAGTGCTGCACTGTCAGAGGTGCCGCCTTTCAGATGAGACATTAAACCGACGCCCCGTCTGCCCCCTCGGGTGGGTATAAAAGATCCCACGGCATTATTCTAAGAAGAGCTATGGAGTTCTTCCCGGTGTCTTGGTCAACATTTATCCCTCAACAAACATCACTAAAAAAACAAGATTATCTGGTCATTATCACATTGCGGTTTGTGGGATCTTGCTGTGCGCAAATTGACTGCTGTGTTTCCGGCATTACAACAGTGACCTCACTTCAAAAAAGTATTTAATTGGCTGTAAAGTGCTTTGGGGTGTCCTGAGGTCATGAAATATGCTATAGAATTGCAAGTCTTTCTTTCTCTGGTTCCTTTGTCAATTATCTTGGCAGTAATTCTGTTACGTGCAGTTCCTGGACAGGAACAGCGAGCAGTGAGCCAACCACCTGATGTACTGCGCACCTGGTGTTCCTGTTGGGTGTTTCAATTTGGTCCCAAACAAATTATACATGTCAAGCTCCCCCCGGGAGCTGGCATGGGCCAAAGTGAGATTTTGAAGTACTGCTGCGGCAATTTAAAGGGCTGCCGCAGAACAGTTCCAGATTTCCACTCCCCTATGTGTGAAGAAGTGCTTCCTGACATCACTCCTGAACGGCCTGGCTCTAATTTTAAGGTTCTGCCCCCTTGTTCTGGACTCTCCCACCAGAGGAAATAGTTTCTCTCTATCGACCCTATCAAATCCTTTAATCATCTTAAACATCTCAATTAGATCACCCCTTAATCTTCTATACTCAAGGGAATACAAGCCTGTAAGTGGTTATGTTACTGGACTAATAATCCAGAGGCCTGGACTAATAATCTGGAGTCATGAGTTCAAATCCTGCCACGTCAACTGGGGAATTTAAATTAATTAATAAAACAAAATCAGGAATAAAAAAAACTAGTATCAGTAATGATGGCCATGAAACTACCGGATTGTCGTAAAAACCCATCTGGTTCACTAATGTCCTTTAGGGAAGGAAACCTGCCGTCCTTACCCGGTCTGGCCTATATGTGACTCCAGACCCACAGCAATTCTTAATTGCCCTCTGAAATGGCTTAGTTGTACAATCTCGCGACAGAAAGTCACAATAAGAATAAAGCCGGACGGACCACCCGCATCGGACCACTAGGCACCGGACACAACAAAGGCAAAACACCAAGCCCAGTCGACCCTGCAAAGTCCTCCTCACTAACATCTGGGGACTTGTGACAAAATTGGGAGAGCTGTCCCATAGAATAGTCAAGCAACAGCCTGACATAGCCATACTCACAGAATCACACCTTTCAGCCAACAGTCCCAGACTCTTCCATCACCATCCCTGGGTATGTCCTGTCCCACCGGCAGGACAGACCCACCAGAGGTGGCGGTACAGTGATATACAGTCAGGAGGGAGTGGCCCTGGGACTCCTCAACATTGACTCCGGACCCCATGAAATCTCATGGCATCAGGTCAAACATGGGCAAGGAAACCTCCTGGTGATTACCACCTACCTTCCTCCCTCAGCTGATGAATCAGTCCTCCTCCATGTTGAGCACCAGTTGGAGGAAGCACTGAGGGTAGCAAGGGCACAGAATGTACTCTGGGTGGGGGACTTCAATGTCCATCACCAAGAGTAGTTCGGTAGCCCCACTACTGACCGAGCTGGTTGAGTCCTGAAGGACGTAGCTGCCAGACTGGGCCTGCGGCAGGTGGTGAGCGAACCAACACGAGGGAAAAACTTACTTGACCTCGTCCTCACCAATCTACCTGTCGCAAATGCATCTGTCCATGACAGTATTGGTAGGAGTGACCACCGCACAGTCCTCGTGGAGATGAAGTCCCGTCTTCGCACTGAGGACACCATCCAACATGTTGTGTGGCACTATCACTGTGCTAAATGGGATAGATTCAGAACAGCTCTGGCAGCTCAAAACTGGGCATCCATGAGGTGCTGTGGGCCATCAGCAGCAGCAGAATTGTATTCCAGCACAATCTGTAACCTCATGGCCCAGCACATTCCTCACTCTACCATTACCAACAAGCCAGGGAATCAACCCTGGTTCAATGAGGAGTGTAGAAGAGCATGCCAGGAGCAGCACCAGGCATATCTAAAAATGAGGTGCCAACCTGGTGAAGCTACAACTCAGGACTACATGCATGCTAAACAGCGGAAGCAACATGCTACAGACAGAACTAAGTGAGTCCACAACCAACGGATCAGATCAAAGCTCTGCAGTCCTGCCACATCCAGTCGTGAATGATGGTGGACAATTAAACAACTAACGGGAGGAGGAGGCTCTGTCAATATCCCCATCCTCAATGATGGCGGAGTCCAGCATGTGAGTGCAAAAGACAAGGCTGAAGCGTTTGCAACCATCTTCAGCCAGAAGTGCCGAGTGGATGATCCATCTCGGCCTCTTCCCGATATCCCCTCCATCACAGAAGCCAGTCTTCAGCCAATTCGATTCACTCCACGTGATATCAAGAAAGGGCTGAGTGCACTGGATACAGCAAAGGCTATGGGCCCCGACAACATCCCGGCTGTAGTGCTGAAGATCTGTGCTCCAGAACTAGCTGCGCCTCTAGCCAAGCTGTTCCAGTACAGCTACAACACTGGCATCTACCCGACAAGGTGGAAAATTGCTCAGGTATGTCCTGTCCACAAAAAGCAGGACAAATCCAATCCGGCCAATTACTGTCCCATCAGTCTACTCTCAATCATCAGCAAAGTGACGGAAGGTGTCGTCAACAGTGCTATCAAGCAGCACTTACTCACCAATAACCTGCTCACCGATGCTCAGTTTGGGTTCCGCCAGGACCGCTCGGCTCCAGACCTCATTACAGCCTTGGTCCAAACATGGACAAAAGAGCTGAATTCCAGAGGTGAGGTGAGAGTGACTGCCTTTGACATCAAGGCAGCATTTGACCGAGTGTGGCACCAAGGAGCCCTAGTAAAATTGAAGTCAATGGGAATCAGGGGGAAATCTCTCCAGTGGCTGGAGTCATACTTAGCACAAAGGAAGATGGTAGTGGTTGTTGGAGGCCAATCATCTCAGCCCCAGGACATTGCTGCAGGAGTTCCTCAGGGCAGTGTCCTAGGCCCAACCATCTTCAACTGCTTCATCAATGACCTTCCCTCCATCATAAGGTCAGAAATGGGGATGTTCGCTGATGATTGCACAGTGTTCAGTTCCATTCGCAACCCCTCAGATAATGAAGCAGTCCGAGCCCACATGCAGCAAGACCTGGACAAAATCCAGGACTGGGCTGATAAGTGGCAAGTAACATTCGCGCCAGACAAGTGCCAGGCAATGACCATCTCCAACAAGAAAGAGTCTAACCACCTCCCCTTGACATTCAACGGCATTACCATCACCGAATCCCCCACCATCAACATCCTGGGGGTCACCATTGACCAGAAACTTAACTGGACCAGCCACATAAATACTGTGGCTACAAGAGCAGGTCAGAGGCTGGGTATTCTGCAGCGAGTGACTCACCTCCTGACTCCCCAAAGCCTTTCCACCATCTACAAGGCACAGGTCAGGAGTGTGATGGAATACTCTCCACTTGCCTGGATGAATGCAGCTCCAACAACACTCAAGAAGCTCGACACCATCCAGGACAAAGCAGCCCGCTTGATTGGCACCCCATCCACCACCCTAAACATTCACTCCCTTCACCACCGGCGCACTGTGGCTGCAGTGTGTACTATCCACAGGACGCACTGCAGCAACTCGCCAAGGCTTCTTCGACAGCACCTCCCAAACCTGTGACCTCTACCACCTAGAAGGACAAGGGCAGCAGGTACATGGGAACAACACCACCTGCACGTTCCCCTCCAAGTCACACACCATCCCGACTTGGAAATATATCGCCGTTCCTTCATCGTCGCTGGGTCAAAATCCTGGAACTCCCTCCCTAACAGCACTGTGGGAGAACCTTCACCACACGGACTGCAGCGGTTCAAGAAGGCAGCTCACCACCACCTTCTCAAGGGCAATTAGGGATGGGCAATAAATGCCGGCCTCGCCAGTGACGCCCACATCCCATGAACGAACAAAAAAGTCTCTGCAACCTGTCCTTATAATTTAACCCTTTTAGTCCCGGTTATCATTCTGGTGAATCTGCGCTGCACCCCCTCCAAGGCCAATATATCCTTCCCGAGGTGCGGCGCCCAGAACTGAACACAGTACTCCAAACGGGATCTAACCAGAGCTTTATGTCACTGGAAGATTGCTGTCTAATATTACAAAGTGTTCACCACTTCCATGTACTGTCTGATTTTTTAACTGAAATGCAGAAGCTGTTTACGTCTGAAGTTTGTAAGATGGGGAGGTTTTATTACAAAGCAAGCTCTGTGGGCAGCTGCAGAATAAAATTTATTCAAGGTTTTCCCTCATGGCCTACGATAGAAAAGGAAAGAAAGAAAACGAAAGAAAAAAAGAGAGAAAGAAAGAATGAACTTGCATTCATATAGTACCTCAGGACGTCCAAAAGTGCTTTACAGGAAAGAAAGAAAGAGAGAAAGAAAGAAGGAAAGAAAGAGGGAAAGAAAGAATGAAGGAATGAAAGAAAGAAGAAAAGAAAGAAAGAGAGAAAGATAAAAAGAAAGAAGGAAAGAAAGAAAGAGAGAAAAAAGAAAGAAGGAAAGAAAGAAACAGAGAAAGAGAGAAAGAAAGAAGGAAGAAAAGAAGGAAAGAAAGAATGAAGGAATGAAAGAAGGAAAGAAAGAATGGAAGAAAGAAAGAAAGAAGAAAAGAATGAGAGAAAGAGAGAAAGAAAGAAGGAAAGAAAGAAAGAGAGAAAGATAAAAAGAAAGAAAGAGAGAAAAAAGAAAAGAAAGAAACAGAGAAAGAGAGAAGGAAAGAAAGAAAGAAGGAAAGAAGCCAAGAAAGAAGGAAAGAAAGAGAAAAAGAAAGAAGGAAAGAAACAGAGAAAGAAAGAAGGAAAGAAAGAAAGAAGGAAAGAAGGAAAGAAAGAAACAGAGAAAGAGAGAAAGAAAGAAGGAAGGAAAGAAAGAAAGAAAAAAAGAAGGAAAGAAAGAGAGAAAGAAAGAAGGAAAGATAGAAAGAAGGAAAAAAGGAGGAAGAGAGAAAGAAGGAAAGGAAGAAAGAAAGAAATAAAGACAGAGAGGAAGAGAGAAAGAAAGAGAGAAGGAAAGAAAGAAACAAAGAAAGAGCGAAGGAAAGAAAGAAACAAAGAAAGAGAGAAGGAAAGAAAGAAACAAAGAAAGAGAGAAAGAAAGAAAGAAAGAAGGAAAGAGAGAAAGAAAGATGGAAAGAAAGAGAGAAGGAAAGAAAGTAGGAAAGAAAGAGAGAAAGAAAGAGAGAAAGAAAGAAGGAAAGAAAGAAGGAAAGAAGGAAAGAAAGTAGGAAAGAAGGAAAGAAAGTAGGAAAGAAAGAAAGAGGGATGAAAGAAAAAAGAAAGAAAGAAGCAAAGAAAGAAGGAAAGAAGGAAAGAAAGAAAGAGAAAAAGAAAGGAAGAAAGAAATAAAGAAGGAAAGAAAGACGGAAAGAAAGAGAGAAAGAAAGAAAGAAGGAAAGGAAGAAAGAAAGGAAGAAAGAAGGAAAGAAAGACGGAAAGAAAGAGAGAAAGAAAGAGAGAAAGAAAGAAAGAAGCAAAGAAAGAAAGAAAGAAGGAAAGAAGGAAAGAAAGAAGGAAAAAAGGAGGGAGAGAGAAAGAAAGAAAGAAGGAAAAAAAGAAAGGAAGAAAGAAAGAAGGAAAGGAAGAAAGAAATAAAGAAAGAAAGAGAGAAAGAAGGAAAGAAAGAAAGAAAGAAGGAAAGGAAGAAAGAAAGGAAGAAAGAAGGAAAGAAAGACGGAAAGAAATAGAGAAAGAAAGAGAGAAAGAAGGAAAGAGAGAAAGAAAGAAAGAAGGAAAGTAGGAACGAGAGAAAGAAAGAACTTGCATTTAAATAGCACCTTTTACGACCTCAGGACGTCCCAAAGAGCTTTACAACCAATGAAGTATTTTGGAAGTGTGATCACTGTTGTAATGTAGGAAAAAGTGGGGCTGAGGAGAGGAAGTTGGGTTGTTAGAAGCTGAGAGGGAAAGGAATCAAGGGAGTTGGTGGTGGGCTTTATGGATGTGCAGAGCTTAATGAGACCTGAGACAGAGATTAGGAGAAGTTGCTCAGTAAAGGGGAGGCTGGGTCAGAGAGAGGGCAAGGAGGAACACAAGAACATAAGAAATAGGAGCAGGAGTAGGCCAATCGGCCCCTCGAGCCTGCTCCGTTGGAAGTAGAAGGGGCAGGAAGAAGGGTGGGATTAGAGGACGTAGAGGGAGCCAGGAAGATGGTGTCAATTTTAGGCACAAAAAAAATCCATGAGCTTCTTGCATGTAGTATCCAAGATGAGAATGGAGGGTGCAAAGGAGGAACATTTGTAGTATGACTGTCACAGTCAATATTATGATGTGGAGATGCCGGTGATGGACTGGGGTTGACAATTGTAAACAATTGTTTACAACAGTCAATATTAGTCAGTGTTACTAATATTTTACTGTTTTTAGAGTAATTGGTAATGTTAGTTTTTTTATATATTCGTTCATACTCAACCAAGAACACTTTGAAAAAACAGATTATCCGGTCATTATCTCATTGCTGTTTGTGGGAGCTTGCTGTGCGCAAATTGGCTGACACATTTCCTATGTTGCAAAAGTACTTCATTGGTTGTAAAGCACTCTGGGACGTCATGAGGTTGTGAAAGGCGCGTTAGAAATGCAAGTTCTTTCTTTCTTTTGCATTTGCTGCCCAGAAACTCTCAGACACGTTTGTCGACGACACAAGGCACCTCCAAGGAAGAGCTCAGTCTGGCATTCAGCACATCGGCACTTAGTGTACACTTTACTAAATGAACTCCCTCCAAATGTTTATCCCCCTCCCCCCATGTAAGTGTATGAAAGACCAGCTGTGTATTTATGGGAAGTGTGGAATGTCAGGCTGAGAAACCTCCAGACTCTGATATAGAAAAACCTTTGGACACCTGTCGGCAGCTCCATGGCAACGCCCTTTGGCAATTTGCCAGGGGGTTCTGGGAACCTTTGGCGATCTTAACAAACCATCTGTTTCAGTAATAGCCACACAGTTAACACTAACAAACTCTGAATAACACTAATAAACTAACATTAACTAACAATAATAAACTAACAAATGAACATTAACTAGCACTAATAAACTAACAAACTAATACTAACTGACACTAATAAACTAACAAACACTGACTAACACTAATAATCTAACACTAACACTAATAAGCTAACAAACAAACACCAGCTAATACTGATAAACTAACAGACTAATACTAACACCAACAAACAAATACTGACTAACACTAATAAACTAACACTAACTAACAATAAACTAACAATTTAACACTAACAAGCTAACATTAGCACTATCAAACTTAAAAAACGAACACTAGCGGTAGCTTTAACTAACTTAACAAACTAACAGTAATGCTAGCCAACATCAGCAAATTAAACGAAATTTAGCTCATAATAATAAATAGTAATGCTAATAAATTAACACAAAGAAACAGTAACACTAACGAACAGTAACACACTAACAGATAACATTAACATCGACATAACTAGCACTAAATAACAGTAACACTAACTAATATAACATTAACAAATAGTAACAGTAATATTAACAGAAACATTAAGAAATATTATCACTAACTAGAAGTGACACTAATACTAGCAAACAGTAACACTAACTAACAGTAATACCAACTAACAGTAATACTAACTAACACTAACAAACATCACTAACTAGCAGTAATACTAACACTGGCAAACAGTAACACTAACCAACAGTGATGCTAACAGTAACATCAACTAACAGAAATACTAACAGTAACACTAATACTAACAAACAGTAATATTAAAAGTACCATTAGTAGTAATGCTAACTAATGGTAATATTAGTAGTAACACTAACTAACAATAGCACTAACACGTGCTACCAGTAACACAAAGACTATTACTAGCAATAATACTAACAAACTAATAGTAATGCTAACAGCAACATTAACACCTAGAAACAGTAGCACTGACTTCCTCCCCCGAGGATTCAGAAGGAGAGGCCGCCATCTTTGTTTCCAGGCTGGCACTGAATTCCTTGCTGTATTTATCCAATTTCATTTTGAAAGTTATTATTGAATCTGCTTCCACCGCCCTTTCAGGCAGCGCATTCCAGATCATAACAACTCGCTGCGTAAGAAAATCTCTCCTCACCTGCCCCCCTGCCTCTTTTGCCAATTACCTGAAATCTGTGTCCTCTGGTTACCGACCCTCCTGCCAGTTTCTCCTTATTTACTCTATCGAAACCCCTCATAATTTGGGCTCATGATGGGCTCAGTGCCGTGACAATGTCATCATCCCCTTTAACACCAACAAGGTCACTGAGGTCAGGTTCAAGAATGCCACGGTTACTGTGGTTACAGTAATATGGATTTCAGCTGTTCAGGGAAACAATGGCCAGGTGTCTCTGTGTAAATGGCGAGGATGTGGGCTGGTAATCTGCTGTTTGAAGAGGGAGTCTCACCATCAGAGGCCATTAAAGGGGGAACCTTACCATCAGAGGCCATTATGTATCCCAGGTTGTTAAAAGGAGCAAGGGAGGAAATAGCAGAGGCTCTGACCATCATTCTCTGGATTGAATTCCATTTGCCACTTTTCTGACCACCTGACCAGTCCATTGATATCTTCCTGCAGTCCACAGCTTTCCTCCTCACTATCAAACACAAGGCCAATTTTTGTATCATCTGCAAATTTCTTAATCATGCCCCCTACATTTAAGTCTAAATCATTAATATATACCACAAATATCTGCCAGTCTTCAGCCAATTCGATTCACTCCACGTGATATCAAGAAACGGCTGAGTGCACTGGGTACAGCTAAGGCTATGGGCCCCGACAACATCCCAGCTGTAGTGCTGAAGACTTGTGCTCCAGAACTAGCTGCGCCTCTAGCCAAGCTGTTCCAGTACAGTTACAACACTGGCATCTACCCGACAATGTGGAAAATTGCCCAGGTATGTCCTCTCCACAAAAAGCAGGACAAATCCAATCCGGCCAATTACCGCCCCATCAGTCTACTCTCAATCATCAGCAAAGTGATGGAAGGTGTCGTCGACAGTGCTATCAAGCGGCAATTACTCACCAATAACCTGCTTGCCGATGCTCAGTTTGGGTTCCGCCAGGACCACTCGGCTCCAGACCTCATTACAGCCTTGGTCCAATCATGGACAAAAGAGCTGAATTCCAGAGGTGAGGTGAGAGTGACTACCCTTGACATCAGTGAAGCATTTGACCGAGTGTGGCACCAAGGAGCCCGAGTAAAATTGAAGTCCATGGGAATCAGGGGGAAAACTCTCCAGTGGCTGGAGTTATACCTAGCACAAAGGAAGATGGTAGTGGTTGTTGGAGGCCAATCATCTCAACCCCAGGACATTGCTGCAGGAGTTCCTCAGGGCAGTGTCCTAGGCCCAACCATCTTCAGCTGCTTCATCAATGACTTTCCCTCCATCATAAGGTCAGAAATGGGAATGTTCGCTGATGATTGCAGTGTTCAGTTCCATTCGCAACCCCTCATAAGGAGATATTAGGACAGGCAAAGAGGTAGGTTTTAAGGAGCGTCTTAATTGACCGAGCTCTGATTTTAAGGTTATGCCCCTTTGTTGTTGATTCTCCCACCAGAGGAAATAGTTTCTCTCCTATCGAATCCTTTATCAGTTTAAACACCTAAATCAGATCATCCCTCAAACTTTTATATTCAATACAAGCCAAGTCTATGTGATCTGTCCTCATAATTGAACCCTGTAATCCCCGGTACCATTCTGAATGTGTAGCTTTCAGCACTCAATGCCACACTAATGATGCTACTATGGATTAATCGAAAGGAAACACAATGGGACAGAATGCACTGCTAAAACTGCTGTGAGTTTGGTGAGTGTGGGAGTTCGGTGAAGTGGGGGAAGGAGGTGCTGCTTTGCCTTGCTTTTCCTAACACTTTCCGCAGAGCGGCAGTGGACCTGAGCGTAGAAGACTGAGATTGGGGAATAAAAGCAGCAGCAGACCTGCAACAAGAGAAAACTACTGTGCGACGTCACAGGTGAGGCAGGAGAGTCAGAGAGGTGAGCACAGTATAAAAGGAGAGACCGAGAGCGGGAGGAGAGTCTGAGAGTCTAAGGCAAGTCATGGCAGCACAGCTCGCACCCGTGATAAGCTCCTCCTGCACTATGTGGGAAGTCATGGACACTACCAGTGTCCCTGGCGACCATTTGTGCAGGAAGTGTGTCCAGCTGCAGCTACTGGCTAACCGTATTTCGGAGCTGGAGCTGCGGGTGGATTCACTGTGGAGCATCCGCGATGCTGAGACTATCGTGGATAGCACGTTCAGTGAGGTGGTCACACCGCAGGTAAAGATTACGCAGGCAGAAAGGAAATGGGTGACCGCCAGGCAGAGTAAAAGGACCAGGCAGGTAGAGCAGGAGTCCCCTGGGGCCATCTCCCTCTCAAACAGATATTCTGCTTTGGATACTGTTGGGGGAGATGGCTTATCAGGGGAAAGCAGCAAGAGCCAAGTTCGGGGCACCACGGGTGGCTCTGCTGCACAGGAGGGGAGGAAGAAGAGTGACAGGGCTATAGTGATAGGGGATTCAATTGTAAGGGGAACAGACAGGTGTTTCTGCGGCCGCAAACGTGACTCCAGGATGGTATGTTGCCTCCCTGGTGCTAGGGTCAAGGATGTCACGGAGCGGCTGCAGGGCATTCTGAAGGGGGAGGGTGAACAGCCAGTAGTCGTGGTCCATATTGGTACCAACGACATAAGTAAAAAAAGGGATGAGGTCCTGCAAGGTGAATTTAAGGAGTTAGGAGATAAATTAAAAAGCAGGACTTCAAAGGTAGTGATCTCAGGATTACTACCAGTGCCACGTGCTAGTGAGTATAGGAACAGGAGAATAGACAGGATGAATGCATGGCTGCAGGGATGGTGTAGGAGGGAGGGATTTAGATTCCTGGGACATTGGGACTGGTTCTGGGGAAGGAGGGACCTGTACAAGCGGGACACCCGAGCAAGACCGGGACCAATGGCCTCACGGGGGTGTTTGCTAGTGCTGTTGGGGAAGGTTTAAACTAGAGTGGCAGGGGGATGGGAACCTGAGAGGGGAGTCAGAAGGGAATAATGTTGAGAGCAGCAAGAGAGGGGAAGACGCAGGGGAAATCTACAATACAAATAGTACAAACAGTTGTTCAAGAACAAGTGAAAGGGAAAAGCGTAGAGCAGCGGAAAGATAGTGTACTTCAGACACTACAGATAAAATAAAAACTAGAAGGCGTAAGGCGATTAACCCAGCATCAAAGCTGAAGGTCAGGCTAGGGTGTGTGGCCCAACTAAGAGTTCTATATACAAACGCACGGAGTATAAGGAATAAATTAAATGAACTACAGGTTCAAATTCAAATTGGAGGGTATGACATGATAGCTGTTACTGAGACATGGCTGCAGGATGGTCAGGATTGGGAACTAAATATACCGGGTTATCAGGTCTACAGGAGAGATCGGGAAAATGGAAGAGGGGGAGGAGTAGCCTTAATGATTAGAGGTGAAATCACTTCAATGATAAAGGGGGATATAACGAGAGGTAAGCAGCCAACAGAGACCTTATGAGTTGAATTGAGAAATAGGAAAGGATCTGAGACTATAGTGGGAGTTGTATATAGGAGCCCTGGCAGCAGCTCTGAAGTGCTAGATTGTATAAATGCAGAGATTAGACAAGTGTGTAAGAAAGGCATAGTGGTCTTAATGGGGGACTTTAACCTTCACATAGATTGGGAAAAGCAGACTAGCAACTGTCAGAAAGGTCGTGAATTTCTTGAGTGTGTCCGGGATAGTTTTCTACAGCAGTCTGTCCTCGAGGCAACAAGATTTAGTAATGAGTAATGAAACAGATTTAGTTAACGGCTTAACTGTGCGTGAACATCTATCCAATAGTGATCATAACATGATCGAGCTCAATGTAGTGTTTGAAAGGGAAAAAAGTGAATCAGCTGCTAAGATTCTAGACTTGGGCAAGGCCGACTTCAATGGGATGAGACAGAGACTGTCCACAGTAAACTGGGCAAATCTGTTAATGGGTAAAACGACTGATGATCAGTGGGAAATGTTTAAAGAAACATTTAACGTGATACAGAATCGGTTTATACTCCTGAGGGGCAAGAACTCTACTTGCCAAAAAAAACAGCCATGGACAACTAAAGAGGTAAGGGACAGTATAAGACATAAGGAAAGGGCATACAAAAAGGCAAAAAATGGCACAGATCCTGACGAATGGGAAAGATAGAAAGATCAACAAAGGTCACAAAACAGATAGTAAGAGCTACAAAAAGAGAGTATGACAAGAAACTCGCAAGGGAAATCAAAACCAATACGAAGAACTTTTATAGTTATATTAGGAAAAAGAGGGTGGTCAGGAGCAGTGTTGGCCCCTTAAAAACTGAAAGTGGGGATATTGTCATTGCCAATGGGGAAATGGCGGACATGTTGAACAATTACTTTGCGTCAGTATTTACAGTAGAAAAAGAGGATAGCATACTGGAAATCCCAAGAAAACTTATATTGAATCGGGGACAGGGACTCGATAAAATTAACATAAGTAAAGCAACAGTAATGAAGAAAATAATAGCACGAAAGAGTGACAAATCCCCAGGACCAGATGGTTTCCATCCCAGGGTTTTAAAGGAAGTAGGTGAGCACATTGCAGATGCCCTAACTATAATCTTTCAAAGTTCTCTAGATTCAGGAACTGTCCCTCTGGATTGGAAAATTGCACATGTCACTCTGCTTTTTAAGAAAGGAGAGAGAGGGAAACCGGGGAATTATAGACCAGTTAGCCTGACATCTGTTGTGGGGAAAATGCTGGAGTCTATAATTAAGGATAGGGTGACTGAACACCTCGAGAATTTTCAGTTAATCAGAGAGAGCCAGCATGGATTTGTGAAAGGTAGGTCATGCCTGACAAACCTGATTGAATTTTTTGAAGAGGTGACTAAAGTAGTGGACAGGGGAATGTCAATGGATGTTATTTATATGGACTTCCAGAAGGCATTTGATAAGGTCCCACATAAGAGACTGTTAGCTAAGATAGAAGCCCATGGAATCGAGGGAAAAGTACGGACTTGGTTAGGAAGTTGGCTGAGCGAAAGGCGACAGAGAGTAGGGATAATGGGAAGGTACTCACATTGGCAGGATGTGACTAGTGGAGTCCTGCAGGGATCTGTCTTGGAGCCTCAATTATTCACAATATTTATTAACGACTTAGATGAAGTCATAGAAAGTCTCATATCTAAGTTTGCCGATGACACAAAGATTGGTGGCATTGTAAGCAGTGTAGATGAAAACATAAAATTACAAAGCGATATTGCTAGATTAGGTGAATGGGCAAAACTGTGGCAAATGGAATTCAATGTAGACAAATGTGAGGTCATCCACTTTGGATCAAAAAAGGATAGAACAGGGTACTTTCTAAATGATAAAAAGTTAAAAACAGTGGATGTCCAAAGGGACTTAGGGGTTCAGGGTCATAGATCATTGAAGTGTCATGAACAGGTGCAGAAAATAATCAATAAGGCTAATGGAATGCTGGCCTTTATATCGAGAGGACTGGAGTACAAGGGGGCAGAAGTTATGCTGCAGCTATACAAAACCCTGGTTAGACCGCACCTGGAGTACTGTGAGCAGTTCTGGGCACCGCACCTTCGGAAGGACATATTGGCCTTGGAGGGAGTGCAGCGTAGGTTTACTAGAATGATACCCGGACTTCAAGGGTTAAGTTACGAGGAGAGATTACACAAATTGGGGTTGTATTCTCTAGAGTTTCGAAGGTTAAGGGGTGATCTGATCGAAGTTTATAAGATATTAAGGGGAACTAGCTCAATTGCTAAATTTAAATCTGAGATAGATAGCTTTTTGGCAACCAAAGGTATTAAGGGATATGGGCCAAAGGCAGGTATATGGAGTTCGATAACAGATCAGCCATGATCTTATCAACTGGTGGAGCAGGCACGAGGGGCTGAATGGCCTACTCCTGTTCCTATGTTCCTAAAATAAGGGCGTGTTTAATAGCACTCGCAGTTATTAATGCGTAAATCGTCCAGCTATTTGTGGATTGAGGGAGAGACACCCCGTGAGTTGCGAATCGCCACAAGTTCCTGGACGATTTGCGCCGCCGTTAACCTCACGAAAACGGCATCTCGCCCTCAACCTCCCCGTGAGTTTCAGGAAGTTGCTGCATTTGCGCATTAATTGCCCATTAAACTCGCCGCAGAATTTTAGGGCAGGTACTTAACAGCGTAAGGACCCATTCAATGACCAGATTTTATGTTCCTGCAATGCCAATCAATCTCTCCGGCTCAGAAAAGGAACAATTGTGCAGTCTCATTCCTGCAGGTAGTAAATTGTTGTTGGAGATTTTTTAAATTTAAAATTTAAGATTTTTAAATGTTTTTCTTACTTTCCTTTCTGTGTCTTTTGATTCTCTCTCTCTTAATCCAATCTTTCTTTTCCTCTCTTTATCTCTCTTTCTGCACCTGATTTGACTCTAATTCACCCTGGTTCCTTCTCCCTCGTTCCTGTTTCTTCCTCAATCCTTTAATCTCATTGATTAAGGAGATGGGCCATTGGACTCGTTGTTCACTGAGGTCCCAGATGTCCTGTTGCCCTTGTCACACTGTCATCAGCTCGCACTCCCAGCAGCTTACAGGGCAAAACATTTCTTGATCTGAGGGGTGCAGGATAAAGTCTAACGGGGCAGGCCGCGAGATACCCCACCCCACCTGGTTTAAGACCAAGACACAAAAGGCCAGAAAGTCCCCAATACCCAGGTTCGATATCCAGAGGTACCAGCCTGGGCTCAGTGGGTCGTGCTCTCGCCTCTGAGTCAGAAGGTCAGAGGTTCAAGTCAAGAGGTCTGAGTACAAGATCTCGACCTGAGACTCCAGGGAGTGCTCACATATAAACCGGACCAGGTAAGGACGGCAGATTTCCTTCCATGAAGGACGTTTAGTGAACCAGTTGGGATTTTACAACAATCTTCATGGTCACTTTTACTGATGGCAGCTTTTTTTTTAAAAAAAAGCTGAATTTGAATTCTTAAAGTGCCAATGGTGGGATGTGAACTTACACATTTTTGATTATGTGTTGAGTAACATAGTCACTACATCACTGTACAGCAGGGGATCCAATCCAGTTAATGGGAGGGGGAGGATGAGTGGACCAAAAAAACTGCTGTTACCAGTAGTTTATCGAAATAAAATGGGCTCTGGAGAATGGGGCCATTTTTTTTATTGGGGAACGCTCTGTAATGAAGGTGAGAGATCAACACAGGGGAAACACTGCCCATCACCACCCACTGGGATAAGGCTCCTGGTCTCCTCTAACAGACGCATGCCTGCAATCAGAAACTCAACTGATTTCACTTTTATTAATTGAGTAACAAGTTGCTAACAATCTACCAATTACCATCACACCCAGCCAACAAATATTTAACTTGATTTTCTCCCATCCCCCTCTCCTCTTGCTACTTTGGTGTGGTGAGTAATGGGGTTTTGGTGGCTCCCTCTCCCTCCCTCCCTCTGTGTGATAAAAAGCCAAGTGTCAGGCACTACTAGAGTGTGATTTGTTGTACAGGTAATTTGTGGGGAGTTTACACAAGCTCAAAGTGCGAAGTTCATCTCCCTTTGTGGAGTCAGGATTCTCCCTTTCTCTTTCCTGACGGGCTGCCACTTTGAAGGTAAGACTCTTTCTCGGGCGTGGACTGCCTCTGAATAGGAAGATTTCTGTAGCTTTATAGTAAATGTTGTGAATAAACAGCAACTCTACTTGGGTCTGAAAGGGGGGAGAGAAATGTTCCCTGTTGTTGAATAGTTTGAATCTTCCTGTTGAACAGTCCCCTATGACATTATAACCTGTCCCTCTTATTTTCTGTCTGTGTTTGTACCAGTTGTAGTTCTGACTCTTGCTGTGCACTGATGCTAAGAAATTGTAAGGTAAATCCTGCAGTTGGAGCCTGACCTGATCTGACTGGTGAAGTGCGATTACCTCTTTCTGGGGGGAGAGGGAGGATCTTTTGTTTGCTTTGCTCTCGGGCTAGGTTGGGACCTAGACTCCGCAGTGAGACTTTGACATCCCAGCATCGGCGTGAATTAATTCTGGCTCATGGTGGTGGCACGGTCATGGGTGGAGGGTCTCCTCCCGATGCTCTATCTTCTGCGGTGGCAGAGTTGCAGAAAGCCCTGGGGAATATGGTGTCTCCGCTGGAGTTATGGGAAAGGGATGGATGAGAGGCCCCTATAGAAACTACGTTCTCTCCCCACCCCCCAAAACTGTGTAAATGTGAAGTGTATCGCCATCATTTTTTCCCTTTAGAGTTTCAAATGTCTGTAGTTTCACTTTTATTTAACTAAGGCTGTGATTATCCAAACACTTCGATTTGGATGGAGGCTTGAACTATATATATATATATATATATATATATATATATTTTGTCTTGTTGATAACTTTTTCTATCTAGGAATTGCTAGATGCAAAAAAAAAAACAAGGTTCATCTCGTTTACCATCCTGGTAGCCGTAGGATTCAATGATAATGGGAGTTGATTCAGCACAGCGATCAAACGTTCACTTCCCCCACCCCAGTCAGAACATAAGAAATAGGAGCAGGAGTAGGCCACTCGGCCCCTCGAGCCTGCTCCGCCATTCAATAAGATCATGGCTGATCTTCTAACTCATGACCAGCAATGTGAGCTGTTCCTTTTGCGGCTGTGGGGTGACGTGTGTGTGTGTGTGTGTGTGTGTGTGTGTGTGTGTGTGTGCAGGCTTGGGAATGGGAGTAGCCTTTCGACCTTCTGCTTCGCTCCATTTGGAATAAGGAGTTGTGTGGGGGAACGGGTTAAGTCACCTTCTTGAGATAGACCGAAATACTCGTACAATCTGCGCTGCTGTGTTTAGTGCAAATTTTTTTCCCCATCTCCTGAGCCGTTCTTTATGATCTGTCCTGTATCCTCTGATCCCCCGCCCCCTCGGTGAGATGTTAATCTGGCTGTTCCGCCAGCTGTTAACGGCCATGTAGCGGAAATGTTTGGGCTGAGACTTTCAATGGCTTGTTGTAACTTTTTAACCAAAAGCCTCTTGTGCTTTTTTTTTTATAAAACCGTGTAGGTAGCTGATTTATTTTTTTAGTGGGGGGAGGGGGAAAAAAGTCTTGGAACTGACTAATACACTGAGCTATGTGCAATCTGCGATTGGCAACGAAATGGTGGGTGTGGGAAATGGGTAAGAAGTTGGCACCTTTTTGTTTTTAAAAAAAAAATAAGGATTTTAGCCCGGGAGGGGCTGAGGCCTGTGGTGATGGGTGAACAAGATTTGCGTGTGGGATGGGATAGATGAAGTAAGGCATTGGACAATTGGGAGTTTAATGGAGGGCGGAACATGAGGCCAGCAAGGAGAGCTCCAAAGTAGTGAGGTGACAAAAGGCATCTATAAAAGTTTCAGTGGTGGGAAGGGCCGAGGCGGGCAACTTTTTTTTTTGACTGTGGGAGCAAGAGGATTTGGAGTTGACCAGGATGATGAGGCTGAACATGGTCTGAATCCGCCTGAGATGGTGGGGAAAAAGTTAACGGATGGAACCGGCAGCAAGAGATCGAAGCATGTGTCCAAAATAGGATCGCTGTGGTCTTCCCAATGCCGAGCTGGAGGAAGTTGAGACCGGACGTTGGACATGCAGTCGACAGCGCTGAGGGTGGAGAGAAAGAGGTGGTGATAGAGGTAGAGGTGGGTGTCGTCTGCACACTGACAATGTCGCTGAGGGGCAGCACGTAGATGAGGGAGAGGAGTGGGCCAAGGGTCGATCTTTAGGGCAAGGGGGGTGGGGCATTCCAGAGATAAGTTTGGGGGTAGGGGGAGATGGTAAGAGAAGCCTTGCTGGAGAGGTGTTAGTTGCGTTTGGATAGATAGGCATAGTACCAAGTGAAGGTAGGTCCCATTGAGCTGGACCACTGAGGGGTGATGGAGGGTGTGGTTAAGTGTGTCTGATGCTGTGGAAAAAATGAGGATGAGGAGGAATAATGCATGATGGTCACAGAGGATATCATTTACGACTTTGGTTAGAAGAAGAATTTGCATTTATAAAGCACCTTCCAGGACGTCCCACAGTGCTTATAACCAATGATATGTTTTTGAAATGTAGTCACTGTTGTAATGTAGGAAGCGCAGCAGCCAAATTGCACACAGCAAGATCCCACAAACAGCAACGAGATACATGACCTGTTTTATTAGGATGTTGTTCGAGGAATAACTATTGGCCAGGACACCGGGGAGAACTCCCCATCTCTTCTTCGAAATAGTGTCATGGGATCTTTTACGTCTTAGAGGGCTGACGTTTTAACATCTCATCTGAAAGACAGTTAGGACTGGGAAGGGTGAAAATGGACTGGAGATTTTAGGAGTAGATAAAACACACTCCTCCCTCCTGCCCTCTTCCTCCCACTCCCCACAACTTGTTGGTTAAGATGGTGAAGTCACTGCTCAGTGTGGCATTGGCACACACTGACCAGAAGGGCTTGTGTTTCGCTCTTGGTCGGCCTTGAATAATCTGATCTCAACTGGGGCACCAGTAGGTGCACTAGAATTGACCTCAGCCTCCAGGGATAGTGAGGGGAGAAAGTCATCCAGAGGGCCCACTCCTGATCGCTATCCAGTGATGCCTGCAGGGCACGGTGCGGAGGCTGGGTGAGGGTGAGTTTTGGCCCTCCCCTTCCTGTGGTGTAACAGTCTGTCGGCACTCATTGTCAATGGGCGCTTGGAGATAAAATACCGGAGGGACCCCAAACCATTGCAGTTGAGTCCCAATGCGGCCATCTCCTAACTTACGGACTTTTCCAGCAGGAGACACTGGATAGTGACCAGGAGTGGGATCTCTCGCCACTTTCCCAATCCCCTCCTAGCCCAGGAATCATGGAGGCCAGTTGTAACCCTCCTGGCTGAGGCCTATTAACTTGGGGGGGGGGGGGGGGGGGGTAGAAAAGAGAGAAGGGGAGTGCGAGGACATCAGCCACACACATGACTATTCATCAGCAATGCTGGAAAATGCACCTGTGGGTGTTGGTTGAGAAGAGGGCATGAGCTTGGTTGCACTGCCTGCACAGTTGAATAGTCTGCGTGGAGCTACCACCCTGGAAGACAAGAGATGGGTAACCATTCAGGAAGAAGCTATTGGATTTGTTTTTGGATGTGAAACAAGGGATGAAGTCTGTGGTGGTACTTTTCAAAAATTGACTGGTCTTTCGTAGTAGATACAGTACAGAAGGAGGCCATTCGGCCCATCGTGCCTGTGCAGGCTCTTTGAAAGAGCTATCCCATTAGTCCCACTCCCCCTACTCTTTCCCCATAGCCCTGTAAATTTTTCCTTTTCAAGTATTTATCCAATTCCCCTTTTGAAAGTTATTATTGAATCTGCTTCCACCGCCCTTTCAGGCAGCGCGTTCCAGATCATAACAACTCGCTGCGTAAAAACATGTGGAGTTTGTTGGTGGCGGAGGGGAAATATCCACCTGGGATACCAGAGGGCCACCAGTACCTGTGCAGCTGCATCCCAGCAAGAGTCGGTGCTTTCAGGAGGGTGGAAATTGGTGGGAATAGGGATGGACTTTTCAAAGTCATGTAACGAGTGTCTTTAAAAGTCTGACTGGGTGTTGGCCATGGCTCAGTGGGGTAGCTCTCTCTCTCTCTCTCTCTCTCCTCTGAGTCAGAAGGTCATGGGTTCAAATCCCTCGCATAATCCAGGCCGACACTCCCAGTGCCAGTACTGAGGGAGTGCTGCACTGTCTGAGTTGCTGTCTTTCCAATGAGACGTTAAACCGAGGCCCCGTCTGCCCTCTCGGCTGGATGTAAAAGATCCCAGGGCCGCTATTTCAAAGAAGATCAGGGGAGTTCTCCCCAGTGTCCTGGGCCAATATTTATCCCTCAACTAACGTCACTTTTTTTAAAAAAAAAGAATAGATTATCTGGTTGTTATCGCCTTGCTGTTTGTGGGATCTTGCTGTGCACAAATTGTCTGCTGCATTTTCTATGTTGCAACAGTGACTGCATTTCAAAATAAAGTACTTCATTGGCTGTGAAGCACTTTTGGATGTCCTGAGGTCGTGAAAGGTGCTTTATAAATCCAAATTCTTTCTTTGTACCCACCTATGCCTCTTTTTAACTTTCTTCAAATGATCCGTTGCATTTTTAAAGAACTGAGTGTGCTGGTGACATCCGGAGGGGTGGGGAAGAGTCGTCGTCGCCTCAGCAATGACATACGATTTGACACTGAATCTTATCAGGTTTTGTGCCTCCGTGTCCCATAAACGAGAGTCAAATGGGGCTTCATTCAGGTAGAGTGACACAAACTGACTGCCCAATCTGTGTTTCTAAAAAAAATAGTACAGCTGAGGGTATGACTTCTATGTTGTAATTGTATCGAGCGATTCCATGACTCCAAACATGGGATTGTGGTCCAGGGGATGGGGGCTACGTTTTTAAACTGGGGGGTGGGCAGTTCCTGGTTTGAATCCCCTCCCTGCCAATAGTTACCTTAATGGTATATACCTCAATGCAAGGAGACTAGTGAATAAGGCAGATGAGCTCAGGGCACAGATAGACACGTGGCAGTGAGATATTTTAGCTATTACAGAAC
Source organism: Heptranchias perlo (assembly GCF_035084215.1). Classification (NCBI taxonomy): domain Eukaryota; kingdom Metazoa; phylum Chordata; class Chondrichthyes; order Hexanchiformes; family Hexanchidae; genus Heptranchias; species Heptranchias perlo. Next base: position 5,997,126 of record NC_090331.1, read on the forward strand.
ATGGCTTAAACAGGGGCAGGAATGGCAGCTCAACGTTCCTGGTTACAGGGTTTTCAGACGAGATTAAGAGGGGGATAAAAAAGGAGTGGGGGGGGTGGCAATATTGGTTAAAGGAACAATTATAGCTGTGAGGAGGGATGATATGTTAGAAGGATCATCAAATGAGGCCATATGGGTTGAGCTAAGGAACAAAAAAGGGGCAGTCACACTGCTGGGAGTGTATTATAGACCCCCAAACAGCCAGAGGGAGATAGAGGAGCAAATATGTAGGCAAATTTCTGAAGTGCAAAACCAATAGGGCAGTAATAGTGTTTTTTTTTTTAACTACCCGAATATTAACTGGGATAGAATCAGTGCAAAAGGTATAGAGGGTGCAGAATTCTTAAAATGCATTCAGGAGAACTTTTTTAGCCAGTACGTAGCAAACCCAACAAGAGGGGGGGCAGTTCTGGATTTAGTTTTAGGGAATGAGGCTGGGCAGGTGGAAGGAGTATCAGTGGGAGAGCATTTTGGTGGAAGTGATCATAATTGAGTTAGATTTAGCATAGTTATAGAAAAAGACAAAGATAGAACAGGAGTAAAAGTTCTCAATTGGGGAAAGGACAATTTTACTAAGCTGAGAAGTGATTTAGCAAAAGTGGACTGGAAACAGCTACTTGAAGGTAAATCAGTGTCAGAGCAGTGGGAGATTCAAGGGGTTCAGAGTAAACATAAAGAAAAAGGGTGGGGCTGCCAAATCTAGAGCTCCCTGGATGTCAAGGAGCACACTGGGTAAGATAATTGTAAACAATTTTACAACACCAAGTTATAGTCCAGCAATTTTATTTTAAATTCACAAGCTTTCGGAGGCTTCCTCCTTCCTCACCTGAGGAAGGGGGAAGCCTCCGAAAGCTTGTGAATTTAAAATAAAATTGCTGGACTATAACTTGGTGTTGTAAAATTGTTTACAATTGTCAACCCCAGTCCATCACCGGCATCTCCACAGGGTAAGATAAGGCTGCATTAGGGTTAGGGTTAGGGTTATGTCAGACACTGAGAGCTCAATACTACAGAAAGTCTTGAGGAGTATAGAAAGTGCAGGGGTGAAATTAAAAAGGAAATTAGGAAAGCAAAGAGAGGGCATGAAAAAATAAAATTAAGGAAACCCCAAAAATGTTTTTTATAAATACATAAAGAGCAAGAGGATAACTAAGGAAAGAGTAGAGACCAAAAAGGTAACCTGTGAGTGGTTCTAAATGAATACTTTGCATCTGTCAACACAAAAGAGGGAGACGATGCAGAGATTGTAGTTAAGGAGGAGGAGTGTGAAATATTGGATGGGATAAACATAGTGAGGGGGGAAGTATTAAGGGGTTTAGCATCTTTGAAAGTAGATAAATCGCCAGGCCGGGATGAAATGTATCCCAGGTTGTACAGTTGTTTAAAAAGGGAGAAAGAGATAGACCGAGTAATTATAGGCCAGTCAGTCTAACCTCTGTGGTGGGCAAATTATTAGTTTATCCTGTCCCTCAGAATTAATTCTGTCATTTAGAAAGACACTGGTTAATCAAGGACAGTCAGCAGAGATTTGTTAAGGGAAGTTCGTGTCTGACTAACTTGATTGAATTTTTTGAGGGCGTAACCAGGAGGATCGATGAGGTAATGCGTTTGATGTAGTATACATTGATTTTAGCAAGGCTTTTGACAAGGGCCCACGTGGCAGACTGCACAAAAAAGTGCAAGCTGATGGGATCCAAGGGAAAGTGGCAAGTTGAATCCAAAATTGGCTTAGTGGCAGGAGTCGACAGGTGTTTTTTGACTGGAAGGATGTTTCCAGTGGAGTTCCGCAGGGCTCAGAATTAGGTCTCTTGCTTTTTGTGGTATATTATTGATTTGGACTTAGTTTGCAGATGATTCAAAAATTGGCCGTGTGGTTGATAGTGAGGAGGAAAGCTGTAGACTGCAGGAAGATATCAATGGACTGGTCAGGTGGGCCGAAAAGTGGCAAATGGAATTCAATCCAGAGAAGTGTGAGGTAATGCATTTGGGGAGGGCAAACAAGGCAAGGGAATACACAATAAATGGGAGGATACTGAGAGGTGTAGAGGAAGTGAGGGACCTTGGAGTGCATGTCCACAGATCCCTGAAGGTAGCAGGACAGGTAGATAATGTGGTTAAGAAGGCATATGGAATGCTTTCCTTTATTAGCCGAGGCATAGAATATAAGAGCAGGGAGGTTATGCTGGAACTGTATAAAACACTAGTTAGGCGACAGCTTGAGTACTGAGTACAGTTCTGGTCACCACATTACAGGAAAGATGTGATTGCACTAGAGAGGGTACAGAGGAGATTTACGAGGATGTTGCCAGGGCTGGAGAATTTTAGCTATGAGAAAAGATTGGATAGGCTGGGGTTATTTTCCTTGGAACAAAGGAGGCTGAGGGGAGATTTAACTGTAGTGTACACAATTGAGGGTCCGAGATAGGTCCTCCCTATCCACTATATTTCCCTTAACAGAGGGGTCAATAACCAGGGGGCATAGATTTAAAGTGATTGGGAGAAGGATTAGAGGGGAGCTGAGGAAAACATTTTTTGACCCAGAGTGGGTCTGGAACTCACTGCCTGACAGGGTGGTACAGGCAGAAACCCTCAACTCATATTAAAAAATACCTGAATATACACATTAAGTGCTGTAACCTACAGGGCCACAGACCAAGTGCTGGAAAGTGGGATTCGGCTGGGTGGCTCATTTTCGGCCAGTGCAGACACAATGGGCCGAATGGCCTCGCTCTGTGCCGTAAAATTTTCTATGATTCTATGAATAGTTCCTAAATCAGCAAGTTCCCACCTTGGGCAATGGACAGTCCTTAAGTGGGCTTCATTCCTGCCCAGTTGCTAAATTGGCCTCTACATTGTTGGGGAGGGGACCTGCGTAAACAGCTGTTTCCTGTCTGCAGGAAACTAATGGTTCTGGTGTACCCACTATGGCTGGCCTTTTTATTTTAAGACTTGGCTGTGGGGAGACTGCCCTCTTTTTTTACTCCCCCTGCCCCCCCAAACATAGGCTGACACAGTTCTATAAACACTAGGCACCTTCCAGTACCTCATCCATTCTTCATGTCTGAGCCTAGGTAGTAAAATGTTGACATGGTATTTAGGGATATCATGGTTGAAGCCAAGCCTGTACTTGTTTGATGTCTTGATCGCGATAGGGTAGATACAGAGAAACAATTTCATAAAACATATTATATTACATAGAATCTAAAGCACAGAAACAGGCCATTCGGCCCAACAGGTCCATGCCGGTGTTTATGCTCCACACGAGCCACCTCCTCCCTCCCTACTTCATCTCACCCTATCAGCATATCCTTCTATTCCTTTCTCCCTCATGTTTATCTAGCTTCCCCTTAAATGATCTGTTGTTCATCTCAACTACTCCTTGTGGGAGCGAGTTCCACATTCTCACCACTCTCTGGGTAAAGAAGTTTCTCCTGAATTCCCTATTGGATTTATTAGTGACGACTCTCTTATATTTTTGGCCACTAGCTTTGGACTCCCCAACCCCCCATTTTAAAAAAATAAATAAATTCCTCTGGTGGGGCAATGTGGTGCAATCTTAAAATTAAAGCTAGGCTGTCCAGGAGTAAAATCAGGAAGCACTTTTTCCATATGTAGGGTAAGTGGAAAACTGGTATTTTCTCCTCCCAAAAGGCTGTGGATGCTGGGGGTCAATTGGACCTTTTTCAAGGGCTATGGAGCAAAGGCAGGTAAATGGGGTCGAGGTATAGACTGACCATGATTGACCTGAATGGCGGAACGGGCTTGAGGGGCTGAACGCCCCATATGCACCCAATGGAGTAGGAGTTACCTGGAGAACACCGGTGTGAGACCATGGTCTTTTCTCTTTCTTTTCCCCCCTGCCCCCCCCCCCCCCCCACCCAGCCCAGTGGTGTGTTGGTCAATTTTAGAGGCCTAGGATTGCCAGGATTGGCCTGGAGTCTCCAGGACACTGCTGGGAGCAAAAACTGAGAGAAAAATCATAGGGGCACAAAAACACTTGTGTTTTTTCATTTTCTTTGAACACTTCTGTTTATTAGTTATAAAAATATTGGAGATGGGGGAGAAAGGCTGTTTGGATGGTTGTTGATAGTCAATTGGGAAATGGAAGAGTCTTTACCCTTACCTATTGGCCGTGGGTTGCGAGGATGGATGTGTCAGGTGACCAATGTTGGGGGTGGAGGGGGCAAGTTGGTGGCCATGTGATGAAACCTCCAGGAATAGGTCCAACCAGAGTTGGCAATGCTATGGAGGCAGCCCTGGATGGGATCTGCTAACTCAGCACGGACTGGGATCAAAGATTGCTCAGCTCTCTCTCTCTCTCTCTCTCTCTCTCTCTCCTAGGAGTGTGCAATGGGAGACTATGGCATCCAGCACTCCCATTCATGCTAATTTAAACCTTTTTTGTATGACCAGTTTCGCTGCAATGCCCTTATAAGGCCCAGTTCTAACGTGGTTATAAAATATTGGCACCTGTTCCTATTTTATGTCCTCTCTTCCTGTGCACTTTAAGCTATTTGTGCAATATTGCACCTTCCTGCTCCCTGGCCTTTGACCAACTGCTATCAATAAGGGATCTGAGGAATTCTATTATGGACTTGATGTCAGCTGTGCTGGTGTAGGGCAAAACCTGGCCAGAAAAAGGCCTTTTAACCCATTGACCCTTCCTAGGTCGAAGGGCAAGAGGTAAATGGTTAACCCTACAACAGTATCCAGGCATAGGTTGGAGAGAATCTGGAGACTGGGTTCAGTTCTGGGCACCGCACCTCAGGAAGGATATATTGGCCTTGGAGGGGGTGCAGCTCAGATTCACCAGAATGATACCGGGGCTAAAAGGGTTAAATTATGAGGACAGGCTGCACAGGCTAGGCTTGTATTCCTTTGACTATAGAAGATTAAGGGATGATCTAAATGAGGCGTTTAAGATGACTAAAGGATTTGACAGGGTAGACAGAGAAATTTCCTCTGGTGGGGAGTTCAGAACAAGTTTCAGTACACTATTGCCCCCACCTGGTATTGGTTTGAAGAGCAGCATCAACGCAGAAGTCATTGTGTCTACTGGGAGTTAGCCTATAAAATGGGAGAGATGTTGGAAAGGGCGGTCGGTGTTTGCTTAATGTGGAATCATAGAATACTACAGCACAGAAAAAGGCCATTTGGCCCATCGTGCCTGTGCCGGCTCTGAAAGAGCTATCCAATTAGTCCCACTCTCCCCGCTCTTCCCCATTGCCCTGTAAAATTTTCCCCTTCAAGTATTTATCCAATTCCCCTTTTGAAAGTTATTATTGAATCTGCTTCCACCGCCCTTTCAGGCAGCGCATTCCAGATCATAACCACTCGCTGCATTTAAAAAAAAAAAAATTCTCCTCATCTCCCCTCTGGAACTTTTGCCGATCACCTTAATTCTGTGTCCTCTGGTTACCGACCCTCCTGCCACTGGAAACAGTTTCTCCTCATTTTCTCTATCAAAACCCCATTAAAATTTTGAATACCTCAATTAAACCTCCTCTTAACTTTCTCTGCTGTAGGGGGAACAATCCCAGTTTCTCAATGTAACTGAAGTCCCTCATCTGTGGTTATCATTCTGGTAAATCTCCTCCGCACCCTCTCCAAGGCTTTGACGTCCTTCCTAAAGTGTGGTGCCCAGATGTTGGCTGTATTATGGGATTGCTCGGAGCATCCATTGACTACGGCTGTGTGGGAATTTTTTGAAACTTAAAATGCTTCCTTTTTTTTGTTCAAGGTAACCCACACGTAGAACCATGCCGGACTTGACTCCTGCCGTCTCAAAGACCTTGAATAAAACCACACCGGGGATTCAACTATGGCGGATCGAGGCAAGTAGAAGGATTTTGCTCACGTCCTGTCTTGTGAGGAACGGGCTCAGCAACTTGTGACCACCCATCATGTGATTAGGCGGCCAGCCTTGTCTGTGTGAGAACAGTGAGGTACAAACTGCTGTGCAAAGTTCCTTCCCTGCCAGTTGGCTGCTCAAATGCTGGGAGTTCAGTCTCAGGATGTGGGAACCAAAGGCAGGGCCAGCATTTACTGCCCACCCCTCATTGCCCTGAACGGAGTGTCTCGCTAGGCCACTTCAGAGGGCAGTTAAGAGTCAACCACAGTTGGTACGGGACTGGAGTCACTTATCTAGGCCCAGACCGGGTAAGGACGGCAGGTTTCCTTCCCTAAAGGGACATTAGTGAACCAGTTGGGTTTTTAAGATAATCCGACAGCCTCGTGGTCACTTTTATTGATACCAGCATTTCATTTCCAGATTTTTCTCTTTAAAAACTGATTTCAAATTCTCAAACTGCTGCGATGGGATTTGAACTTGTGTTTTCTGGATTATTGGTCCAGTAACATAACCACTACACTACTGTACTCCCTATTGATTATTTCCAACTGGCCTAGTTATACAGAGAGGGGGCTTTACTCTGTATCTAACCCGTGCTGTACCTGCCCGGGGAGTGTTTGATGGGACAGTGTAGAGGGAGCTTTACCCTGTATCTAACCCGTGCTGTACCTGCCCGGGGAGTGTTTGATGGGACAGTGTAGAGGGAGCTTTACCCTGTATCTAACCCGTGCTGTACCTGCCCGGGGAGTGTTTGGGACAGTGTAGAGGGAGCTTTACTCTGTATCTAACCCGTGCTGTACCTGCCCTGGGAGTGTTTGATGGGACAGTGTAGAGGGAGTTTTACTCTGTATCTAACCTGTGCTGTACCTGCCCGGGGAGTGTTTGGGACAGTGTAGAGGGAGCTTTACTCTGTATCTAACCCGTGCTGTACCTGCCCTGGGAGTGTTTGATGGGACAGTGTAGAGGGAGTTTTACTCTGTATCTAACCTGTGCTGTACCTGCCCGGGGAGTGTTTGGGACAGTGTAGAGGGAGCTTTACTCTGTATCTAACCCGTGCTGTACCTGCCCTGGGAGTGTTTGATGGGACAGTGTAGAGGGAGTTTTACTCTGTATCTAACCCGTGCTGTACCTGCCCGGGGAGTGTTTGATGGGACAGTGTAGAGGGAGCTTTACTCTGAATCTAACCCTGTACATAATGCTGACACTAGACACCTTTCGCTCACTTTAGTGCAAAATTCACACTTTTTAATATGAAACAAAAATAATTGGGACCTTATTTCTGGTTCACTGGGAGGATTTGTGTGTAACCCTAACCACATTCCAACAAAATGACCATTGGCTTGAATCTGCAGTCACTGAAATGTGTGGCTACGGCAACAGATTTACCAACCAAATCAGTTTGTTTTTGTGACATACTAATTTTTAAAAAATTTTTCTCCCCAGAAAATGGAGATGGTTCCTGTACCACAGAGATCGTACGGCAATTTCTACGAAGGGGATTGTTACATCCTGTTTGCAGTAAGTAGATTAATGCTGATATTTAATGTGTCTCGGGAGGTGCATTCTCCCTGCGCTCGCTGACCTTCATTGGCTCCCAGCAACGCCTCGAATTTAAAATTCTTATCCTCGTGTTCAAATCCCTCCATGGCCTCGCCCCCTCCGTATCTCTGTAACCTCCTCCAGCCCTACAACCTTCCGAGATCTCTGCGCTCCTCCAATTCTGGTCTCTTGCGCATTCCTGATTTTAATTGTTCCACCATTGGCGGCCGTGCCTTCAGCTGCCTGGGCCCTAAGCTCTGGAATTCCCTCCCTAAACCTCTCCACCTCTCTCTCCTTTCAGTCGCTCATTAAAACCTACCTCTTTGACCAAGCTTTTGGTCACCTGTCAACAACAAGAATACAAAAGCAAGGAGGTTATGCTAATCCTTTATAAAACACTGGTCAGGCCTCAGCTGGAGTATTGTGTCCAATTCTGGGCACCGCACTTTAGGAAGGATTTCAGCCTTCGAGAGGGTGCAGAGGAGATTTACTAGAATGGTACCAGGGATGAGAACATAAGAACATAAGAAATTGGAGCAGGAGTAGGCCAATCGGCCCCTCGAGCCTGCTCCGCCATTCAATAAAATCATGGCTGATCTGATCCCAACCACAAATCTAAAGAACACAAGAAGTCGGAGCAGGACCCGGCCACATAGCCCCTGGGCCCTCTCCGCCACCCACAGGGCATTGACCGATCCGAACTCAGCTTCATGTCCAATTTCCTGCCCGCTCCCCATAACCCCTAATTCCCTTTACTTCTAGGAAACTGTCTATTTCTGTTTTAAATTTATCTAATGATGTAGCTTCCACAGCTTCCTGGGGCAGCAAATTCCACAGACCTACCACCCTCTGAGTGAAGAAGTTTCTCCTCATCTCAGTTTTGAAAGAGCAGCCCCTTATTCTAAGATTATGCCCCCTAGTTCTAGTTTCACCCATCTTTGGGAACATCCTTACTGCATCCACCCGATCAAGACCCTTCACAATCTTATGTTTCAATAAGATCGCCTCTCATTCTTCTGAACTCCAATGAGTAGAGTCCCAATCTACTCAACCTCTCCTCATATGTCCGCCCCCTCATCTTCAGTTATGTGGAGAAACTGGGGTGGTTCTCCTTGGTTAAGGGGAAATTTGATCGAGGTGTTCAAAATCATGAAGGGTTTTGATAGAGTAAATAAGGAGAAACTGTTTCCAGTGGCAGGAGGGTCGGTAACCAGAGGACACAGATTTAAGGTGATCGGCAAAAGTTCCAGAGGTGACACGAGGAAACATTTTTTTACACAGCGAGTTGTTCTGATCTGGAATGCGCTGCCTGAAAGGGCGGTGGAAGCAGATTCAATAATAACTTTCAAAATGGGATTGGATAAATACTTGTGGGGGGGGGGGGGAGGGGGGATTTTATAGGGCTATGGGGAAATAGCAGGAGAATGGGACTAATTGGTTGGCTCTTTCAAAGAGCTGGCGCAAGCACAGTGGGCCGAATGGCCTCCTTCTGTGCTGTACCTGTTATGATACTACGACCAACAACTTGCATTTATACAGTGCCTTTAACCTAATAAAGCGTCCCAAGGCGCTTCACAGGAGCGATATCAACCAAAATTTGACACCGAGCCATATAAGGAGATAGTGGGACGGGGAGGGAATTCCAGAGCTTGGGGCCTGGGCAGCTGAAGGCACGGCCGCCAACGGTGGGACAACGAAAATCGTGGACATGCAAGAGGCCAGAATTGGAGGAGCGCAGAGATCTCGGAGGTTTGTGGGGCTGGAGGGAGGTTAGAGATAGGGAGGGGGCGAGGCCACGGAGGGATTGGAGCACCAGGATGCGAATTTTAAAATCGAGACATTGCCGGACCGGGAGCCAATGTAGATGAGGGAGCACAGGGGATGATGGGTGAACGGGACTTGGTGCGAGTTAGGATACGGGCAGTGGAGTTTTGGATGAGCTCAAGTTTACGGGGGGTGGAAGATGGGAGGCCGGGCAGGAGAGCATTGGAATAGTCGAGTCTGGAATAAACAAAGTATGGATGAGGGTCCCAATATCTCCTTATGTGGCTCGGTGCCAAACTTTGTCTGATAACGCAAAGCGCCTCGGGACGTTTTACTACATTAAAGATGCTATATAAATATTGTACAGGTTACTGTGGTGAAGGAGGGGGAGGGAGAGAGAAATCGGCCAAGGTTCCTGCTCCTGATCACCATGCAGTGAACCCCTCCCTGAAAGTGGTGGGTTTGTGTCCGCATGGCAGGGACAGGATCGCGTGGGGTGCCACCCCCTGTGGTCGAATAGCCGGCTAACGCTTGCTTTGTTCACGCAAACAATAGCCACTTTGGCAAGAAACCAGAGGGTTACTGGTTGTCTGTAGTCCAGCAAAAGGCAGCACCTTCGGGAGAGAAATGGATCTTCGTCTGATTTGTAGCCCACCCCCCCCCGAGGATGTTCTTCCAATTTACCCCAACCCCTCGCTGAATTGTTGGAGGGAGCATGGGGCTTAAAAGAATAAAACTCTCGGGCAAGTTCGATCTGATTCGGTGTCTCCTCCTCAGACTCGCAAGACCGGGAGTTCCTTCGCTTACAACGTTCACTTCTGGATCGGCAAAGACTCCTCTCAGGATGAGCAGGGAGCCGCTGCCATCTACACCACCCAGCTGGACGATCACCTGGGAGGGAAGGCCGTGCAACACCGGGAGGTCCAGAGATACGAGTCCGAGGCCTTCAAGGGTTACTTCAAGAAGGGCTTCATGTGAGTAGAGCAGTTTTAATGGTGTTTTCATTGAGTTACCGTTCTTAGCCAATGGTGACAAGGTGTGTACTGGGATAGGGGACAGGGAGCTGAGTGTGAGACTATAACACAGGGTCTGTACTGGGATAGGGGACAGGGAGCTGAGTGTGAGACTATAACACAGGGTCTGTACTGGGATAGGGGACAGGGAGCTGAGTGTGAGACTATAACACAGGGTCTGTACTGGGATAGGGGACAGGGAGCTGAGTGTGAGACTATAACACAGGGTCTGTACTGGGATAGGGGACAGGGAGCTGAGTGTGAGACTATAACACAGGGTCTGTACTGGGATAGGGGACAGGGAGCTGAGTGTGAGACTATAACACAGGGTCTGTACTGGGATAGGGGACAGGGAGCTGAGTGTGAGACTATAACACAGGGTCTGTACTGGGATAGGGTACAGGGAGCTGAGTGTGAGACTATAACACAGGGTCTGTACTGGGATAGGGGACAGGGAGCCGAGTGTGAGATTATAACACAGGGTCTGTACTGGGATAGGGGACAGGGAGCTGAGTGTGAGACTATAACACAGGGTCTGTACTGGGATAGGGTACAGGGAGCTGAGTGTGAGACTATAACACAGGGTCTGTACTGGGATAGGGGACAGGGAGCCGAGTGTGAGATTATAACACAGGGTCTGTACTGGGATAGGGGACAGGGAGCCGAGTGTGAGACTATAACACAGGGTCTGTACTGGGATAGGGGACAGGGAGCCGAGTGTGAGATTATAACACAGGGTCTGTACTGGGATAGGGGACAGGGAGCTGAGTGTGAGACTATAACACAGGGTCTGTACTGGGATAGGGGACAGGGAGCTGAGTGTGAGACTATAACACAGGGTCTGTACTGGGATAGGGTACAGGGAGCTGAGTGTGAGACTATAACACAGGGTCTGTACTGGGATAGGGGACAGGGAGCCGAGTGTGAGATTATAACACAGGGTCTGTACTGGGATAGGGGACAGGGAGCCGAGTGTGAGACTATAACACAGGGTCTGTACTGGGATAGGGGACAGGGAGCCGAGTGTGAGATTATAACACAGGGTCTGTACTGGGATAGGGGACAGGGAGCCGAGTGTGAGACTATAACACAGGGTCTGTACTGGGATAGGGGACAGAGCTGAGTGTGAGACTATAACACAGGGTCTGTACTGGGATAGGGGACAGGGAGCTGAGTGTGAGACTATAACACAGGGTCTGTACTGGGATAGGGGACAGAGAGCTGAGTGAGAGACTATAACACAGGGTCTGTACTGGGATAGGGGACAGGGAGCTGAGTGTGAGACTATAACACAGGGTCTGTACTGGGATAGGGGACAGGGAGCCGAGTGTGAGACTATAACACAGGGTCTGTACTGGGATAGGGGACAGGGAGCTGAGTGTGAGACTATAACACAGGGTCTGGACTGGGATAGGGACAGGGAGCTGAGTGTGAGACTATAACACATGGTCTGTACTGGGATAGGGGACAGGGAGCTGAGTGTGAGACTATAACACAGGGTCTGTACTGGGATAAGGGACAGGGAGCTGAGTGTGAGTCTATAACACAGGGTCTGTACTGGGATAGGGGACAGGGAGCTGAGTGTGAGACTATAACACAGGGTCTGTACTGGGATAGGGGACAGGGAGCTGAGTGTGAGACTATAACACAGGGTCTGTACTGGGATAGGGGACAGGGAGCTGAGTGTGAGACTATAACACAGGGTCTGTACTGGGATAGGGGTTTGATACGACTGAGTGACCTGCTTGTCCACTTCAGAGGGCAGTTAATAATCAACTGCGTTTGGTGTGGGACTGGAGTCACATGTAGATCAGACTGGGTACCAGATTATTTGTCCAGGCCTAACCACAACACTGCCGTAACCGCTGTGGGACTCCTCACCTCCCTCGGTCCCGGCTGCTTCCTGTAAATACAGCTTGTTTAAAAACTCAAACTTGGTGTTTCCCCATTACTATGTTCTGTTTAACCTCTGCACTGCAAACTTTGGCCCTTCACCTTCATAATGCTGTCTCCTCGTGTGCACTCATTGTTTCGCTTCACAAGATTGGGGGAGAGGCCATTCGGTCCATCTGGTGGTACGTGATTGTTTTACACCCAGGTTCCAAAGAGTGGAGCAACTGCTGTTTCGGTAGCTCGGTCGATCGCGCTCCTATCTGAGTCAGAAGGTCGTGGGTTCGAGCCACGCTCCAGACTTGAGCACGTAATCTAGACCGACACTCCCAGTGCAGTACTGGGGGAGTGCTGCACTGTCCTCTCTCTCTCAGATGAGTCATTGAACGAAGGCCCTTGCCTGCCTGTTCAGGAGGATGAAAGAGATCCCACGGCATCCTTTGAAGAGGAGCAGGGGAGCCCTCCCCGGTGTCCTGGCCAATATTCAACAGAACAAGAAAACTGTAACCGGTCGTTCATCTCAGCTGGTAGGACCTTGGTTGTGTGCGAAATGGCTGCTGCATTTGCCTACACAGGTCACTGCAGTTCAAAGTAATTAATTCACCATGTGAAAGAAAGTCTGGAATTTATTTATGATGTGGAGATGCCGGTGATGGACTGGGGTGGACAAATGAATTTATTTAGCACCTTTTCAGGACGTCCCAAATGAAGTACTTTTTTTTGAAGTGTAATGTAGGAAACGCGGCAGCCAATTTACACACAGCAAGATCCCACAAACAGCAATGTGATAATGACCGGGTAATCTGGAGCAGCTCAGCCAGTGAGGCAGCATCGGAGGAGAGAGAGAAACAGAGTTAATGTTTCAGGTCGATGACCTTTCACCAGAGTTCTGACGAAAGGTCATCGACCTGAGATGTTAACTCTGTCTCTCTCTCTCTCTCCACAGATGCTGCCTTATTTCCTGAGCTGCTCCAGCATTTTCTTTTTTTTAAAATTTGATTTCCAGCATCTGCAGTATTTTGCTTTTGACCGGATAATCTGATTTTTAGTGGTGTTTAGCTGAAGGATAAATATTGACCCAGGAGATATTGGGGCGAACTCCCCTGCTTCTCTTCAGAATAGTACTGTGGGATCTTTTACATCCACCTGAGAGGGGCAGACGGGGCCTCGGTTTAACTTCCCATCCGAAAGACTGCAGCTCTGACCAGCGCAGCACTCCCTCGGTACTGCACTGGAGTGTCAGCCTGGATTATGGGCTCAAGTCTCTGGAGTGAGGGCTTGAGCCCACGACCGTCTGACTCCAGAGGGGAGAGTGCTGACCCCTGAGCCACGGCTGACGTATGGAAAGTGACCTGGGATGATTTTTAGGAGCAAAATTCAAAGCAGGTTTTCTGTTTTAACAGTTACAAGCAGGGAGGTATTGCTACTGGGCTGAAGCACGTAGAAACCAACGCCTACAATGTACAGAGGCTGCTTCACGTGAAGGGCAAGAAGAATGTGTGCGCTGGAGAGGTGAGCCATTTAACTGAGCTTCGAATTCACCTTCAGTTCCAAATCTCTCACGACACTGCCCGGAGTCTCCACTGGGAGTGCGACCAGAATAGAGGCTCTTGTGGGTTGATCCCTCTCTTTCCTCTCCACCCCCCCCCCCCCCCCCCCCCCAAAAAAGGTCTGTGCTGAGTCAGTCGCCCTTTCTGGGCGATGGGAGGAGTTGGGAGTTACAATGAGCCTCAGTGCCCCTAGGTTTGGGGGGGGTGGGAAATTGGCTCCTAATTGCTCGTCAATGATTTCCTGTTAGACTATCACATGTTGGGTGAGGACCATGTCCAGTTTAGGGCTTTTCCCTCTCTTCCATGCCCCCCCCACCCTGTTCAATGGGCTGTCAACACCTCTCTCTCTCTCTCTCTCAGCTCATAGACAAAGATGGACCATGTGGGTGAGGTATCGGGCCTGTAGATGTGCACTCCAGCAAGAACTCACTGTCTTGAGGGGGATGAAATAGGATTTATCCAGATTCCATTCCATATAAACGTGTGTCTACACAAACCTGTGTGGGACATTGGGCCCAGATTTATTGCCCGTCCCTTGTTGCCCTTGGGAAGGTGGTGGCCTGCGGCCTGCTGCCTCCTTGAACCGCTGCATGTAGCAATTTGTTAGGCCACTTCAGAGGGCAGTTAAGAGTCAACCACGTCGGTGTGGGACTGGAGTCACGTATACCGGCCCAGACCGGGTACAGACGGCAGGTTTCCTTCCCTAAAGGGACATTAGTGAAACCAGTCGGGTTTTTTTTTCCCAACAATCAGACAGTTTCGTGGTCACTTTTACTGAGACCTGCTTTTAATTTCCAGATTTTTAAAAAAAAAACTGAATTCAAATTCTCAACCTGTCATGGTGGCAGGGCACAGCCCCACGATGTGGGCGGACTCTGTCTGCCTTTAATGACCGTTGCGTATGTAATGTACATCTGTAGGACCATAGGTTAAATGGGAATCCCCACTGTGCAGCAACATGGAGAGTTACCCTAATGGGACAGAAGGTGCTGAGGATTTGTGAACAGCAAATGCAATTCATCAAAATGGAACTGTAGACCGTTGATTTAACGTCTGGGGGGGGAGGAAAGATACTGAAATCTTGGCTAAAAGATTAGATAACAAAACGGGATGGGAAGAGGTCATTGGAGTGGGAGGAAGCTCATGTAGAGTATATAAACACTGGCCTGTTTGTGTTATAGAATCTATGTTAAAAATTGATTTGAAGTTAGCAGCCAGAGCAGATCTATGCAGAGAATAATTGAAGTTTTAAAAAAAAAAATGCATCCATGTGAGAAAAAACACATTATGATGTTGTAAGTGCATTTTCTGCGTTGTAGTGACTGGAAGCCTGCTTTGGGATGGATGTGTGATCAGTTCTCGTGAATCTTTCAGGTGGAGATGAGTTGGAAGAGTTTCAACAATGGAGATGTCTTCTTGCTGGACCTGGGGAAACTCATCGTGCAGTGGAATGCACCCCAGAGCAACCGTATGGAACGTCTCAAGGTACTAGATCAGTGCTGGCTCCTGCAGCTAAGCTGTGACGGGGCAGGTGATTAGATAAGAGGGGGATGTATTTTATGGAGTCACTGTACACTTTCACATGGTAATGGCAGGTCACCCAAATGTATTGATCTGTATGTGATGCATATGGTTGAGAATGACATGCTGCTTTGGTGTCAGGATAATGTGACAATCGCTCGGCTTTGACTGGGTTGGGACCGTCCAGGGTAATATAGATATGGCGTATACACCTTGTAGAATTTGTACAGAGAAGGTACAACATGGAAACAGGCCATTCGGCCCAACCAGTCCATGTCTGTGTTTACCCTCCACATGAGCAAATAGTCATAATCACATTTACCTGCCCTGTTCCTGTATCCCTTTAAACCCTTCTCCTTCATCTCTCCAATTTAATCTTGAGTGTTGACATAGTTTCTGTCTCAACCACTAACCCGGGAAGTGAATCCCACAGCCCCAAAACTCTCTGAAGAAGTTTTTCCCACCCACTGTTCTAAATCTCTTCCACTTAATCTTGTATCTGTGGCCCCTCGTTCTTGGCCCCTCAACTACTGAAAACAGTCTGTTTCTATCTACCCTGCCCCATCCTTTCATCGTTTTCTAAACACTTCTAATCAATTCTCCAGGTGTTGGCGTCGCTGGCATTTATTGCCCGTCCCCTGGTTGCCCTGAGGTGGTGGTGGGACCTTTTTTTTTGAACCAGAGCAGTCTGGTGATTGTGGCAGTTTGTAAGTGAGTGGCCTGTTTGTTGTAAGAGTCAACCAGGTTGGGTTTGGGACTGGACATAGGCCAGACCGGGTAAGGACAGCAGGTTTCCTTCCCCTCGTTGGACATTAGTGAACCTGGTGGGGATTTTACAACAATCTGACAGCTTCATGGTCACTTTTTTTTTTACTGAGACCAGCTTTTGATTACCAAAAAACTGAATTCAAATTCTCAGACTGCCCACGGTGTGATTGGAGCTCGTGTTCTCTGGATTATTAGTGTAGCCATTACACTATCTCATGCCTCTACCGTCATTCAGTAACCGAGGAAGTGTACACACAAAATTGATGGGCAGGAAAAGACCAGCTGGTCCATCAAGCCTGCCCCACTCCATGATGGCCAGAGCATCATGACTCCTCTCCCTTTCTCTCTTCTCCACCACCCCCCCCACCCCACCAATACCCTTGCAGCCATGTAATCTCAGGCTGTTAAAAGAAGCAAGGAAGGAAATAGCGGAGGTTCTGACCATCATTTTCCAATCCTCACTGGATACCTGCATGGTGCCGGAGGATTGGAGGACTGCTAATGTTGTACCATTGTTTAAAAAGGGAGAAAGAGATAGACCGAGTAATTATAGGCCAGTCAGTCTAACCTCGGTGGTGGGCAAATTATTGGAATTGATTCTGAGGGACAGCATAAACCGTCATTTGGAAAGGCACGGGTTAATCAAGGACAGTCAGCATGGATTTGTTAAGGGAAGGTCGTGTCTGACTAATTTGATTGACTTTTTTGAGGAGGTAACAAGGAGGGTCGATGAGGGTAATGTGTTTGATGTAGTGTACATGGATTTTAGCAAGGCTTTTGACAAAGTTCCACATGGCAGGCTGGTTTTTTTTAAAAAAAAAGTACAAGCCCATGGGATCCAAGGGAAAGTGGCAAGTTGGATCCAAAATTGGCTCAGTGACAGGAAGCAAAGGGTAATGGTTGATGGGTGTTTTTGCGACTGGAAGGCTGTTTCCAGTGGGGTCCCACAAGGCTCAGTAATAGGTCCCTTGCTTTTTGTGATATATATTAATGATTTGGACTTAAATGTAGGGGGCATGATTAAGAAGTTTGCAGATGATACAAAAATTGGCCATGTGGTTGATAGTGAGGAGGAAAGCTGTAGACTGCAGGAAGATATCACTGGACTGGTCAGGTGGGCAGAAAAGTGACAAATGGAATTCAATCTGGAGAAGTGTGAGGTAATGCATTTGGGGAGGGCAAACAAGGCAAGGGAATACACAATAAATGGGAGGATACTGAGAGGTGTAGAGGAAGAGAGGGACCTTGGAGTGCATGTCCACAGATCCCTGAAGGTAGCAGGACAAGGAGATAAGGTGGTTTAAAAAGGCATGTGGAATACTTTCCTTAGACGAGGCATAGAATATAAGAGGGGGGGGGGGGTGGTCATGCTGGAACTGTATAAAACACTGGTTAGGCCACAGCTTGAGTACTGTGTACAGTTCTGGTCACCACATTACAGGAAAGATGTAATTGCACTAGAGAGGGTACAGAGGAGATTTACAAGGATGTTGCCTGGCTGGAGAATTTTAGCTGAGGAAAGATTGGATAGGCTGGGGTTGTTTTCTTTGGAACAGAGGAGGCTGAGGGGAGATTTAATTGAGGGGCCTAGATAGAGTGGATAGGAAGGACCTATTTCCCTTAGAGAGGTCAATAACCAGGGGGCATAGATTTAGTGATTGGGAGAAAGATTAGAGGGGAGCTGAGGAGAAATTTTTTCACCCAGAGGGTGTTGGAGGTCTGGAACTCACTGCCTGAAAGGGTGGTAGAGGCAGAAACCCTCAACTCATTTTTTTAAAAGTACCTGGCAGTGCACCTGAAGTGCTGTAACCTGCAAGACCAAGGACCAAGTGCTGGAAAGTGGGATTAGGCTGGATGGCTCATTTTCGGCCAGCGCAGACACGATGGGCCGAATGGCCTCCTTCTGTGCCGTAGATTTTCTATATTCTCCTGGGGGAGGCAAAAATGAGAAAAAACTCTAGGCAAACAAGGTGGAAGAAAAGCACCCACAACAATTAAAAAACAGACTTACACTTTTTTGTACATTTGTTGGTAAAATGTAAAGCAAGGGTTAAAGTTCACTTGCATAAACTGCAAATGAGTTTTCATATCACATCTGTCAGTATTTATTAACATTTCTTATTTACTGATCACACCCTCGAACATTAGTTGCAGCAGAATGTGTGTTTTTGGGGGAAGGGGCTTGGAGATAATACACCATAGTTTGACACACAGTCTCGTAAAACTATTAACGTGCTAGCTTTTATCAAGGAAACTCTTTTTTTTATATATTAGAAACATGGGTTACTTTGAACATATGCATTTCATCTTTGGAAACTCCCATGGTCTTTTGCTGGACTGTCTAACCTACAGCCTGTGGACACCCCCTGACCTGGGGTAATCCAGCCTCTGAACTTTTCCAGTTTGTGCTTGTATTCTACAGTTTGCTGGCACCCATTAGTGAGCCAAACTGGCTGGTCACCATCACCAGCTGTGGCCTGGAGCCTGGTTTGGTTATCGTACGGTGACTCTGCATTATTCTCATCCTCATGTTCAAATCCTGCCATGGCCTCGCCCCCTCCTCCAGCTCTATAACCCTCCGAGATCTCTGCGCTCCTCCAATTGTGGCCTCTTGTCATAGAATCATAGAATGGTTACAGCATTCTATGATCACTTCCTTGGTTACAGCACAGAAGGAGGCCATTCGGCCCATTGAGCCCGTGCCGGCTCTTTGTAAGAGCAATCCAGTTAGTCCCGTAGCCCCGCAAACTTTTCCTCTTCAAGTATTTATCCAATTCCTTTTTGAAAGCCACTATTGAATCTGCTTCCAACGCCCTTTCAGGCAGCGCATTCCAGATCATAACAACTCGCTACGTTTTTTTAAAAAAAAGTTTTTCCTCATGTCGCCTTTGGTTTTTTTGCCAAACACCTTAAATCTGTGTCCTCTGGTTCTCAACCTTTCTGCCAGTGGGAACTGTTTCTCTTCATTTACTTTATCTAAATCCTTCATGATTTTGAACACCTCTATCAAATCTCATCTCAACCTTCTCTGCTCTAAGGAGAACAATCCCAGCTTCTCCAGTCTATCCATTAACTGAAGTCCCTCATCCCTGGAACCATTCTAGTAAATCTCCTCTGCACCCTCTCTAAGGCCTTCACATCCTTCCTAAAGTGTGGTGCCCAGAATTGGGGACAATACTCCAGTTGTGGCCAAACCAGTGTTTTATAAAGGTTTAGCATAGCTTTGTTGCTTTTGTACTCTATGCCTCTATTAATAAAGCCCAGGATCCCATATGCCTTTTAACAGTTTTCTCAACCTGTCCTGCCACCTTCAAAGCTTTGTGCACATATACCCCAGGTCTCTGTTCCTGCACCCTCTTTAGAATTGTACCATTTAGTTCATTGCCTCTCCTCATTCTTCCTGCCAAAATATATCCATTTGCACTTCTGTCAAATTTCATTTGCCACGTGTCTGTCCATTCCACCAGCCTGTCTGTCCTCCTTGAAGTCTATCACTATCCTCCTCATTGTTTACTACAATTCTAAGTTTTGTTTCATCTGCAAATTTTGAAATTGTGCCCTGTACACTCAAGTCCAAGTCATTAATATATATCAAGAAAAGCAGTGGTCCTAATACCGACCCCTGGGGAACACCACTGTACACCTCCCTCCAGTCCGAGAAACAACCATTCACCACTACTCTGCTTCCCGTCACTTCGCCAATTTCGTATCTATGCTGCTACTGCCCCCTTTATTTAATGGGCTTCAATTTTGCTGACAAGCCTATTATGTGGCACTTTTTCAAACACCTTTTCAAAGTCCATATACACCATCAACTACATTGCGCTCGTCGACCCTCTTAGTTACCTCATCTAAGAACTCAAGTTAGTTAAACACTATTTGGCTTTTAACAAATCCATGCTGGCTTTCTCTAATCAATCTACACTTGTCCAAGTGACTGTTAATTTTGTCTCAGATTATCGTTTCTAAAAGTTTCCCCACCACCGAGGTTAAACTGATTGACTTGTAGTTGCCAGGTTTGAACAAGGGTGTAATATTTGCAGTGCTCTGGCACCAGCCCAGTATCTACGGATGATTGGAAGATTATGGCCAGTACCTCTGCAATTTCCACCCTTACTTCCCTCTGCAACCTAGGATCCATCCCATCTGGATCAGGTGACTTATCTACTTTAAGAACAGCCAGCCTTTCTAGTACATCCTTTATCAAATTTTAGCCCAACCACCTCTCCTTTTACTGAAACTCTGGCAGCATCTTCTTCCTTGGTAAAGACAGATACAAAGTACTCATTTAGTACCTCAGCCAAGCCCTCTGCCTCCATGCGTAGATCTCCTTTTTTGGCCCCTAATTGGTCCCAACCCTTCACTTACTACCCGCTTGCTGTTTACAAGCCTATAGAAGACTTTTGGATTCCCTTTTGTGTTGGCTGCCAGTCTATTCTCATACTCTCTCTTTGCCCCTCTTATTTCCTTTTTCACTTCCCCTCTGAACTTTCTATATTCAGCCTGGTTCTCACTTGTATTATCAACCTGACACCTGTCAAACACCCCCTTTTTTTCGGCTTCATCTTACTCTCTCTATCTTTCGTCGTTCAGAGAGCTCTGGCTTTAGTTGCCCTACCTTTCACCCTCGTGGGAATGTGCCTAGACTGTACCCGAACCATCTCCTCTTTAAAGGCCGCCCATTGTTCAATTACAGTTTTGCCTGCCAATCTTTGATTCCAATTTACCCGGGCCAGATCTGTTCTCATCCCATTGAAATTGGCCCTCCTCCAATTAAGTATTTTTACTCTAGATTGCTCCTTGTCCTTTTCCATAGCTAATCTAAACCTTATGATACTATGATCACCGTTCCCTAAATGTTCCCCCACTGACACTTGCTCCACTTGACCCACCTCTTTCCCCAGAACCAGATCCAGCAATGCCTCCTTCCTCATTGGGCTGGAAATGTACTGGTCAAGAAAGTTCTCCTGAACACACTTCAGAAATTCTTCCCCCTCTCTGCCCTTTACACTGTTACTATCCCAGTCTATATTATGATAATTGAAGTCCCCCATTATCACTACTCTATAGTTCTTGCACCTCTCTGTAATTTCCCTGCAAATTTGCTCCTCTATCTCCTTCCCTCTAGTTGGTGGCCTATAGAATACATCCAGTAGTGTAATGGCACCTCTATTGTTTCTTAACTCTAACCAAATAGATTCTGTCCTTGACCCCTCCAGGACATCCTCTCTCTCCAGCACTGCAATATTCTCCTTAATCAATACCGCCACCCCCCTCCTTTTTCTCCTTCCCTATCTTTCCTGAACACCTTGTATCCAGGAATATTTAGTGCCCAATCCTGCCCTCTTTTGAGCCAGGTCTCCGTTATCGCCACTACATCGTATTCCCATGTGACTATTTGCACTGCAGCTCACCAACCTTGTTTACCAGGCTTCGTGCATTTACACACATGCCTATCTTAGACCATCTTGTATTCTCTCTTAGCACTAGAGCAAGAAATAGCACAGTATTAGTTGGAATCAGACTATCTGTCTCTCCCAATCCTTTGTGCACCTTGTTTCTCCTTTCTAATGTTTCATCCTGGTACCCATCCCCCTGTCAAATTAGTTTAAACCCCTCCCCAATAGCACTAGTGAACCTCCCCACGAGGACATTGGTCCCAGCTCTGTGGTGCAACCCGTCAGTCTTGAACAGGTCCCTCCTGCCCCAGAACTGGTCCCAATGCCCCAAGAATCTGAAGCCCTCCCTCTTTCTTCATGTCTCTAGCCACACATTAACCTGCCGTATCTTCCTATTTCTGTATTCACTGGTGACTGGCACTGGGAGTAATCCAGAGATTACCACCTTTTTTTGAGGTCCTGCTTTTTAACTTCCTCCCTAGCTCCTGAAACTCTGACCGCAGGACCTCGACCCTTTTCTTTCCTACGTCGTTGGTACCCACATGGACCACGACTTCTGACTTTTCCCCTCCCCCCCGCAGAACGTTCTGCACCCCTCTCCGTGATGCCCTTTACCTTGGCACCAGGGAGGCAACACACCATGCAGGACTCATTGGTGGTCACAAGTGCCTGTCGGTACCCCTGACTCTCTAATCCTCTGACTACTGCATTTCTACACTTCACTGTGCCCCCCCCCCCCCTCCACCCCCCCCCCCCCCGCGCAGTCCTTTCCCCCACGGTGCCATGCTCAGGACTGCACGCCTTTTGAGATGTCGTCACCCTCACTGGTATTCAGTGCTGACTTGAAATGTTCGAGAGTGCCACACACCCAGAAGATTCCTGCACTGCCTGCCTCTTCCCACCCTTTCCGATGGCCACCCACTTACTATCCTGAACTCTCTGTGGCTGCGGAGTGACCACCTCCTGGAACGTTAGATCCAAGAAACCTTCAGCCTCCCTTATGCTCTGCAGTGACTCCAAATGTGTATCCCAGATTTTCATCGCATCACCATTGGCGGCCGTGCCTTCAGCTGCCTAGGCCCTGAGCTCTGGAATTTCAGAGATTAGAGCCTAGGCAGCTGAAGGCACGGCCGCCAATGGTGGAGCGATGAAACCCACCTCTTTGATCAAGCTTTTTGTCACCTGTCCTAATATCTCCTTATGTGACTCGGTGTCAAATCCTGTTTGATAATCGCTCCTGTGAAGCGCCTTGGGAGGTTTTACTGTGTTAAAGACTCTCTATAAATGCAAGTTGTGTTGCTCTGTATCCAGCAGTGTCTCGAGCAGCAATCTCCAACATCAACACCTTTCATTTATACAACGTGTTTAATGTAGTAAAACGTCTCAAGGTGCGTCACAGGAGTGTAAATCAAACAAAGTTTGACACTGAGCCGCATAAGGAGATATTAGGACAGGTGACCAACGGCTTGGTCAAGGAGGGGAGAGAGGCGGAGAGGTGTAGGGAGGGAATTCCAGAGCTTAGGGTCTAGGCAGCTGAAGGCACGGCCGCCAATGGTGGAGTGCTGAAAATCGGGGATGCGCAAGAGGCCAGAATCGGAGGAGCGCAGGGATCTCGGAGGGTGCTAGGACCTCATTTGCCCAGGCGTCTTAAGTACCCATATTAAAGGGTATCTGTTTGTTTGATTTCAGGCGATGCAATTGGCTAAAGATATTCGGGACCGGGAACGGGCTGGTCGTGGACAGATTGCAGTGGTTGACGGGCAGGACGAGGCTGCCTCACCGCAGCTCATGAAGCTCATGTATTACCTGCTTGGCGAAAAGAGGGACATTAAAGCACCAATTCCAGATGAGGTGGTTGATCAGCACCGGAGAACAGCTGTGAAGCTTTATCAGTGAGTGGTGAGGGTTTCAATGCTGGGGGAAGACAATGGACTACGATAGACTGGGAAGAGATATTTTGGTTCCAAGAGTCTGGATCCTGCTGATCAGGGCTAGGTGGCTCAGTGGGTAGCGCACTCGCCTCTGAATCAGAAGGTCATGGGTTCAAGTCCCACTCCAGAGACTTGAGCCCATAATCCAGGCTGATACGCCCAGTGCAGTACTGAGGGAGTGCTGCACTGTCCGAGGTGCCGTCTTTGATGGGTTGATGTAAAAGATCCCATGGCACCATTTCAAAGAAGGGCAGAGAGGTTTTCCCCCCAGGAGTCCTGGCCAATATTTTATTCTTCAAACAACATCTAAAACAGGTTATCTGTTCATTGCTGTTTGTGGGATCTTGCTGTGTGCACATTTTCTGCCGTGTTTCCTACATTACAACAGTGACTACGTTTCTAAAGTATTTCATTGGCTGTAAAGTGCTTTGGGACGTCCTGAGGTCGTGAAAGACGCTATAGAAATGCAAGTCTTTCTTTATCAAAATAAATCCTGTTCACACTAGGGTTGGGATTTTAACTCCTTCCCCCACCCCCCAAAACCAGTTAAGATGCAGTTACTCCGTTTCTGGCTCCTGTTCTGCCGATCTCTGATTTGAACGTCACTGATGGCGGATGAGGGCAGGAGCTTCGAGCGTAAATGCCCGTGGGGGTCCTCCGATGTCAATAGGATCCTGATGGCCTTTTCACTGGGGCCTGTGTAGGACAGAAGTTTGGCAGCTGGAGGGAAGGACGAAGAGGCCCTCCAGCTAAGTGGGGGGGGGAGGGGAAATGTCCTGTTGTTGTAGGGCCCGGAGGAACAGGAGTGCTCCCCTAGCCTCTGAGGTCTTAGCCTCCGCGGCCCTGGTCTACCACCACAACCCCTGCATTTACCTGCAAGGCTGCCTAATCTTCTCCTACCAGCAGCCGCTCCATGCCCTCTTCCCACCAGTGTTCCGGCAGCATTTAAATTGAGGCCCAGGAGTTGGAACACACAAGGCCTGAAACTTAGGCCAGCGAGCACGTTTCACACTCCACTCTCTCTCTCTGCTTGCCTGAAACCTGCTTGGGGTTAAAATCGACCTCCAGGTCGCCTAGTGCAGCAGCTCCAGACTATTCATCGAGTCTACAGCACAGAAACGGGCCATTCGTCTCAAACTGGTCTGTGCCGGTGTTTATGCTCCACACGAGCCTCCTCCCTCCCTACTTCATCTCACCCTATCGGCAAATCCTTCTATTCCTTTCTCCCTCGTGTTTATCCAGCTTTCCCTTAAATATATCTATGCTATTCACCTCAACCATTCCTTGTGGTAACAGGTTCCACTCTCTGGGTAAAGAAGTTTCTCCTGAATTCCCTATTGGATTTATTACTGACAATCTTATATTTATGGCCCCTAGTTCTGGTCTCCCCCATGAGTGGAAACATTTTCTCTACGTCTATCCTATCAAACCCTTTCATTATCTTAAAGATCTCTATCAGGTCACCCCTCAGCCTTTAAATAAAAAACCCCTACCTGTTCAGCCTTTCCTGATCAGTATATCCTCTCAGTTCTGGTGTCATCCTTGTGAATCTCTTTTGCACCTTCTCCAGTGCCTCTATATCCTTTCTATAATACGGAGACCTGAACTGTTCACAGTACTCCCAGTGTGGTCTAACCAAGGTTCTATACAAGTTTAACATAACTTCTCTGCTTTTTAATTCTATCCCTCCAGTGCTTGGTTTGCTTTTTTTAAATGGCCTTATTAACCTGCCTTGCTACTTTTAATGCACCACCTCATTCTTATCTATATTGAAATAGAGAGAGAGAGAGAGAGAGAGAGAGTGCTGGAAATACTCAGCAAGTCAGGCAGAACCTGTGGACAGATAAACCGAGTTAACGATTCAGGTCGATGATCTTTTGTCAGAATGGTCATCTGACGAAAGGTCATCGGCCTGAATCGGTACCTCTGTTTCTTTCTCCACAGATGCTGCCTGACTTGCGGAGGTATTTCCAGCACTTTCTCTGTTTGTTTTTATTTCAAGATTTCCAGTATCTGCAGTATTTTGCTTTTGACTTGGGCTCGTTGATAGACGTTTACAGCACAGAAGGCAGCCATTCGGCCCATCATATGTGTGCCAGTCTTTTGGAGCAATCCAAAACTAATCCTGCTGCCCTGCTCTCTTTCCACCCTCTTTCTCCTCTCCTCTCTTCTTTCCTCCCCAACCCCACCAATAGTCCTGCACCTTCCTCTGCTTCAAATGTTTATCTATCTATTCTTTTTAAGACTCAATAGTCTCTGCCTCATAAGTTTTACCACCTGTCGGTGACTGGGGAACTTCCAGATAAACATTGAGTTAACCTGGTGCAGTCGCTGGCCCACTTCAGAGACGTGCCCTTTTAAGAAGGATTAATGTAACGTGATCTTGTGTCTTTTTTTATTTCCCTCTCCAGTGTGACTGATTCTGAGGGAAACCTGGTAGTGCAGGAAGTGGCTGCTCGACCTTTAACCCAGGACCTTCTGAGCAGCAATGTAAGTGACAATGCTGCCTCCTGCGGGAGATTTAATAGAGGTGTTCAAAATCATGAAGGGTTGTGAGAGAGTAAATAAGGATGAACTGTTTCCAGTGGGAGAAAGGTCATTAAACAAAGGACACAGCTTTAAGATCGTTGGCAAAAGAACCAGAGGGGAGGATGAGGAGAATTTTTTTTAACGCAGTGAGTTATGATCTGGAATGCGCTGCCTGAATTGGATAAATTCTTGGAAAGGAAAGATTTGCAGGGCTATGGGGGAAAGAGTGGGGGGGGGGTGGGACTAATTGGATAGCTCTTTCAAAAAGCTGGCACAGGCACGATGGGCCGAATGGCCTCCATTCTGTGCTGAATGATTCTAGGAATCCCACATGGTGCCCTCACCACTGTGGTTTTTGCTCCTGGTTGCCGAATTTATTGCCTGTGAAGGTTTGAACTGTGCGCTACACTGGGGTGACCAGGTCCAAATAGTTGGCTCGGACAGTCTACTTTTTCAAAGCTCAAGTCAATGACTTGGGTTAGATTAGACGCAGAAGGGACGACATATTGGTGAATGTAAAGGACCGGTAGGAATTTTACGTGCGCCAAAGTGAGGGATGTTGGTGCCAGGAAGTGGAACTCTTCCCATTTTGAGGCCCTGATTTGTTGACTGCCGGCATTGCCTGGTCCAATACAGCACTGGTTTGGTGCAGAGTAAAGCTCCCTCTGGACTTCCCCGACAGAACGATTCAAGCCTTGAAAAACTCTCCCACGTTTGCCGTTCTCACCAAACCGGGGAACGGGCTGATCAAATACAGGGAATGGCCCGAAGTCAACGTGGGGAGTGGAGTTGATAGATGTTAGTTAATGTCGACAAGTCACCTGATTGGGAAAGGATTAAAAACAGTTAACTGATATTATCCGACAGGACACAATACAGTAGAGGGATTTGAAAATAGATCATTAAAACCACCAGCACAGATGTGCAACCCAGATTTTAAAAAAACAATTAGGATTTTGGGCTGTGCAGCTGGAGAATTGAGGGGAGGCTGAAAATGTGTGGCTGTTCTGGTGGACACCTGCCATAACTTTAGATACACCAGGTCCCGGGGCTTGCTTTGGGGATTCTTCGCTGGTCTAGTGGAGTTTCTGGCTGCCCCTAAAAGGTCATTGACTTAAGGCAGGCTGTTAATTGTGTGTCAGCTGTGGCTCATTGGGTCTCTCTCACCTGAGTCAGAAGGTCATGGGTTCAAGCCCCCACTCCAGAGACTTGAGCACAAAATCCAGGCCGACACTCCCAGCGCCAGCACTGAGGGAGTGCTGCACTGTCGGAGGTGCCGTCTTTCGGATGAGACGTTAAACCGAGGCCCCGTCTGCCCTCTCTCTCAGGTGGACGTAAAAGATCCAACGGCCACTATATTGAAGAAGAGCAGGGGAGTTCTCCCCGGTGTCCTGGCCGATATTTATTTATCCCTCAACCAACCTCACTTTTAAAAAAAAAATATTGATTATCTGGTCATTATCACATTGCTGTTTGTGGGATCTTCCTGTCTGCAAATTGGCCGCCATATTTTCTTCATTATAACAGTGTCTATACTTCGAAAAGTACTTCATTGGCTGTAAAGCACTTTAGGATGTCCTGAGCTCGTATAAATGCTTTTTTCCTTTTTTAAAAACCCAGAATGAAGTTGTATTTTAAGCCTGTTTTTTAAATTTTTCTTTTAGGACTGCTACATTCTAGACCAGGGTGGAGTTAAAATCTTTGTGTGGAAGGGAAAACATGCCTCTCAACAGGAGCGTCAGTCATCTCTAGCCAGAGCGATGGTGAGTTAAGCACATCTCTAGCCAGAGCGATGGTGAGTTAAGCACATCTCTAGCCAGAGCGATGGTGAGTTAAGCACATCTCTAGCCAGAGAGATGGTGAGTTAAGCACATCTCTAGCCAGAGCGATGGTGAGTTAAGCACATCTCTAGCCAGAGCGATGGTGAGTTAAGCACGCCTCTAGCCAGAGCGATGGTGAGTTAAGCACGCCTCCCTCCTTCCTGCCGACAGGGACTTGATGCTCCGATACCTTTCAATTCTGGCTTTAGAAATGAATGATTTGGGGTGGATGAATTGAGTGGTACCGTCCCCCGCACCGACTGAGCTGAAATAATGACGCAGTCAACATAAAAGACTGATTTAATGTTTCGATTGAGAAGTAGGCAATGTAATGGGATTGATTGCCAGATCTCTTTGAATGATGAATGGCTTCACATTGATACTAATAGCTTTTTGGCCAGTGGTTAAGCAAGGTTTAGGATTTTTTAAAAAATATATATTCGTGGGTGGTGTTGGCGAGGCCGGCATTTATTGCCCATCCCTAGTTGCCCCTTGAGAAGGTGGCGGTGAGCTGTCTCCTTGAACTGCTGCAGTCCGTGTGGTGAAGGTTCTCCCACAGTGCTGTTCGGAGTTCCAGGATTTTGACTGTGATGATGTAGGGACGGCCGATGTAGGACCACCAATACATACACCAATGTTTTAAGAGGATTGGATATCGGAGCATCTATGATATCGGAGCATTTATTCAATCGGTCTGTGCTGTGCAGGAGTAAAAGGACCAGGTGCTAAAACTCTAATGAACTGCACACGTTTTACAACTCGGTAAAGACGCCCCTTGACGTCCCCACTAGATCAGTTCTAATCCTTGGCAGGTTCCATGTTTAACACCATATAAGCGTGTTATCCACCTCCCTTACACTGGCGTTGTGCAATGAATGTGTCATTAAGGCCCGGATTTTAACCCTGCCCAATCGGTGGGAACGGTGTGGGCGGGAGTTAAAATGGCGGTTGGGCTGCGTTCCCAACGGGTTTGTGCCTGCCGCCATTTTAATTGTTGGCTTTTCGCCTTTATGCTGGGGTCCGATGGCGTCATTAGGACGCCGACGCGATTTTAACCGTGGGTGGTGACAGCGCGGTGACTGAGCAGCAGCGGAGCCAGAAGGTTCTGGAAAAAAAATCACTTTTCTTTTGCTTCCTTGTTGGGGGGGAGTGGAGCAGGAGATCTCCTGGACCCCGCAGGGAAACACTGGACTACCCCCTCCCTGCACTAGGCTTCCCTCCCTCTCCTCGCCCTTCCTCATTCTAGTGTAGAGACATTGCACTCGATAATTCTTATTTATGGAGCCCATCTTCTGATGTGCCTTGTAGTGTACGGAAAGGATTAATCAGACTGTCCTGAAGTCTACTGATGCTGTTGATTTCTCTTAGCCTTTGCATGTTTAAGTAAGGGAATATAAAAATGAACAAAGACAGACAGGAAAAGACCCTCTGCTCCACCCAGCCTGTCCTACACAACTGTGATACCTTGTGTATCACAATATATACACTCACCACCCCACCCGAAACCAATCTAGATTCAGTGAACTGTTGAATTAAGACTGACCTTAAAGCAATGGTCAGTTTAGTACCCAATTGAAACCTCTGCAAATACATCCTTTTTTTTTAGAAGCAGGAGATTGGAATGGAAGGGTACAGATTTATAATTAGATATTTCACTTGGTAGAATAGAACAAGAGTGAAACTATCGATTTAAGGTAATAAGTGGGGCAGTTGTACCGTTCTACGGGAAAAGAGCTAGTTAACATTTATTGATGAGGGACAAGCTCATTAAAACTCACCTTGTATGGAGTCGTATTGAGTGATGCAGAAACATGTGGATTGTTACGTAGGAGGGGGTCAGAAAAAGTCAGCGGGTTGGAACAGTTACTCGGGGTTCGTAAAGGCCCAAGATACTGAGCTGAGAACTGTGGCGCATTTTGTGCCCTCTGACTAAATCCGCAAAGTTTTGTCGTAAGTACTGCTTTTCAAGTGTATGTTTAATTACTATATACTTAAAACATTGCATGTCAGGGGTCACAGATTTCTTAAGAACCCTATTGATTTGAGGGAGTATATTGTGAGTGAGAACACACCTACCCTCTGACAATAGTAGGAGGACTTTAATCGTCACCTAGATGTCGGCTGTGGGTGGCACACTCTCTCCTCTTGAATCAGGAGGTTTTGGGCTCAAGTCCCACACCGGGGATTTGAGCCCATAATCCAGGCCGACTCTCCCAGTGCAATACCGAGGCAGCTCTGCACTGTCGGAGGTGCCGTCTTTTGGATGAGGCCTTAAATCGAGGCCCCGTTTGCACCCTCGGGAGGTTGTAAAGCATCCCACTGCTAATATTTTGAAGAGCAGGGGAGTTCTCCCCGGTGTCCTGGGCCAACATTTATCCCTCACCCAACATCACTAAAAAAACAGATTACCCAGTCATTATCACATTGCTGTTTGTGGGATCTTGCTGTGTGCAAATTGGCTGCCAGGTTTCCCACATTACAACAGTGACCACACTTCAAAAGTACTTCATTGGCTTTAAAGTGCTTTGGGGCATCCTGAGATGGTGAAAGGCGCTATAAAAATGCAAGTCTTTAAGTCGTTATTTAGGAGATGACCGCTCCTAGTTTCTAATCGCTCCAATGTGCTGTTCTCAGGGCTTCATAAAGGCGAAAGCTTACCCTCCCTCTGTGAATATCGAGGCTGTAAATGACGGTGCGGAATCGGCTCTGTTTAAGCAGCTTTTTCAGAAGTGGACAGTGAAATATCAGACCGTTGGCATGGGCAGAACTCACAGCATCGGCAAAATCGGTAAGTGAGCCGGCGCCTGGGTACGGCCAGGGTGGGGTGGGGCGGGGCGGATGGGGACGATGGGGGCTACGTGACTTTGATTCTCCCTCTGCGCTTGCTTTTTTTTTCCAGCCAAAGTGGAGCAGGTGAAGTTCGATGCAGCGGAGATGCACGCGAAGCCGGAACTGGCGGCCCGGGAGCAGATGGTGGACGACGGGTCTGGTGAAGTAGAGGTACAGTCGCACCGTCCCACACTCTACTCAACGAAATTAAAATTCTCATCCTCCTGTTCCAATCCCTCCATGGCCTCTCCCCCTCCCTATCTCTCTAACCTCCTCCAGCCCTCCGAGATCTCTGCGCTCCTCCAATTCTGGCCTTTTGCGCAGCCCCGATTTTTTTTTAATCGCTCCATCATTGGCGGCCGTGCCTTCAGCTGCCTAGGCCCTAAGCTCTGGAGTTCCCTCCCTAAGTATTGGGAAGATCAAAGCCATTGTCTTCAGTCCCCGCCACAAACTCCGTTCCCGAGCCACCGACTCCATCCCTCTCCCTGGCCGCTGTCTGAGGCTGAACCAGCCCGTTCACAACCTTGACCTCCTATTTGACCCTGAGATGAGCTCCCGACCCCATATCCTCTCAATCACCAAGACCGCGTACTTCCATCTCTATAGCATCGTCTGCCTCAGCTCATCTGCTGCTGAAACCCTCATCCATGCCTTTTGTTGCCCCTAGACTCAACTATTCCAACGCTCTCCTGGCCGGCCTCCCACCTTCCACCCTCCGTAAACCTCAGCTCATCCAAAACTCTGCTGCACCGTATCCTAACTCGCACCAACTCCCGTTCACCCATCACCCCCTGTGCTCGCTGACCTACATTGGTCCAGGAACACCTCAATTTTTAAAATTCTTATGCTTGTTTTCAAATCCCTCCGTGGCCCTCGCCCCCTCCCTATCTCTGTAACCTCCTCCAGCCCTACAGCCCTCCGGGATCTCCGCGCTCCTCCAATTCTGGCCACTTGCGCATCCCCGATTTTTTAATCGCTCCACCATTGGCGGCCGTGCCTTCAGCTGCCTGGGCCCTAAGCTCTGGAATTCTCTCCCTAAACCTCTCCACCTCGCTCTCCTTAAGACCCTCCTTAAAACCTACCTCCTTTGACCACACTTTTGGTCACCTGTCCTAATATCTCACGTGGTTCAGTGTCAAATATTGTCCTCTGAAGCACCTTGGGTACATTTAACTGCATTAAAGTCACTGTATAAATGCAACTTGTTATAGACGCTGCAGGCCTCAACATTGATATGTTTAATTAGGCACTCCTCTGACCAAGGAACTTTGGGGTGGGTGGAGGGGAAAGAGACAAAGGTTTACTTCCCTGACCAATCTATGGTCAACTGCCCACCTTTTTTCTCTTCTTCCACGTCCCACCAAAAGATATGACAAGAACACTGTCTCTACATTCAGCACCTTCCAGCGAGGTCAGAGGCCGTGATGATGCTGCGGTTAGGGCCTGTAAATATCAGGGTTAGTGGGGCACAGAGTTGGAATTCGGCCTACGGCAGGATTCCAGTTGATGTGTTTTTACGATCAGCTCTGGGTGGTGAGTGGATCTGACCCGACGTTCACTGTTTGGCTTTCGACCAGTCTGATTAGGGATTGAATGATGACTCACCTCCTGACTCCCCAAAGCCTTTCCACCATCTACAAGGCACAAGTCAGGAGTGTGATGGAATACTCTCCACTTGCCTGGATGAGTGCAGCTCCAACAACGCTCGAGAAGCTCGACGCCATCCAGGACAAAGCAGCCCGCTTGATTGGGACCCCATCCACCACCCTAAACATTCACTCCCTTCACCACCGGCGCACTGTGGCTGCAGTGTGTACCATCCACAGGATGCACTGCAGCAACTCACCAAGGCTTCTTCAACAGCACCTCCCAAACCCGTGAGCTCTACCACCTAGAAGGACAAGAGCAGCAGGCACATGGGAACAACACCACCTGCACATTCCCCTCCAAGTCACACACCATCCTGACTTGGAAATATATCGCCGTTCCTTCATCGTCGCTGGGTCAAAATCCTGGAACTCCCTTCCTAACAGCACTGTGGGAGAACCGTCACCACACGGACTGCAGCGGTTCAAGAAGGCGGCTCCCCACAAAAAATTTCCCTCACTTTTTTTTTTTCCCCCTCTCCCCTAAATGTGTTGACTCTTGATACCATGTAACTGTACCCCAGCAATCTCCCTCTGGCACCCTTGTCCAAATGCCCATTTGTGTGTTAATTTGTTGGCCGACTATTTGACCAACTAAGCCCAATGTTGTGCTTGTCCAACATCTCACAATGGCACTTCCAGCAGAGGTCACTGGAGAGAATGAACACTTTTGATTCTCTCCCTAACAGAGATGCATTGTAGTGCCACTATTGTTGGCTGAGATTAACTAACTCTGTGCACAGAGCTCACCGGTAGGGCTACCCTGATCACCAGTTCAGCTGCTCGCTGCACCCTATAAAGCCATAAGGTAACTGAATCTGTCAGAGTTTTGGCTTTAATCACTTAAAGTAATAAAAATGAAATCTGAATTCTCCCAAGACCTAAAAGTGACTGACTTTCTTGATCTGTTCTGTTCCCAGGTGTGGCGGATCGAGGACCTGGAGCTGGTACCAGTGGAGAAGAGGTGGCACGGACACTTCTACAGCGGAGACTGCTACCTGATCCTGTACACATACAAAGTCAACAGTAAACTGCACCACATCCTCTATCTCTGGCAGGTCCGTGTGACCCCCACCCTCTTCCCGTGCTTTGTGCGATTCAGATTAACCAGAGAATGATACCCGGGAGTGAGTTACAGGCTGGAATCTAATCGGGGGGTTCAGGTGGTTTATATATAGAATAATAGATACCCGGGAGTGAGTTACAGGCTGGAATCTAATCGAGGGGTTCGGGATGGTTTATATATAGAATAATGGATACCCGGGAGTGAGTTACAGGCTGGAATCTAATCGAGGGGTTCGGGGGGGGTTTATATATAGAATAATGGATACCTGGGAGTGAGTTACAGGCTGGAATCTAATCGAGGGGTTCGGGATGGTTTATATATAGAATAATGGATACCCGGGAGTGAGTTACAGGCTGGAATCTAATCGAGGGGTTCGGGGGGGGTTTATATATAGAATAATGGATACCTGGGAGTGAGTTACAGACTGGAATCTAATCGAGGGGTTCGGGGGTGGTTTATATATAGAATAATGGATACCCGGGAGTGAGTTACAGGCTGGAATCTAATCGAGGGGTTCGGGGGGGTTTATATATAGAATAATGGATACCCGGGAGTGAGTTACAGGTTGGAATCTAATCGAGGGGTTCGGGGGGGTTTATATATAGAATAATGGATACCTGGGAGTGAGTTACAGGCTGGAATCTAATCGAGGGGTTCGGGTGGTTTATATATAGAATAATGGATACCCGGGAGTGAGTTACAGGCTGGAATCTAATCGAGGGGTTCGGGTGGTTTATATATAGAATAATGGATACCTGGGAGTGAGTTACAGGCTGGAATCTAATCGAGGGGTTCGGGGGGGTTTATATATAGAATAATGGATACCCGGGAGTGAGTTACAGGCTGGAATCTAATCGAGGGGTTCGGGATGGTTTATATATAGAATAATGGATACCCGGGAGTGAGTTACAGGCTGGAATCTAATCGAGGGGTTCGGGGGGTTGATAAAATAACAAATAAGAATGAGAGATTTTAGGAACAGGAAAAAAGCATTGGGCCTAAAAGGCCTGTCTCTTTTCTGCTCCCCATGGCTGACTTTCCTTCCTATCACATCCTCCAGAAAAGCATTGAGCTCCCCACAATGGCTCAGTGAGGACCATACAAACAGGAAAGGTCCTGAGTTTGGTTCCTGTTCTGAGGTTCAGTCGGGTGGTCTGGCCCAGATGAGCAGGTGACTAGGTGAGGGCAGGACTAGGGTAAGGGGTTGCCAGCCCTCCAGGATTGACCTGGAGTCTCCAGCAATTAAAACATTAATCTGCTGGACACTGATCCCAGCGAAAATCTGAGAAAAATCATCGAGCCATTTTTAATGTTTTTTTCATTTTTCTTTGAACATTTGCATTATATAAATATTGGAGCTGGGGGGTGAGAAAAAGGCTGTTTGACTGGGCGTAAAAGTCATGTGATGAAGCCTCCAGGAATATGTCCAACCAGAGTTGGCAACCCTAAACTTGGTTTGGGGTGGAGGAGCTTAATTGTGATGCCTTTTATGATTGAACAGCTTATAAATTGGTAAAAAGTTAAAAACAGTGGATGTCCAAAGGGACTTAGGGGTTCAGGTCCATCGATCGTTGAAGTGTCATGAACAGGTCCAGAAAATAATCAATAAGGCTAATGGAATGCTGGCCTTTATATCTCGAGGACTAGAGTACAAGGGGGCAGAAGTTATGCTGCAGCTATACAAAACCCTGGTTAGACCGCACCTGGAGTACTGTGAGCAGTTCTGGGCACCGCACCTTCGGAAGGACATATTGGCCTTGGAGGGAGTGCAGCGTAGGTTTACTAGAATGATACCCGGACTTCAAGGGTTAAGTTACGAGGAGAGATTGCACAAATCGGGGTTGTATTCTCTGGAGTTTCGAAGGTTAAGGGGTGATCTGATTGAAGTTTATAAGATATTAAGGGGAACAGATAGGGTGGATAGAGAGAAACTATTTCCGCTGGTTGGGGATTCTAGGAGTAGGGGGCACAGTCTAAAGATTAGAGCCAGACCTTTCAGGAGCGAGATTAGAAAACATTTCTACACAAAGGGTGGTAGAAGTTTGGAACTCTCTTCTGCAAACGGCAATTGATACGAGCTCAATTGCTAAATTTAAATCTGAGATAGATAGCTTTTTGGCAACCAAAGGTATTAAGGGATATGGGCCAAAGGCAGGTATATGGAGTTAGATCACAGATCAGCCATGATCTTATCAAATGGCGGAGCAGGCACGAGGGGCTGAATGGCCTACTCTTGTTCCTATGTTGTTGACTCTCCCTATCCAGGCTGGTATGAATAATGTCCATTTGGGCAAAGGGCCTGTGGAACCATACTCTGCCTTCTGGAGAGAGGAGAAACATTGGCAGAACTGCGGGAGGGAACGAAATGACTTATGACACTATTTGTTTTAAATGTGAAAGTGCAGCGTGCTTCATTTGAAAGTCTACAAGTCCATTTTGACCTGTTTCCTTTTTTTTTCCTCAGGGTAGCCATGCCAGTCAGAGTGAAATCACTGCCTCTGCCTACCAGGCTGTCCACCTTGACCAGCAGTACAATGGGGAGCCTGTGCAGGTCCGAGTGACTATGGGCAAGGAGCCTCAGCATCTGATGGCCATTTTCAAGGGCAAACTTGTAGTTTATGAGGTAATGTAGATTTGGGGAGGGGTGGGGGGGCAGGGGATGGAGGAAATGGGGGTTTTTGTGTGTGTTGCGGTCTTTTCTGTTTATAGTGAAATGTCTGATCCCACAGGCACAACTGGTTATCGACCCTGAGCTGAGCCTCTGACCCCTTGTTCTCTCCATTGCGACCCACTTTCACCGCCCGTCTCCACTCCTGCCTCTGCCCATCTGCTGCTGAATCCCTCACCCCTTGCCTTTGTCACCTGCAGACTTGACCATTTCTAATGTTCTTCTGGCCGTCCTCCACCCTCCGTAAACTTTAGCTCATCCAAAACCCTATCCCGCTCGCCCATCACCCCTGTCCTTGCTGACCTACATTGGCTCCCGGTCCCCAGATGCCACCAATTGGGAATACTGCGCACAGTTCTGGTGTCCATATTAGAAAAAAGGGATCTAGGAGCCACTGGAGATGGTGTAGAAATTATACCATGACTGAGAGGTTATACTTACCAGGAAAGATTGAACAGGCTGGAGTTCTTTTCTCTAGAAAAGAAAAGGCTGAGGGGTGACTTGGTGGAGGTCTTTATGATAGAGAAGATGTTTCCTCTTGTGGGGGAGACCAAAACTAGGGGCCATAAATATAAGATAGTCACTAATAAATCCAATAGGGAATTCAGGAGAAACTTCTTTACCCAGAAAAGAAGGAAGGACTTGCATTTATATAGCACCTTTCTCAACCTCCGGATGTCGCAAAGTGCTTTACAGCCAATTTGCACGCAGCAAGATCCCACAAATAGCGATATGATAATAGCCAGATAATTAGTTTTAATGATGTTGATTGAGGGATAAATATTGGCCAGGACACCGGGGAGAACTCCCCCTGCTCTTATTCAAAATAGTGCCCTGTGGGATCTTTTACATCCACCTGAGAGGGCAGACGGGGGCCTCGGTTTAACATCTCGCCTGAAAGGCAGCACCTCTGACCGTGCAGCACTCCAGTGTCAAGCTAGACTTTGTGCTCAAGTCCCTGGAGTGGGACTCGAACCCACAACTCAGAAGTGAGAGTGCTGCCCACTGAGCCACAGCTGACGTCTGTGAGCGGTTAGAATGTGGAACTCGTTACCACAAGGGGTGGTTGAGGCAAATATCATAGATGCATTTAAGGGGAAACTAGATAAACACATGAGGGAGAAGGGAATAGAAGGATATGCTGATAGGGTGAGATGAAGCAGGGAGGGAGGAGGCTTGTGCAGAAACACCGGCATAGACCAGTTGGGCCGAATGGCCTGTTTCTGTGCTGTAAATTTTATGTAATTTGAATCCCTTTTGTGGTCTTGCTGCTCCCTAATTCCATAACCTCCTCCAGCCCTACATCTTTCCTTTTATATTTTGTCTTGTCTCAAATGAATGCCTTAAATGGTTTTTGCTTTACTGAGTTCAGTGGGATCTGATTTAACATATTAACACGCTGAAATATTGACAGTCTCATTGTGTAATCCAATAGACTGATTACAGAACTTTGAATTTTAAACCAAACCAGACAAATAATTAAATGATTAATATCCAAAGATTCTCCTTCCCTTTAAAGGTGGTGTGATTTCCTGCATGTTCTTGCAACCTTTCATCATTGCTGAGTCATAATCCTGGAACTCTCTTCCTAACTGCGCTGTGGGAGCACCCTCACCACACTGACTGCAGCAATTCAAGAAGGCACCTTCTCGAGGGGTAACTAGGCAACGGGCAATAAATGCCGGCCTCGCCAGTGACGCCCATAATCCTGAGAATGAATTTTTAAAAACACCAAGGAGTGGCAGGTTCCCTACCTGCCCACTCTGGGCAGTGCTTGGTGTTTAGATCTAGCTGAGAGTGGTCATTGCTAGCTCAAGCAACACAAGTGACCATTGATCCGTTCTTTCTTTTGGACACCAGTCGAGTCTGGATTTCCATCACTGGCCAACTTATTTGACCAATATGGCCCAGACTACGATTCAAATCTGGTTGTCCCAAGTCTACTCCAAGTTCTGATGTTGCAGTTGTTAGGCTCCCGCACCCAAACCAATTCTACTTGGGATGATTGGCCAAGAGGTGGCATCTTTTTGGGCAGCGTTGGGTGAAAATAAATTCACATCTAATCTGTGGTAAAGTAAAAGGTGCAGTTTATTAAAACCGAGCTCTGGGACAAGGGTCTCTGACCCCCCCCCCCGGTCTGTGCGAGCACCTTCTCCCCGATCAACAAAATCCACAAGCTTATATACAGTGCAAGACTGGAGCACACCGATAGCCGTTACTACGTTACTTATTCCTTAGCCAATCCGGCTCCGTGGCAACATTCAAAAACAACCTAATTATAATTTTACATCGTTAGCGAAGCCCCTTCTTTTAGTTCTGTCTTTTATCCAGTTATCTGGACAGTAGGGTCCATTTTTTTGCTATAGCGTGGCTTTTGGCCGATCTGAGTCAGTGACTCGTGATTGGACATGGCTCAAAGGTTAATCAAATATACCCTGCATACACCCATTTGCTACTTCGTAACCCGATTGTTCTGCAAATTCTAACCTTGTCTCCACATGCTTAATCACTTTTGTCCCAACTGAAACTAGGTTGTCCTGCTGTGTCGCTTGACTGCAGCATTCAGCAGGTTCAAATTCCAACCCATCAGGCAGTGTTGAGATTCTCTTGGTATTTTTCAGGGGGGTACCTCCAGGACTGACAACGGGGAGCCAGAGCCCCCAGTACGCCTCTTTCAGATTCGTGGCAAGAATGAGTACCACACCAAGGCCTTTGAAGTGTCAGGGCGTTCCTCCTCCCTCAACTCCAATGATGTCTTTGTGCTCAGGACAGAAAACTGTTGTTACCTATGGTATGGGAAGGTAAGTGCTCGTCAAACTCTTTGGGCAGTGCCATTTAGGATCCAATAGTGAATCCTACTCTTGCTTTTGATTAGTTCCTGCAAAACAGCTTTAATCCTACCCAACCACAAGTGGAAGCAAATTAACAGGACTCAATTGCCCCATAAATGGGGGGGGGGGGGGTGGGGTTTAATTGAATCAACCGGTCTTGAGCAGTGTCCAAACGGCCATCTGGAAA
This sequence comes from Heptranchias perlo, assembly GCF_035084215.1. Lineage (NCBI taxonomy): Eukaryota > Metazoa > Chordata > Chondrichthyes > Hexanchiformes > Hexanchidae > Heptranchias > Heptranchias perlo. The sequence goes on from NC_090331.1 coordinate 6,035,967, forward strand.
CGTAGGCTTTGGGGTCAAGAAATTATCCTGGTGGCAGCCAACGTGTTCCAGTACAGCTACAACACTGGCATCTACCCGACAATGTGGAAAATTGCCCAGGTATGGCCTGTCCACAAAAAGCAGGACAAATCCAATCCGGCCAATTACCGCCCCATCAGTCTACTCTCAATCATCAGCAAAGTGATGGAAGGTGTCGTCGACAGTGCTATCAAGCGGCACTTACTCACCAATAACCTGCTCACCGATGCTCAGTTTGGGTTCCGCCAGGACCACTCTGCTCCAGACCTCATTACAGCCTTGGTCCAAACATGGACAAAAGAACTGAATTCCAGAGGTGAGGTGAGAGTGACTGCCCTTGATATCAAGGCAGCATTTGACCGAGTGTGGCACCAAGGAGCCCCAGTAAAATTGAAGTCAATGGGAATCGGGGAAAACTATCCAGTGGCTGGAGTCATTCCTAACACAAAGGAAGATGGTAGTGGTTGTTGGAGGCCAATCATCTCAGCACCAGGACATTGCTGCAGGAGTTCCTCAGGGCAGTGTCCTAGGCCCAACCATCTTCAGCTGCTTCATCAATGACCTTCCCTCCATCATAAGGTCAGAAATGGGGATGTTTGCTGATGATTGCAGAATGTTCAGTTTCATTCGCAACCCCTCCGATAACTAAGCAGTCCGAGCCCGCATGCAGCAAGACCTGGACAACATCCAGGCTTGAGCTCATAAGTGGCAAGTAACATTCGCACCAGACAAGTGCCAGGCAATGACCATCTCCAACAAGAGAGTCTAACCACCTCCCCTTGACATTCAATGGCATTACCATTGCCAAATCCCCACCAACAACATCCTGGGGGTCACCATTGACCAGAAACGTAACTGGACCAGCCATTTAAATACTGTGGCTACAAGAGCAGGCCAGAGGCTGGGTATTCTGTGGCGAGTGACTCACCTCCTGACTTCCCAAAGCCTTTCCACCATCTACAAGGCACAAGTCAGGAGTGTGATGGAATACTCTCCACTTGCCTGGATGAGTGCAGCTCCAACAACACTCAAGAAGCTCGACACCATCCAGGACAAAGCAGCCCGCTTGATTGGCACCCCATCCACCACCCTAAACATTCACTCCCTTCACCACCGGTGCACCGTGGCTGCAGTGTGTACCATCCGCAGGATGCACTGCAGCAACTCGCCAAGGCTTCTTCGACAGCACCTCCCAAACCCGCGACCTCTACCACCTAGAAAGACGAGCAGCAGGCACATGGGAACAACACCACCTGCACGTTCCCCTCCAAGTCACGCACCATCCCGACTTGGAAATATATCGCCGTTCCTTCATCGTCACTGGGTCAAAATCCCGGAACTCCCTTCCTAACAGCACTGTGGGAGAACCTTCACCACACGGACTGCAGCGGTTCAAGAAGGCGGCTCACCACCACCTTCTCGAGGGCAATTAGGGATGGGCAATAAATGCCGGCCTTGCCAGCGACGCCCACATCCCATGAACGAATTTAAAAAAAATTATGAATAGGCGAAGGCTCTCCATTCACTCTTTGTGGAATCAATGGCTACATCATAAACCATTTAAAATCTTATCAATCTACAGGATGCCCTTTATGCACAGAAATTAGGTCCTCAGTATATAATCATTACCGTCCCTTACTCAATGGGCGTCAGTTTCTTGACTTGATCTGTGGAGATGTAAAAAAAAATGGAGTTGATGTTGAGGGGGGGGAAACAGTGTTAGCTCATCTGGTTGAGGTACTGAGTAACTGATCTTTGTGCATGAGGAAGATCCCATATTTGATCCACCAATGCCTGCTGACTTAACTGGTCTCAGCCAGGGTAGCAGCAGGAGTTTGTCTCGGGACCCTTGGGTTTGGAAGTAGGAATTTGGCCATCGTTCCTGCTCCTGAACACACTGCGAGGGCATCGGGTTAAGACGAGCCTCGGCTTAGCTGTGATGCTACCCACTGTCAAATAGCTCAATGGCATTCTGCCTGGGCCCCAACTGAAGGTGGTAGCAGAGGGTGCCTCGGGCTTCTTAAACCATAGCTCGGTGAAAAGTCGACGCCTCCACGGTAGGTGGAGGGAAAGAATGTTGACCACAAAAGGAGGGAGAAGGAAAAAGAGTTGTGTCTCTACTCTTGGTGGGTTCTCTTAAACAATCTGGTTGTGTTGTAGGGATGCAGCGGTGACGAGAGAGAAATAGCCAAGAGCGTGGCCGATACCATCTCCAGGAGGGACAAGCAAAATGTGTACGAAGGCCAGGAACCTGGAGATTTCTGGATAGCTCTTGGAGGAAAAGCACCGTATGCCAATGATAAGAGGTACCATCTTACCTGCTAATAAAGTCCAACAGGAATCTCAAACAAGCTCTTAATGACCGAGCAAACTCCCCTCAACTCCATGCTTCAGGAGTAACTTGATGCAAGTTATGAAGTGACAGGATAAGTTGGAACACCCTTGCTGATGACATTGGGAACTCGGCCACAGTGCTGAAGGGAGTTCAGGCTTTTCCCAGAGGAGTCCATGTTGGGAATGACTGCGTTTTAAATGTAGGACAATAGATTTTTTTTCTTCTTAGGAACTGGAAAAGCATTTGGGACTCAAAAGGCCGGAGTCATTTTTTGATCTCAACCCAACTCCTGCCTTCTCCCCACCTCCCTCAATTGGTCAGCTTTTAAAGATGTAATACAACAATCCAACAAACCAGATTTACTGGGATGATACCAGAACAGAGAGGTTTATAACAATCAGCAAAGATTGAACAGACTGGGGCTCTTTACTTGAGAAAAGAGAAGGCTGAGGGGTGACCTGAATTATGAAGGGGCTTGATGGGGGTAGACATAGAGAAGATGTTTCCACATGTGGGAGAGACCCGAACTAGAGGTCATAAATATAAGATGAATTCAGGAGAAACTTCTTTACCCAGAGAGTGGTGAGAATGTGGAACTCGCTCCCACAAGGAGTAGTTGAGGTGAATAACATAGATGCATTTAAGGGGAAGCTGGATAAACACATGAGGGGGAAAGGAATAGAAAGATGTGCTGATAGGGTGAGATGAAGTAGGGAGGGAGGAGCCTCGTGTGGAGCATAAACACCGGCCTGGACCAGTTGGGCCGAATGGCCTGTTTCCGTGCTGTAACATTCTGCTCCTCCAATATTTGGCTGACAGAATTAACAATGCTGACAGAATTAACAATTCTGACTTCAGATTCTTAATCAAGTTTTCTTGGATAATATACTTTTTTATTAACAAATTGAGAACTTATTCAGCCACTTAACTATCCGCATTCTAAAAAATGTGGACTTTTATGAAACAATTAACATTGAAATTCCACTTTTAAAAAAATAATTGAGGTGAAGTTTGAAAGAGGGAGGAACAGAAGCTCGTGTGGAGCATAAACACCTGTGGTAAAGGGGCTGAAGGGCCTACTCCTGTTCCTGTGTTGGTTTGGGGGAAATTCCGACGATGCTACTCTTGTAATTGAGATCACTCACTCAGATCTATTACCACGGTAATAAGGGGTTAATTACAAGTCACCACTCTCTTCTCTTCGTTTCAGGTTACAAGAGGAGCATCAGGATATCGCTCCCCGCCTCTTTGAATGCTCCAACCAGACTGGGCGCTTTATCGCCACGGAGATAACTGACTTCAGCCAGGATGATCTCGATGATGATGATGTCATGCTTTTGGACACCTGGGAACAGGTTTTTGCAACAAAAAAAATTAAACCTTTTAATGCACGAAATCTCTCCCGTGTTCTGTAATACCCGTCTCCGCATTCAGAATCAATCTCTGGTCCTGGATCTCTCCTGGCCTAGGACTCTCTGCCTTGAGCCCACTAGGTGCTGCCTTCGTTTTAAATACTGGCAGGTCCAAAGGGTTGTGCGACAGTACAAATGCAGTGCATGCTGTACTCTTGTGGCCAGTTTGTGTTCCATTCCTAGAAATAGATTTTTTTTTTAATGGGTAAGGGTATCGAGCTATGGAACCAAGGCGGGTAAATGGAGTTAAAATACAGATCTGCCATGACCTAACTGAATGGTGGAACAGGTTCGAGGGGCTGAGTGGCCTACTCCTGTTCCTATGTAACTATCATCTTCCAGTGTTGCACACAGTTGATCCTTGCCTGGTAGAATACATCACGTAGAATTTTACAGCACCATTCAGCCCAACTGGTCCATGCCGGTGTTTATGCTCCACACGAGCCTCCTCCCTCCCTACTTCATCTCACCCTATCAGCATATCCTTCCATTCCTTTCTCCCTCATGTGTTTATCTAGCTTGCCCTTAAATGCATCGTTGCTATTTGCCTCAACTACTCCTTATGGTAGTGAGTTCCTCATTCTTACCACTCTCTGGGTAAAGAAGTTTCTCCTGCATTCATTATTGACTATCTTATAATTATGGCCCCTAGTTCTGGTCTCCCCCCATAAGTGGAAACATTTTCTTTCTCTACATCTACCCTATCAAACCCTCTCATAATCTTAAAAACCCCTATCAGGTCACCCCTCGGCCTTCTCTTTCCTAGAGAAAGGAGCCCCGGCCTGTTCAAGGCAACAGCCGTTGGAAGTTAACATTCTCTTTCCTTTGTCAGATTTTCCTGTGGATTGGTAAAGGAGCCAACGAGACGGAGAAGGAGCATTCGATTGTCACAGCGCAGGAGTACCTCAGCACCCACCCAAGCAAGCGTGACCCCGGCACCCCCATCGTGGTCGTCAAGCAAGGCTTTGAGCCGCCAACTTTCACTGGCTGGTTCATGGCTTGGGACCAACACAAATGGACTGTAAGTAGATGTCTTGTGTGCATCCATGTTCATGGACTCAAACTTTAGGCACTTTAGATGCAGCATGGGTTAGCTGGAAAGGAAAGAGGTGCTTGATGTCTGGAGGGAGACTGTGCCCAGTCCATTGCATCAGATTGGGTCTGTTCAGTGGAAGGGGAGTGTCTACATTTACAGACAACAACTTGCATTAATATAGCGCCTTTAACGTAGTAAAACGTCCCAAGGCGCTTCACAGGAGCGATGATCAAACAAAATTTGACAACGAGATACTAGATATTAGGACAGGTGACCAAAAGCTTGGTCAAAGGCACGTTTTAAGGAGCATCTTAAAGGAGGCAGAGAGGTTTAGGGAGGGAATTCCAGAGCTTAGGGCCTAGGCAGGTGAAGGCACGGCTGCCAATGGTGGAACAATGGAAATCGGGGATGTGCAAGAGGCAAGAATTGGAGAAACGCAGAGATCTCCTAGTGTTGTAGGGCTGGAGGAGGTTACAGAGATAGGGAGAGACAAGGACGCGGAAGGATTTGAAAACAACGATGAGAATTTTAAAATCGAGGCGTTCCCGGACTGAGAGCCAACGTAGGTCAGCGAGCACAGTGGGTGATGGGTGAACGGGACTTGGTGCGAGTTCGGATATGGGCAGCAAAATTTTGGATGAGCTCAAGTTTATGGAGGGTAAAGGATATTTGGATAAAGGATTGGAAAAGACTCTGATCTGTTGAGCTCCTAGCCAGCAGGTATGTTACAGCCCCGTGGACATCATCCATCTCCCCCCAGCCCCACTATCCGCACCCCCATCTTGCAATCTCAAGATGAAAAAACTTGTGGCCAATTTAGGAAACAAGACTCTAGAAATGTTGGAGTGCAGTAGGATTGTCCTGGAGTCTCCGGGAATTGAAAATTAATCTCCATAACGCTTCTGCGAGCAAAACCCTGGAGAAAAATCATAGGGGCATTTTTAAAATTTTTTTCCCCATTTTCTTTTGAATACCTTTCCTTTTTTATTAATTATATATTTTTTTTAAATATTGGAGATGGGGGCGGGGGGGGGGAGGAAAAAAGGCTGTTTGACTAAACGTCAAGAATCATCCAATCAGGTAACTTATTTTAAGAGACTGTTGGTTTTCCAATTGGCTGTGGGAAGGCAGGATACCATGAGGATGGACATGTTGGCGACCAATGGCGGGACCATGGGCAGTAGGAGGCCGGAGATCATGTGATGAAACCTCCAGGAATACATCCAACCAGAGTTGGCAACCCTAGAAACAGAAAAGAGCTGGGGGTGTATGTACACAAATCTATGAAGGTGGCAGGACAAGTTGAGAAGGCTGTTTTTTTTTTAAAAAAAAGCATCCAGGATCCTGGGCTTTATAAATAGAGGCACAGAGTACAAAATCAAGGAAGTTATGCTAAACCTTTATAAAACACTGATTTAGGCCTCCGCTGGAGTTGTCCAATTCTGGGCACCACACTTTAGGAAGGATGTCAAGGCCTGGGAAAGGGTGCAGGGGAGATTTACTAGAATGGTACCAGGGATGAGGGACTTCAGTTATGTGGAGAAGCTGGGGTTGTTCTCCTTAAAGCAGAGAAGGTTAAGGGGAGATGTTCAAAATTGAGGGGACTTGATAGGTGGGTCGGTAACAAGAAGACAGATTTTAAGATAATTGGCAAAAGAACCAGTGGGGAGATGAGAATTTTTTTTTTTTACGCAGTGAGTTGTTATGATCTGGAATGCACTGCCTGAAAGGGCGGTGGAAGCAGATTCTATAGTAAGTTTCAAAAGGGAATTGGATATTTGAAAAGGAAGAATTTGCTGGGCTATGGGGAAAGGGCAGTGGAGTGGGACTAATTGGTAGCTCCTTTAAAGAACAGACAGAGGCACTGTGGGATAAATGGCCTCCTTCTGTGCTGTAGGACTCTATGAAAATTCTGATCTGACCCCCAAGGTGGTCAACCATATTCTAAGAGACTATGATGACTCTTGAGTATCACCAAGTCTAGCTACCTCACAACAACAACTTGCATTTATATAGTGCCTTTAACATAAACATCCCAAGGTGCTTCACAGGAGCGATTATCAAACAAAATTTGACACCAAGCCACATAAGGAGATATTAGGACAGGGGCTTGGTCACAGAGATGGGTTTTAAGGAGCGTCTTAAAGGAGGAGAGAGAGGTTTAGGGAGGGAATTCCAGAGCTTAGGGTCTAGGCAGCTGAAGGCACGGCCGCCAATGGTGGAGCGATGAAAATCGGGGATGCGCAGGAGGCCAGAATTGGAGGAGCGCAGAGATCTCATAGGGCTAGAGGAGGTTACAGAAATAGGGAGGGGGCGAGGCCATGGAAGGATTTGAAAACAAGGATGAGAATTTTAAATTTGAGATGTTGCCGGTCCAGGAGCCAATGTAGGTCAGCGAGCGCAGGGGGTGATGGGTGAACGGGACTTGGTGCGAGTTAGCATACGAGCAACAGCAGAGTTTTGGATGAGCTCAAGTTTACAGGAGGGTGGAAGGTGGGAGGCTGGCCAGGAGATCATTGGAATGGTTGAGTCTAGAGGCAACACAGGAATGGATGAGGATTTCAGCAGCGGATGATCTAACTTCAGAGCAGTGGGAGAGATTCAAGGGGTTCAGAGTAAACATGTTCCCACAAAGAAAAAGGGTGGGGCTGCCAAATCTAGAACCCCCTGGATGACTAGGAGCACACAGAGTAAGATAAGGGGGGGAAAAAAAGGGAAGCTTATGTCAGACACCAAGAGCTCAATACTGCAGAAAGCCTAGAGGAGAATAAAGTGCAGGGGTGAAATTAAAAAGGAAATTAGGAAAGCAAAGAGAGGGCATGAAAAAATACTGGCAAGTATACTTAAGGAAAACCCAAAAATGTTTTATAAATACAAGAGGATAACTAAGGAAAGAGTAGGGCCTATTAGAGACCAAAAAGGTAACCTGTGTGTGGAGGCGGAAGATGTGGGTCTGGTTCTTAATGAATACTTTGCATCTGTCAACGCAAAAGAGAGGGATGATGCACAGATTGTAGTTAAGGAGGAGGAGTGTGAAATATTGGATGGGATAAACATAGTGAGAGAGGAAGTATTAAGGGGTTTAGCATCTTTGAAAGTAGAAAAATCGCCAGGCCCGGATGAAATGTATCCCAGGCTGTTAAATGAAGCAAGGGAGGAAATAGCGGAGACTCTGACCATCATTTTCCAATCCTCCCTGGATACAGGCGTGGTGCCGGAAGATTGGAGGTCTGCTAACGTTGTACCGTTGTTTAAAAAGGGAGAAAGAGATAGACCGAGTAATTATAGGCCAGTCAGTCTAACCTCGGTGGTGGGCAAATTATTGGAATCAATTCTGAAGGACAGGATAAACCGTCATTTAGAAAGGCACGGGTTAATCAAAGACAGTCAGCATGGATTTGTTAAGCGAAGGTCGTGTCTGACTAACTTGATTGAATTTTTTGAGGAGGTAACAAGGAGGGTCGATGAGGGTAATGCGTTTGATGTAGTCTACATGGATTTTAGCAAGGCTTTTGACAAGGTCCCAAATGGCAGACTGGTCAAAAAAGTACAAGTCCATGGGGAAAGTAGCTAGTTGGATCCAAAATTGGCTCAGTGGCAGGAAGCAAAGGGTTATGGTTGACGGGTGTTTTTGCGACTGGAAGGCTGTTTCCAGTGGGGTCCCACAAGGCTCAGTACTAGGTCCTTTGCTTTTTGTGGTATATATTAATGATTTGGACTTGAATGTGGGGGGCTTGATCAAGAAGTTTGCAGATGATTCAAAAATTGGCTGTGTGGTTGATAGTGAGGAGGAAAGCTGTAGACTGCAGGAAGATATCAATGGACTGGTCAGGTGGGCAGAAAAGTGACAAATGGAATTCAATCCAGAGAAGTGTGAGGTAATGCATTTGGGGAGGGCAAACAAGGCAAGGGAATACACAATAAATGGGAGGATACTGAGAGATGTAGAGGAAGAGAGGGACCTTGGAGTGCATGTCCACAGATCCCTGAAGGTAGCAGGACAGGTAGATAAGGTGGTTAAAAAGGCATACAGGATGCTTTCCTTTATTAGCCGAGGCATAGAATATAACAGGGAGGTTATGCTGGAACTGTATAAAACATTGGTTAGGCCACAGTTTGAGTACTGTGTACAGTTCTGGTCACCACATTACAGGAAAGATGTGATTGCACTAGAGAGGGTACAGAGGAGATTTGAGGATGTTGCCAGGACTGGAGAATTTTAGCTGAGCAGATTGGATAGGCTGGGGTTGTTTTCCTTGGAACAGAGGAGGCTGAGGGGAGATTTAATTGAGGTGTATAAAATTATGAAGGGACTAGATAGAGTGGATAGGGAGGACCTATTTCCCTTAGCAGAGGGGTCAGTGACCAGGGGGCATAGATTTAAAGTAATTGGTAGAAGGATTAGAGGGGAGCTGAGGCAAATTCTTTTCACCCAGAGGGTGGTGGGGGTCTGGAACTCACTGCCTGAGAGGGTGGGAGAGGCAGAAACCCTCAACTCATTTTAAAAAGTACCTGGATGTGCACCTGAAGTGCTGTAACCTACAGGGCTACGGACCAAGTGCTGGAAAGTTTGATTAGGCTGGGTCGCTCTTTATCGACTGGCACAGACACGATGGGCCAAATGGCCTCCGTCTGTGCCGTAATTTTCTATGATTCTTCATTGCTTGAAATTTTCCATTGTCAGGAACTTGTCCAGATCCGCCTTTTTAAGGAGTTGGTGCTGAGCTCCCTTGAAGCAAAAAGTGTCCCATTCCCTGGCACTAGGGACCCTTCCCAGCTGGCCCAAGGGTCATCGATTACTTGTCATCCTCTTGAATGAATGTGACTGAACCTGATACCTTTTTTTTTTTGTGAACAGGTGATGCACCCGTGGTCCCTTTTTATAAAGATGCTGTAATTTTATAATTTTAGTAATGAATTTTCTCCAGCTTCGTTCCTTCACCAGGCCTTCCGCTGAAAGTTAGTCAGCTGCCACAATGTGTCTTGTATACCTGGAGCGCCTCGCATAGACCATGAGGGCCGTGGGCACACTGCACCATAACACTTGTTATTGGGACGCTGTAACCTCTCTTTCCCCCCTTCCACCACCCCCTATAACACTTGGATACAGTTTCCTCACCGGTGAGCCATTAAAAACTCCTCTATAACAGCCCCAGCCCCACCCCCACCCCCCCACCTCAATCTGATGCAGAGGCCCCGTGAGTCGTCCTGACGGACTGTGCTGTTGTGACTCCAGCTCCCTCCTGTTTGTTTAAATGTGGTTTCCGGTGACAATTGTAGACTTTATTGTTCTCTCCCCGTGAAAAGAGATTTGCATTTCTACAGTGCCTTTCAGGACGTGCCAAAGCGCTTTCCGACCAATTAAACACTTTTTGAAGTGTAGTCACTGTTGTAATGCGGGAAACGCGGCAGCCAATTTGCGCACAGCAAGATCCCACAAACAGCAATGAGATAATGACCAGATAATCTGTTTTTTAGTGATTTTTTTTATTCGTTCATGGGATGTGGGTGTCGCTGGCGAGGCCAGCATTTATTGCCCATCCCTAATTGCCCTTGTTGGTTGAGGGTTAAATATTGGTTCAGGACACCGGGGGAGAACTCCCCTGCTCGTCTTCAAAATAGCGGCCGTCAGATCTTTTACGTCCACCAGAGAGGGCAGACGGTGCGGGCGCTCCCTCTGTGCCACCGTGAAGTGTTGTGCGAGCCTGAATTCTAACATGTCCGTATTTTTTTTCCCCCCAAGGATGGAAGATATGAAGAGATGAAGATGGAGTTGGACGATCCTGAAGTTGTTGAGGAACTGCTGAATGTAAGCAAGGAAATGCAGAGCTGATGGGGGTCCTGGGAGGAGTAAAACTTAAACAAGTTCAAATTGAAAAGTTGTTAATATAATGAGCCATTTTGATGGTTTAAGAACAGAAACTGCTGGGAAACACTCAGCGGGTCAGGGAGCGTCCATGAAGAGAAAGAGTTAGCGTTTCAGGTCAATGACCTTTGTCGGAACTGGTTTGATGATCAGAAAGGATGTCGAGGCCTTGGAGGGTGCGGAGGGGATTTATTCGAATGATACCCAGTTATGCGGAGAGACTGGAGAAGCTGGGGTTGTTCAGAGCAGAGAAGGTTAAGGGGAGATTTAATCGGTGTTCAAAATTGAGTGGTTTTGATAGCTTCGATAAGGAGAAACTGTTTCCAGTGGTGGGAAGGTTGGTAACCAGGAGGACACGGATTTAAGGTGATTAAGGGGGAGATGAGGAGAATTTCTTCAGTGAGTTATGATCTGGAATGCGCTGCCTGAAAGGGCGGTGGAAGCAGATTCAATAATAACTTTCAAAAGGGAATTGGATGGAGAGGAGGAATTTGTGAGGGGGAGGGGGGTGTGCGGGGGGACTTAGTGCAGGAGTGCCGCCATGTGGTGTGGTACTGTTGCTGGTGAGCTGACCCCAACTTGAAGGATCTTCCTGGTGTCTGATTATTTTCTTCTTAACCTCTTTCTCTCTCTTCCTGCCCACTCCCACCCTACCAGGACATGAAGAACCCCCAAACTTCTTACGGTTACAACGATGTGTTGCTGTCCAAAGAATCCTTGCAGTCCTACCCAGCGGAGAAACTGCTCCATAAGGTGGCTGAAGAGCTGCCTGAAGGAGTAGATCCTACCAGGAAGGAGGTGAGCTGGGCAGCGTTTGCGGAATTTGACCTTGATCAAGAGCAGGTAGCACTCGGGCTCACGGGGATTGCTGGGTGTGGAAGGCACGATGCTGGCACGGGGCTTGGGAGTGTTGTAGCAGAGGCGGCAAAGGGAGAATGGGCATCCAGAGGGATCGGGTTACTCCTGGCAAAGGCACGGAGTAAGTTTAAATGTTGGGTTGGTGCTGAATAATACTGAGGTGAGGGGCAGAGAAAGGGGTTGGGGAGTGGCAGAGAGAGAGAGGGGCAGGCTTGTGATCAGAGTGCACCAAGGCAAATTGCTCCAGGAAGGAAAGTAACAGGTGGCTACTCCCCCACCACCCCCCACCCCGTGATGCCCGTAGAGGAAAATCTACCTGAGCAGCTTCATCGCCTAAATATCTGCTGCTTCCGTTTTGGTGCGATCTTTAAATTTGGATGCCTTTTTGGACTGACTCCAGCCTCTAAAATGAAAATGCCAACACTAGTTACTAGATGTCTCCCATTTACTAGTACTTGTTGCTTAACTAGCCATTCTCTAATCTATTTGAGTACAAAAAGACGTGCATTTATATAGCACCTTTCACAACCTCAGGATGCCCCAAAGCACTTTCACAGCCAATGAAGTACTTTTTTTTTGAAGTGTAGTCACTGCTGTAATGTAGGGAACGCGGCAGCCAATTTACACACAGCAAGATCCCACAAACAGCAATGTGATGATGACTGAGGGATAAATATTGGCCCGGGACACCGGGGAGAACTTCCCCTGCTGTTCTCGGAAATAGCGGCCGTGGGATCTTTTACGTCCACCTGAGAGGGGCAGACGGGACCTCGGTTAAACGTCTCAGCTGAAAGACGGCGCCTGCGAGGGAGTGTGGACTGAGGCGAGAGTGCCACCCACTGGGCCGCGGCTGACACATTTTCTATTGATGTGTATATTTCTATCCATTCCGCTAGCCTGAACCTCTTGGTTGATGTCCTTCTCTTCCCTCTGTCACACAGGAGTACCTTTCAGAGGAGGACTTTGAGATGATTTTCAAGACAACGCGAATGAAGTTCAATGCGATGCCAGAGTGGAAGCAGAAGAACCTGAAGAAAGAGAAGGGGTTGTTTTAAAGACATGAACCCTAACTTGGACGGTTTCTTTTTTTTTAAATAAAAAAAAAATTGTATTAATTCCAAAGTGAGTGTGATTGTGCCAGTTTAAGGGCAGAACTGTAAACTTTGTAAAAGACCCTGCCAAACCTAATCAATACCGGTTTAATGCTTGTGTGAGAATCTGTGCAACCTGAAGGATTTCAGATGATCTCGTTAAGTTGCCACAAACCAACCTTGGCCATGAATTAGCCACCCGTTCCCTTTTTTGAGATTTGATTTGACAAAAAGAACTGCAGTTCCCAATTCAGCCATTAGAGGTCACAACAAGCAGCAAGCTACGTGGCCCGCTAGGGACACCTACTGGCGGACACCCAATCCTGTCGACAGCAGGGCACCGACCAGAACCATCACAGTTCAGCTACCTGAAAAGCTACTGCTTCTAAGATGTACAGTAAAAGCAGACTCTTGGGGCAGATTTTTAAAAGCGTAGCTACTCTTATCAACACTTTGATTAAGGATGATGTGGAGATGCCGGTGATGGACTGGGGTTGACAATTGTAAACAATTTTACAACACCAAGTTATAGTCCAGCAATTTTATTTTAAATTCACAAGCTTTCGGAGGCTACCTCCTTCCTCAGGAGGAGGAAGGAGGAAGGACGAAGGAGGAAGCCTCCGAAAGCTTGTGAATTTAAAATAAAATTGCTGGACTATAACTTGGTGGTGTAAAATTGTTTACAATTGATTAAGGATGTCAAAGAAATCTGTGGCAGGTTCTATTTTGTTTTTTTTTAAAAAAAGTTTGTCTAACGGAACTCTGCTTAATGAACTGTAAGATGTATTAAAATTGGATCTCAGGCTTGACCTATTGGATGTACAGTCAGGTGGAGTCGCCTATTTATAAGGGGCAGTTTCAGAAAAGTGCTGTTCTGTAGTTAAGCAGCACTTGCTGTGACTGGCTTTAAATTGGCAAAATCTTGTTTTTTTTTTCCCTCCAATCTTTGGGTGGTGGTACAAAATAGAAAACTAATAGGACGGTCCAGCTCACACTCCACATTGTAGAATCAGGTACAAAAGGCAAAGAAAACCAAGATGGCTGACTCCTCACTCCTTCCTTGAAAGTCAGAATTTTGCATAGCTTTTAATCCACATTCTAGGTGTAGATAATTTTTCCAACCTCCCCCAGGGACATAACCAATCCCGATTCTCCTCTTCCTGGTCCTGTTTTTTTTTTTGGAAGACCCAAGTTTTACTCTTCAAGGTTGGAATGCGTTGGTCACCAGCCAAGGAATGGAAATAGGAGAACAATGTCACAAAGCAGTGAGTAGCCACTGTCCTAATCTTGGAGAGGAGAAGTCTCTCGAATTGCTCTGCAAAAACATTTCAGCATCTCAATTAGTGATGCATGTGTTTGTACGCTACAGTTGAAGTGAATTGAGTGTTTTGATTGTAAAAGCTTATTGTGCATGTGAGATGTATTTAAACATAAATTGTTCACAAAAATAAAAATGAAATGATTCACTCTATTTACTCTACTTCTTTTTCTGAGGGGAGGGAAGATGGGCCGGTTGCAGCATCACACTGTAGTGTGGGTACTCATGGGATAACTGTTAGTGTGATGGCACTTGCTAGCTTGCTCTGTACCCCTCTTTACAGAAGTTACCCTGTAGTTGCACAGGGCTAAATACACAGTATATTGGTCACATGAACTAACTTCCATTTGGTGAAAATCCCTTGTGACCATTTGGTCCCTTCCACACAGCAATAGCCCTGATTTTAACCGAAAGAAAAGCAAGTTTCTTTCTATCGTCCCTTTCACAACCTCAGGACGTTCCCAAAGCCCTTTTCGGCCAAATGAAATTTCTTTTGAAGTGTAGTCACTGTCGAAATGTAGTCACTGTCGAAATGTAGGGAGACGCGCGGCAGCCAGTTTGTGCACGGCAAGATCCCACAAACAGCAATGTGATAAATGACCAGATAACTTTTTTTTAAAAGTGATGTCAATTGAGGGATAAATATTGGTGAAGGAATGGGGGGAGAACCTGGCACGGGCTTGATGGGCTGAATGGTCTCCTGCACAATTCTATGAATTTCTGACCCCCAAGTCAACAGTCTATCTTCAAATCAATTGGGGCTGGGGGGGGTTTTATTTGGGGGGGGGGGGGAGAGTGGTTCTCAGTTATTGCAGGTTGTTCTGTGCTGCACTGTAGGCGACCCATGTCTCCCAATATGGCCCATTCCATCCACCCAATTCCCCTCTACTTGCCCTAACTCAAAATGGCGGCGGGTGCTTCACCCTGTGACGTTTAAGCTACGGAGCCTTCCTATTGGCCGCGCTGCCAACTCGGGGGTGGGCGAGGGGCTTACAGTTCGTAGGGTGTCTGACCTAAAGCCGGAAAGTTTAATATTTTTTTTACACACAGAAAACAAATCGTAAACATAATGATCAGAATCCAACCTTAATGGTGGGAGCCGCCGGTTCGAGATGTGAAACGTTTCGGAAAAGAAAGAAAAAAAACTGCTTTAAAAGGGGTTGATTTCCCCCCCCCCCTCTTTAGGTCAGGCATTTAGTGGCCCGGGGAAGAAAAGAGAAAAAAAAAGTCAGTCGGGCGGGCGGAGAGAGGAAAAAAAATCGCGCCCGACTGCGCGGCCCCGGGACCGGGAAAAAATCGCGCCCGAGTGCGCGGCCCCGGGACCGGGAGCGGGACCCGGGCCTGGAGCTGGAGCTGGAGCCGGAGCCGGGGACCGGGAGTCGGGGGAGGGTGAGTACCGGGCCTCGGGGCTCTGGGCCCTGGCCGCACCCCAGCCTTTCCTTCCCTTCTGCGGCCGGGCCGGGCCGGGCCAAGCGGGGCGGGGGGTGTGTGTTTGTGAGGCGGAGAGGAGCCACGGCCTGAACTCCCTCACAGGGAGAGGGGGAGGGGCAGGCCCCCAGGCAGCAATAGGCCAAGGTGGGAGTCCCCCCCCCCCCCCGCCCCGTCATTGCCCCCTCCATCGCCCCATCATTACCCCCCCCTCCATCGCCCCGTCATTGCCCCCCCCTCCATCGCCCCGTCATTGCCCCCCCCTCCATCGCCCCGTCATTGCCCCCCCCTCCATCGCCCCATCATTGCCCCCCCCTCCATCGCCCCATCATTGCCCCCTCCATCGCCCCGTCATTGCCCCCCCCCTCCATCGCCCTGTCATTGCCCCCCCCTCCATCGCCCCATCATTGCCCCCCCCTCCATCGCCCCATCATTGCCCCCCCCTCCATTGCCCCGTCATTGCCCCCCCCCTCCATCGCCCCGTCATTGCCCCCCCCTCCATTGCCCCGTCATTGCCCCCCCTCCATCGCCCCATCATTGCCCCCCCCCTCCATCGCCCCGTCATTGCCCCCCCCTCCATCGCCCCGTCATTTCCCCCCCCTCCATCGCCCCATCATTGCCCCCCCCTCCATCGCCCCGTCATTGCCCCCCCCTCCATCGCCCCGTCATTGCCCCCCCCTCCATCGCCCCGTCATTGCCCCCCCCTCCATCACCCTGTCATTGCCCCCCCTCTAGTGCCCTGTCTTTGCCCCCCCTCCATCGCCCCATCATTGCCCCCTCTAGTGCCCTGTCTTTGCCCCCCTTTAGTGCCCTGTCATTGCCCCCCCTCTAGTGCCCTGTCTTTGCCCTCCTCCATCGCCCCATCATTGCCCCCCCCTCCATCGCCCCGTCATTGCCCCCTCTAGTGCCCTGTCTTTGCCCCCCCTCCAGTGCCCTGTCTTTGCCCCCCCTCCAGTGCCCTGTCTTTGCCCCCCCTCCAGTGCCCTGTCTTTGCCCCCCTCCAGTGCCCTGTCTTTGCCCCCCTCCAGTGCCCTGTCTTTGCCCCCCTCCAGTACCCTGTCTTTGCCCCCCTCCAGTACCCTGTCTTTGCCCCTCCTCCATCGCCCCGTCATTGCCCCCCTCCAGTGCCCCGTCATTGCCCCCCCCTCCATCGCCCCGTCATAGCTCCCCCTCCATCGCCCCGTCATTGCTCCCCCTCCATCGCCCCGTCATTGCCCCCCCTCCATCGCCCCGTCATTGCCCCCCCTCCAGTGCCCCGTCACTGCCCCCCTCCAGTGCCCCGTCACTGCCCCCCTCCAGTGCCCCGTCACTGCCCCCCTCCAGTGCCCCGTCACTGCCCCCCTCCAGTGTCCCGTCACTGCCCCCCTCCAGTGTCCCGTCACTGCCCCCCTCCAGTGTCCCGTCACTGCCCCCCTCCAGTGTCCCGTCACTGCCCCCCTCCAGTGCCCCGTCACTGCCCCCCTCCAGTGCCCCGTCACTGCCCCCCTCCAGTGCCCCGTCACTGCCCCCCTCCAGTGCCCCGTCACTGCCCCCCTCCAGTGCCCCGTCACTGCCCCCCTCCAGTGCCCCGTCACTGCCCCCCTCCAGTGCCCCGTCACTGCCCCCCTCCAGTGCCCCGTCACTGCCCCCCTCCAGTGCCCCGTCACTGCCCCCCTCCAGTGCCCCGTCACTGCCCCCCTCCAGTGCCCCGTCACTGCCCCCCTCCAGTGCCCCGTCACTGCCCCCCTCCAGTGCCCCGTCACTGCCCCCCTCCAGTGCCCCGTCACTGCCCCCCTCCAGTGCCCCGTCACTGCCCCCCCTCCAGTGCCCCGTCACTGCCCCCCCTCCAGTGCCCCGTCACTGCCCCCCCTCCAGTGCCCCGTCACTGCCCCCCTCCAGTGCCCCGTGACTGCCCCCCTCCAGTGCCCCGTGACTGCCCCCCTCCAGTGCCCCGTCACTGCCCCCCCTCCAGTGCCCCGTCACTGCCCCCCCTCCAGTGCCCCGTCACTGCCCCCCCTCCAGTGCCCCGTCACTGCCCCCCCTCCAGTGCCCCGTCACTGCCCCCCCTCCAGTGCCCCGTCACTGCCCCCCCTCCAGTGCCCCGTCACTGCCCCCCCTCCAGTGCCCCGTCACTGCCCCCCCTCCAGTGCCCCGTCACTGCCCCCCCCTCCAGTGCCCCGTCACTGCCCCCCCTCCAGTGCCCCGTCACTGCCCCCCCCTCCAGTGCCCCGTCACTGCCCCCCCCTCCAGTGCCCCGTCACTGCCCCCCCCTCCAGTGCCCCGTCACTGCCCCCCCCCTCCAGTGCCCCGTCACTGCCCCCCCTCCAGTGCCCCGTCACTGCCCCCCCTCCAGTGCCCCGTCACTGCCCCCCCCTCCAGTGCCCCGTCACTGCCCCCCCTCCAGTGCCCCGTCACTGCCCCCCCTCCAGTGCCCCGTCACTGCCCCCCCTCCAGTGCCCCGTCACTGCCCCCCCTCCAGTGCCCCGTCACTGCCCCCCCTCCAGTGCCCCGTCACTGCCCCCCCTCCAGTGCCCCGTCACTGCCCCCCCTCCAGTGCCCCGTCACTGCCCCCCCCTCCAGTCCCCCGTCACTGCCCCCCCCTCCAGTGCCCCGTCACTGCCCCCCCCTCCAGTGCCCCGTCACTGCCCCCCCTCCAGTGCCCCGTCACTGCCCCCCCCTCCAGTGCCCCGTCACTGCCCCCCCCCTCCAGTGCCCCGTCACTGCCCCCCCCTCCAGTGCCCCGTCACTGCCCCCCCCTCCAGTGCCCCGTCACTGCCCCCCCCCTCCAGTGCCCCGTCACTGCCCCCCCCCTCCAGTGCCCCGTCACTGCCCCCCCCCCCCTCCAGTGCCCCGTCACTGCCCCCCCCCCCTCCAGTGCCCCGTCACTGCCCCCCCCCCTCCAGTGCCCCGTCACTGCCCCCCCCTCCAGTGCCCCGTCACTGCCCCCCCCTCCAGTGCCCCGTCACTGCCCCCCCCTCCAGTGCCCCGTCTTAGTGATGTTGGATGCGGGATAAATATTGGCCCAGGACACCGGGGAGAACTCCCCTCCTCTTCTTCGAAATAGTGGCCGTGGGATCTTTTACATCCACCTGAGAGGGGCAGACGGGACCTCAGTTTAACGTCTCATCTGAAACACGGCACCTCAGACAGTGCAGCACTCCCTCAGTACTGGCACTGGGAGTGTCAGCCTGGATTATGGGCTCAAGTCTCTGGAGTGGGGACTTGAACCCACGACCTTCTGACTCAGAGGCGAGAGTGATGGCACTGGCTGGAAGTATTGCCATCCTTGGAATATCACTCGCCCGTTGTTCCCAAATCCTCGGAGTGCTCCCTCGGGTGCTCCAACGCAGTGCCCAACCCCTGATAGGATATTGACATTTTACGGGCCGTACAGACCAGGAAGGCGCTGGGTTTGGTCCCTAGCTTGTGTTGAGTTAGCTGCACTCGGTTTGGGTGGCAGTGGGGGGAGCTACAGTTGGCCTCAGTGCCTTTTTTTGGTTGTTGGGGTTGGGTTGGGGAAGCAGACTGGCTTCCTGTTCTCGATCGCTGTGCAATAACTCCTACGGGATAGAGCAGCTGAGGACCAGATATGAGCTCAGCTGCGAAGGCTTCGTGATAAAATGACCAGTCGACACTAACTAAGCTGATGTAATAAGAATGACACTTGGGTGAGGGATTGGAGGGTGGCTGGTGCTTGCGATACTGTCCTAGCGAGGAGGAGGAGGAGGAGGAGGAGAGGGCTTTGGTGAGACCACACCTGGAGCATTGTGTACAGTTTTGGTCTTCTCACCTAAGGAAGGACATACTTGCCTTAGAGGGGATGCAACGAAGGTTCACGAGATTGATTCCTGGGATGAGAGGGTTGTCCTATGAGGAGAGATTGAGTAGAATGGGCCTATACTCTCTGGAGTTTAGAAGAATGAGAGGTGATCTCATTGAAACATAAGATTCTGAGAGGGCTTTTTTTTTTATTCATTCATGGGATGTGGGCATCGCTGGCAAGGCCGGCATTTATTGCCCATCCCTAATTGCCCTTGAGAAGGTGGTGGTGAGCCGCCTTCTTGAACCGCTGCAGTCCGTGTGGTGACGGTTCTCCCACAGTGCTGTTAGGAAGGGAGTTCCAGGATTTTGACCCAGCGACAATGAAGGAACGGCGATATATTTCCAAGTCGGGATGGTGTGTGACTTGGAGGGGAACGTGCAGGTGGTGTTGTTCCCATGCACCTGCTGCCCTTGTCCTTCTAGGTGGTAGAGGTCGCGGGTTTGGGAGGTGCTGTCGAAGAAGCCTTGGCGAGTTGCTGCAGTGCATCCTGTGGATGGTGCACACTGCAGCCACAGTGCGCCGGTGGTGAAGGGAGTGAATGTTTAGGGTGGTGGATGGGGTGCCAATCAAGCAGCCTGCTTTGTCCTGGATGGTGTCGAGCTTCTTGAGTGTTGTTGGAGCTGCACTCATCCAGGCAAGTGGAGAATATTCCATCACACTCCTGACTTGTGCCTTGTAGATGGTGGAAAGGCTTTGGGGAGTCAGGAGGTGAGTCACTCGCCGCAGAATACCCAGCCTCTGACCTGCTCTCGTAGCCACAGTATTTATATGGCTGGTCCAGTTAAGTTTCTGGTCAATGGTGACCCCCAGGATGTTGATGGTGGGGGATTCGGCGATGGTAATGCCGTTGAATGTCAAGGGGAGGTGGTTAGACTCTCTCTTGTTGGAGATGGTCATTGCCTGGCACTTATCTGGCGCGAATGTTACTTGCCACTTATCAGCCCAAGCCTGGATGTTGTCCAGGTCTTGCTGCATGCGGGCTCGGACTGCTTCATTATCTGAGGGGTTGCGAATGGAACTGAACACTGTGCAGTCATCAGCGAACATCCCCATTTCTGACCTTATGATGGAGGGAAGGTCATTGATGAAGCAGCTGAAGATGGTTGGGCCTAGGACACTGCCCTGAGGAACTCCTGCAGCAATGCCCTGGGGCTGAGACGATTGGCCTCCAACAACCACTACCATCTTCCTTTGTGCTAGGTATGACTCCAGCCACTGGAGAGTTTTCCCCCTGATTCCCATTGACTTCAATTTTACTCGGGCTCCCTGGTGCCACACTCGGTCAAATGCTGCCTTGATGTCAAGGGCAGTCACCCTCACCTCACCTCTGGAATTCAGCTCTTTTGTCCATGTTTGGACCAAGGCTGTAATGAGGTCTGGAGCCGAGTGGTCCTGGCGGAACCCACTTGACAGGGTAGATGCTGAGAGATTGTTTCCCCTGGCTGGAGAGTCTCAGGATTTAGGACCGAGATGAGGAGGAATTTCTTCACTCAGAGGGTTGTGAATCTTTGGAATTCTCTACCCCGGAGGGCTGTGGATGCTCAGTCGTTGAGTATATTCAAGGCTGAGATCGATAGATTTTCGGACACTAAGGGAATCGAGGGATATGGGGATCAAAAGCGAAATACTGCAGATGCTGGAAATCTGAAATAAAAACAGAAAACGCTGGAGAAGCTCATCCAGTGAGGCAGCATCTGTGGAGAAAGAAACAAGAGTTAACGTTTCAGGTCAAAGACCTTTCGTCAGCTGACAATAGGCCATCGACCTGAAACGTTAACTCTGTTTCTCTCTCCACAGACGCTGCCTCACTGGCTGAGCTTTTCCAGCGTTTTCTGTTTTTACAAGGGATATGGGGATCGGGCAGGAAAGTGGAGTTGAGGTCGAAGATCAGCCATGATCTGATTGAATGGCGTAACAGGCTCGAGGGGCCGCATGGCCTACTCTTGCTCCTATTTCTTCCGTTCTTATGAAAGAAGGATGTTTTGAAGCAGGGCCTCTTCAGCCCAGGTACGCTGCAGACATTTGTAGTAATCCTCCCCATCTGCCACCCTCCGTAAACTTGAGCTCATCTAAAACTCTGCTGCCCGTATCCTGACCCCCACCAAGTCCCGCTCACCCGTCTCCCCCTGTGCTCACTGGCCAATGTCGGCTCCCAGTCCAGGAACGATTCAATTTTAAAATTCTCACCCTTGAGTTCAAATCACTCCGTGGCCTCGCCCCCTCCCTATCTCTGTAACCTCCTCCAGCCCTACAACCCTCCGAGGTCTCTGCGCTCCTCCAATTCTGGCCTCTTGCGCATCCCCGGTTTCCTTCGCTCCACCATTGGCGGCCGTGCCTTCAGCTGCCTAGGCCCCAAGCTCTGGAATTCCCTCCCTAAACCTCTCCCCCTCTCTCTCTTCCTTTAAGACGCTCCTTAAAACCTACCTCTTTGACCAAGCTTTTGGTCATCTGCCCTAATATTTCTCTATGTGGCTCGGTGTCAAATTTTTGTATGATTACGGGCCTTGGGATGTTTTCCTACATTAAAGGCGCTATATAAATATAAATTATTGGAGTAGAGAGTAGCCAACTCATCACAGACCAGACATTGAACATACAGCCATAGAAAATTGGTTCAGCAGCTTTTACAGGTTTGTGGTGTGTGGCCGAAGGTTGTGGGGCATCATTCTTAGAATCATAGAGTCGTACAGCACAGGAGGAGGCCATTCGGCCCATCGTGCCTGTGCTGGATCTTTGAAAGAGCTATCCAATTAGTCCCACTCCCCTTCTCTTTCCCCACAGCCCTGCAAAATTTTCCCCTTCAAATATTTATCCAGTTCCCTTTTGAAAGTTATTACTGAATCTGCTTCCACCGCCCTTTCAGGCAGCGCATTCCAGATCATAGCAACTGGCTGTATAAAACAAATTTCTCCTCATCTTCCGCTCTGGTTCTTTTGCCAATTATCTTAAATCTGTATCCTCTGGTTACCGACCCTCCTGCCACTGGAAACAATTTCTCCTTATTTCCTCTATCAAAACCCCTTTCACAATTGTGTGTCGACAGGATTCAGTTCTGAGGTGGAAGAGTGGACGGGCAAAGCGATTGGACGAGGGACGATGGAAGACCAGACGGGCAGCGTCGCGAGCAATGACGGCATCTACGGGACCTTCACTCCCGAGCAGGAATACACGCTCCACGGCATTGTGGAGCTGCAAGGGGAGCCGGGCGGTCTCCATGGCGACGGGCGGTTCGGCGCGGAGGTGGGGCACCTTGTGGCGGACGAGCGTGGCTCCGATCCTCGGGACGAGCCCGCCCGCAAGGACGTCCGCCAAGCCTTGACCCTGGAGATAACGGTGACGTCCGCGCAGGAGCTGCCGGAGAACGGCCCAGAGTGCGAGGGGAAGGACCTTGCACAAACCACCCAGCGGGACGAAAAGATGGAGGCTGCTGACGACCCTCAAGGTACTTAACTTGGTCGCTTTCGGTGCAGTAACGTGACGGAGCCTTGTGAGCTGTCAGGGTGAGTTCATGAAGAGCGCACTCTGAGGTAGCTACTGACCAGCATAAAAGCAGGAGCTAATGGCCAGGATTGTCACTGTCCAAGCTGTACATTTTCCTTTGTGCTCTAGACCCTGTCTTCTATCACAGAAACAGGAGGAGGCCATTCAGCCCCTCGAACCTGTTCCGCCATTCAATTAGATCATGGCTGATCTGTATCTTAACTCCATTTACCTGCCTTTGGTTCCATATCCCTTAATACCCTTACCCAAAAAAATCTCATCAATCTGAGTCTTGGAAGCTCCAATTGACCCCCAGCCCCAATAGCTTATTGGGGGAGAGAGTTCCAGATTTCCACTCCCCTTTGTGTGAAGTGCTTCCTGACATCACCCCTGAACGGCCTGGCTCTGATTTTAAGGTTATGCCCCCTTTGTTCTGGACTCTCCCACCAGAGGAAATAGTATCTCTCTATCAACTCCATTAGTCACCTTAAACCTCAATTAGATCACCCCTTAATCATCTATATTCAAGAGAATACAAGCCTAGTCTATGCAAACTGACCTCATAATTTAATCCTCTTCTAGCCCCGGGTATCATTCTGGTGAACCCGCACTGCACCCTCTCCAAGGTCAACATATCCTTCCCGAGGTGTGGTGCCCAGAAAATAAGCTAATGGGATATTGTTTCCCCTTTCACTCTGGAATGCTTCCCGCTTTCCCATTGCTGATTGGACAGGTAGTTTGGTTGCGAGGGCCCACTGCATGTGTTTGAAGTGCGTGATACCAGTGTTGAGGACCAAACCTTTGGTCACCTGTCCTGATATCTCCTCCTGTCGCTCGGTGTCAATCTTTGTTTGATAATCGCTCCTGTGAAGCGCCTTGGGGACGTTTTACTGCGTTGAAGGCGCTATATAAATGCAAGTTGTTGTTGTAAAAACCCAACAGTGTCACTAATGTCCTTACCCGGTCTGGGCCGATACGTGACTCCAGTCCCACGCCAACGTGGTTGACTCTTAACTGCCCTGTGAAGTGGCCTAGCAAGCCCCTCAGTTGCATCAAACCGCTGCAAATGGCTCAAGAAGGAGGCCCACCGCCACCTGCTCGGTAACTGAGGGATGGGCAATAAACGCCGGCCTTACCAGCGATGCCCACATCCCGAGAATGAGTTTTTAAAAATGGTAATTGCCAAATCCCAGCATTGTGTGGTGCAATGCCGTTCAGCATTCCTGAGCGAGGCACTCGAGTAGAGCATTGGCCAGTAGTCTGGCCCTTCCTTGACAAATAATGAGGAAAACTGACCGACCGTTTCTGTCCCCAACAGATGCCTTAATCAGAATGGAGGGACTTTACTGCTGCCATCAATGCAGCGAGAGCTTTGACAACCAGAACCTCCTGGCCGAACACCTGCAGCGTCACACGCCGGGCGTGAAACGACCTCCGTCTCCCGGGCCCGAAGACCAGGGCGGATCGCGGGCGAAGCGCCCCAGGACGGCGCGCAGGAAGCTGCGGGAGTGCGGCGAGGAAAGCGGCGGACCCTCAGGAGACGCCGCCCGGGAGAAGCACCCCTGCCCCGCGTGCGGCGAGGAATCCGCCCGGGCGTGCGCCTTGAAGGAGCAAGCGGGCTCGCACGCCGCCAAGCCGGTCCCCTGCCCCCACCGGACCTGCGGGCTGGCCTTCCGCAGCCAGGCGGAGATGGAGGCGCACCGGCGCGGACACTTCCCCTTCCGCTGCGACCAGTGCGATTTCGTCTGCTCCAGCGCCAAGCTCTTCGCGCGGCACAAGAAGCGGGGGCGGCTGAAGGCCAAGAAGCTCAAGTGCAAACTCTGCCCCTTCAAGGCCTGTGGGCCGCGGGACCTGAGCAAGCACCAGAGCGGGGCGCACCCGGGCAAACCGGCTTACGGCTGCAACAAGTGCGACTTCACCAGCCGCTATCGCAAAGTGTTGAAGAAGCACCTGGCCACGCACTCTGGTAAGGTTACCTCATCCCGATCACCTTGTCCCGTTAATCTGCTTGGCACGCGCTCTTGTTCCAACAGCTACTGTAGCCAACAACAGCTTGCATTTGTATATCGCCTTTACCATGGTATAAAGTCCCAAGGCTCTTCGCAGGGGCGTAAGTCAAACAAAATTTGACACCGAGCCTCATAAAGAGATATTAGGACAGGTGATCAAAAGCTTGGTTAAAGAGGTAGGTTTTAAGGAGCGTCTTAAAGGAGGAGAGAGAGGCGGAGAGGTTTAGGGAGGGAATTCCAGAGCTTAGGGCCTAGGCAGCTGAAGGCACGGCCGCCAATGGTGGAGCGATGGAAATCAGGGATGCGCAAGAGGCCAGAATTGGAGGAGCGCAGAGATCTCAGAGGGTTGTAGGGTTGGAGGAGGTTACGGAGATAGGGAGGGGGCGAGGCCATGGAGGGTTTTGAAAACAAGGGTGAGAATTTTAAAATCGAGGCGTTCCCGGATCGGGAGCCGATGTAGGTCAGCGAGCACAGGGACTTGGTGTGAGTTAGGATACAGGCAGCAGAGATTTGGAAGGTGGAAGATGGAAGGCCGGCCAGGAGAACATTGGAATTATTGAGTCTGGAGGTAACAAAGGCATGGATGAGGGTTTCAGCCGAGTGATTATGGCACCGGATAGCAATTCGGAAGTTTGTGAGTTCACATCCCATGGTGGCAAGTTGGGAAATTGAATTCAGTAAAATCTGGTCATTCTGTGGGCTGGCACCAGATAAAATGACCATGATTTGAAAACTTCGACTGGTTCACTAATGTCCTTCAGGGAAGAGAACCTGCTGTCCTGACCTGGTCTGGGCCTACACGTGACTCCAGTCCCACACTATGTGGTTGATTCTTCAGGGCAGCTAGAGTTGGGCAATGAATATTGCTTTGCCAGTGTCGCCCACATCCCAAGAACAAATAAAAAAAAAGTTATAAGGGACCAGAGAATTATCTATCCTCTGGTTTTCCAGTTACTGATCTGCTCCCTTAAGAACCCAACTGGTTCACTAATGTCCTTCAGGGAGGGGGAGCCAAATTCTGTCTTTCTGATCAATAACAACAATCCCCTTTGGTTAAAGTATTTGGTTAATATGACTTGTTAGCAAAATTAAAGCCCATGGAATTAATGGGACAGTGGCAGCGAGGATACAAAATTGGCTGTGGGACAGAAAGCAGAGAGTAGTGGTGAACGGTTGTTTTTCAGACTGCAGGGAAGTATACAGTGGTGTTCCCCAGGGGTCAGTATTAGGACCACTGCTCTTTTTGATATATATTAATGATCTGGACTTGGGTATAGAGGGTATAATTTCAAAGTTTGCAGATGACACAAAACTCGGAAATGTAGTAAATAATGTGGAGGATAGTAACAGACTTCAGGAGGACAGAGACAGACTGGTGAAATGGGCAGTCACATGGAATTTAATGCAGAGAAGTGTGATGCATTTTGGTAGGAAGAATGAGGAGAGGCAATATAAACTAAATGATACAATTTTAAAGGGGGTGCAGGAACAGAGAGACCTGGGGGTGTATGTACGCAAATCTTTGAAGGTGGCAGGACAAGTTGAGAAAGCTGCTAAAAAAAAAATATATGGGATCCTGGGCTTTATTAATAGAGGCACAGAGTACAAAAGCAAGGAAGTTATGCTAAATCTTTATAAATCACTGGTTAGGCCTCAGCTGGAGTATTGTGTTCAATTCTGGGCACCACACTTTAGGAAGGATGTCAAGGTCTTAGGGAGGGTGCAGAGGAGATTTACTAGAATGGTACCAGGGATGAGGGACTTTAGTTATGTGGAGAGACTGGAGAAGCTGGGATTGTTCTCCTTAGAATAGAGGTGTTCAAAATTATGAATGGTTTTGATAGAGTAAAAAAGAAGACACTGTTTCCAGTGGCAGAAGGGTCGATTACCAGAGGACACAGATTTAAGGTGATCGCCAAAAGTGCCAGAGGCGACATGAGGAAATGTTTTTTTACACAGCGAGTTGTTATGATCTGGAATGCACTGCCTGGAAGCAGATCCAATAGTAACTTTCAACTCACCACCACCTTCTCAAGGGCAATTAGGGATGGGCAATAAATGCCGGCCTCGCCAGCGACGCCCACATCCCATGAACGAATAAAAAAAAACTTTCAAAAGGGAATTGGATAAATACTTGAAGGGAAAAAATTAGCAGGGCTATGGGGAAAGCGCAGGGGAATGGAACTAAGTGTATAGCTCTTTCACAGAGCTGGCACAGGCAAAATGGGCCGAATGGCTTCCTTATGTGCTGTACCTACAATGATACTATAGACCAATTAGCTTAACATCGGTGGTAGGAAAGATAATGGAATCTTTACTCAAAGATGTAATAGAAAAACATCCAGAAACCGAAAATATAATAAAGAATAGTCAGCACGGATTTCAGAAGGGAAGGTCATGTTTGAATTCTTAGAAGAAGTAACAGAAAGTGTAGACAAGGGTAACGCAATAGATGTAATATATTTGGATTTTCAAAAGGCCTTTGATAAGATACCACACAGTAGACTCATGACTAAGGTCAGAGCATGTGGAGTCAGGGGACAAGTAGCAGAATGGATAGCAAGCTGATTACAAAACAGAAAACAGAGAGTAGGGATTAAAGGTAGTTACTCAGACTGGCAAAAGGTTGTTTCCCATGGCTGGAAAGTCTAGAACTAGGGGTCATAGTCTCAGGATATGGGGTCGGCCATTTAAGACTGAGATGAGGAGGAATTTCTTCACTCAGAGGGTTGTGAATCTTTGGAATTCTCTACCCCAGAGGGCTGTGGATGCTGAGTCGTTGAATATATTCAAGGCTGAGATCGATAGATTTTTGGACTCATGGGGAATCAAGGGATATGGGGATAGGGCGGGAAAGTGGAGTTGAGGTCGAAGATCAGCCATGATCTTATTGAATGGCGGAGCAGGCTTGAGGGGCCGTATGGCCTACTCCTGCTCCTGTTTCTTATGTTCTTACCCCTGTACTCACTGACCTTCGTTGGGTCCCGGTCCAGGAACGCCTCGATTTTAAAATTCTTCCCCTTGTGTTCAAATCCATCCATGGCCTCACCCCTCCCTATCCTTGTAACCGCCTCTAGCCCGACAACCCTCTGTGATCTCTGCGCTCCTCCAATTCTGGTCTCTTGTGCAGCCCTGATTTCCTTTGCCCCTCCATTGGCGGCCATGCCTTCAGCTGCCTCGACCCTAAGCTCTGGAATTCCCTCCCTAAACCTCTTCGCCTCTCTATGCCCCGCTTCTCCTTTAAGATGCTCCTTAAAATGTACCTCTTTGTCACCTGTCTTAATACCTTCTAATGTGGCTTGGTGTCAAATTTTGTTTGATAATGTTCCTGTGAAGTGCCTTGGGATGTTTTTACTACGTTAAAGGCGCTATATAAATGCAAGTTTTGTTGTTCCAAGTGTTGGCCCGAATTCAATCAGTTCACTCAGCACAGACGGGATGAAACCTGAGACCTTCTGGTCTGCATGGCTCAGTGTTTGGGAGGGCACTTACTCAGAAAGGGTTCACAGGAGTTAATTGCCTGCTGAAAGAATGTTGCTGGGAGCTTGGAGCCTGCGTTAACCTACAGAACAACGGTAACTACACTTCCAAAGGTAATTGACTGTGCGAAACAGTTGGGGATCTTTCAACGTGATACGGTGCGATGTGAATGCAATTATCATAGAAAGTAATAGCACATAAATGGACCATTCAGCCCATCAATTCTATACCGTCGTTTTTCTCCAGATGGGCCACCTAGTTTAGTCCCATTGATTCCCATAATCATTTAACAATGGGGCCAGAATTTGCTGTCAAAATAACGGTGAGGCTAAGTCGCCCGCAGTTATTTATGCGAAAATGCTACAGCAACTTCAGGCGGGGAGCAGATGTTCAGTTAAACGCGGATATCCAAAAGTTGCTGTCCCAGATGTGCTGCTCTGCCGTTAGCTTTGTGAAAACAACATCTCGCTGCCTGCCTCACCGTTGACTTGCACTGAACAGCGAGAAGTTGCTGTATTTGTCTCGTGGATACAAACTAAACTTAACAGAAAGTTAAGTCTTGTCCATTTCAGTCTAAGTGCCCTTTTATCGACGTGCTAAGTATTAATTACTGCTAGTCAACCTCGCTGACACTGAAAATGAACTATTACAAGTGTCAAGTCTCATTCCCTCAGGTTTTAATTGTTGGAGAATTTAAAAATGATAAATTTAAAATTTTTTTTTACTTTTCCTTTGTCATTTTTTTTCTCTCTCTTGTAATCTCTCTGTATTTCTCTTTTTGTACCTGATTTACATTGAATTCACCCACTCTAATTTACACTTCCTCCTCAGTTCTTGCGCTGTTTATTTCACAATCTTTCAATCTGAATAGTTAAGGAGATACCCAGTTACTTGCCCTGTTCACTCAGGTCCCAGATGCCCTGTTTCCCCTCACCTCCCCGTTATCAGTTCGCACTTTCAGCAATTTGCCACCCAAAAAATTAAAAAACCTAAGCGGGGATGGGCAAGTCTAACTAACAGCAGACACCTTTAGATGCCCTGCCACAGCAAATTATGGCTCAGTACTTTTTCAAAGAACTGTCTAATTCCCTGTTAAAAGTAATTATGGACTTTGCTTCAACAACATTTTGTGGCATGTTCTAATTACCTTCTGCATAAATCATTTTTTTTCTCTACCTCTCTTTTAATTCTTGTTATTTCAATTGATGGCCTCTCATTACCGACTCGCCTACCATTGTTTACCTTATCAAAAGCAAAATACTGCGGATGCTGGAAATCTGAAATAAAAACAGAAAATGCTGGAAATACTCAGTAGGTCAGGGAGGATCTGTGGACAAAGAAACAGAGTTAACGTTTCAGGTCAGTGACCCTGCATCAGAAAAAAGGGTCATCGACCTGAAATGTTAACTCTGTTTCTTTCTCCACTATTTACCTTATCATCTGTATCTTTAATTAATATATTAAAATATGTCTGTCGCACTTACTATCAACTTTTCCCATTGTGAATTCCGACATCAGCATTTATAATGGGAACTGCCTATGTAAACTTGTCACATTAGAACTACACCCTGATGCTACAGCGCCACCACTGGCCGGTAGGTGTAATTACAGCGTGACAAGTTTACATAGGCAGCTTCCATTATAAATTTGGACCTACGATTTTATAATAGAAATATAAAAATAAGAACACACTTTAATATGGGGACTGAATTACGTCTGCACACCCTAGCCCAATTATCCCCCGCTCTAACCCGCCCTCACCTGAAGACTAAACTGGGTCTTGACTTCCACATGCATTGACTGGTTTATTACTTAAAAAATCTTGCACTTCCTGTCTGCAAACATTACTTCCCGTTGTCACGATTTTTTGTCAAACTTTTCTGTCAACATTTCTCATTTGAAATTGCTATGTCAACATTAATCCATTCAGTTTTGTGGTGTGACAGTGTAGTGTGGGTTCTGGCCCCTAGGTGGCTGCGTGGGGCAAGTTTTTTTGAAGTTGCCCAACTCTGTTGCCATTTTTGTATATAAAAGAACTTGTTTTTCAAAACTGGAAGTGAGCAATGCCACAGGTGATTTACGAGTAACCTTTTGCAATCTTAACCTCTGAGATTACCCCTTGAACCTACACAGTTCTAATAGAAAACAGTGGGTGAGCATAAATGGAAGGATCTTTAAAATGTACAATATCAATACATGGCTGTCGGGCTGTACGTGAATCAATGGACTAACTTCCCGTTCCACATAGAGTGATCATCTAGAATGTCACCCTCATCACTTTCCGGAAGGTTCCTCGGTGTGACCCCTGGCCGTTTGTTTCCCTGTAGACGAGAGCGGTAGTGCTACTGAAGAGAACGACGAGCAAGAAGGAAGGAGACGGGCGGTAGACAAAGGCAGCAGTACAGCACAAAGACTGCCCAGAAAGCAGAAACGGTCCAGATGCAAAGAGGAAGAGCTGGTTTCGGAGACGGGCTCAGAGGGAGACACCAGCAGAAAAACCAAATCCTTCAGACAGAGACACTTCAAAGGTGCGTTACAAAAGAATGAAAGAACTCGCATTTCTATAGCGCCTTTCACAACCTCAGGACGTCCCAAAGTGCTTTACAGACAATGGAGTGCTTTTGAAGTGTGGTCACTGTTGTAATGTAGGAAACGCGGCAGCCAATTTGCACACAGCAAGATCCCACAAACAGCAATGTAATAATGACCGGATCATACGTTTTTAGTGATGTTGGTCGAAGGATAAATATTGGCCAGGCCAGCGGGGAGAACTCCCCTGCTCTTTTTTGAAATAGCGACCGTGGGATCTTTCACGTCCTCCTGAGAGGGCAGACGGCACCTCCGACAGTGCAGCGCTCCCTCAGTACTGGCACAGCTAGTGTCGGCCTGGATTATGTGCTCAAGTCCTCGAACCTGCAACCTTCTGACTCAGAGTGCCACCGCTGAGCCTCAGCTGACACCTCAGTGCCAGACGGTGTATTGTTTTAGCAGTACCTGTGTGTTGCAGTGCGATATAAATTGCATGTACCCTTTGAGCATCTCTGTGACCTTTTTTTTCATTCTTTCCTTAATTGTCCGTTGCAGTTGACGTCCAGGAAGGAATGGAACATCTGTACAAGACTCACATCTGCCCGGAATGCAAACGCTGCTTCAAAAAGAGAACGCACCTTGTCGAGCACCTTCACCTGCACTTCCCGGACCCCAGCCTCCAGTGTCCCCACTGCCACAAGTTCTTCACCAGCAAAGGCAAGCTGAAGGTCCACCTGATGCGGGAACTGGGGGAAAAGACCCACCACTGCCCGCTGTGTGACTACAGTGCCGTGGAGAAGAACTCCCTGAACCGGCACATGGCCAGCATGCACGAGAACACCGCCAACTTCTACTCCGACGTGTACTCGTGCCCAGCTTGCGAGGAGAAGTTCACCATCAGCAACTCGCTGAAAGAGCACATGAAGACCCACAAGGAGGAGCGGCGGCCGCTGGACTGCCTGGAGGGGGGCTGCGGCTACACCGCGGAGGAGCGCAAGGACTTTGTCAGGCACCTGAGGGAGGCGCACGGCGCCAGGGCGGTGGAGTGCCGCTACCGGACGTGCGGCTCCCTGTTCGGCACCGAGGCGGGGATGGAGGCGCACCGCAGGACGCACTACGCCTTCCACTGCGACCAGTGCGACTTCGCCTGCTCCAACAAGCACGTCTTCCGGCGCCACAAGAGGAAAGGGCACCCGGGCAGCGAGGAGCTGGCGTGCAGCTTCTGCCCGTTCAAGACGTTCAACCCGGTGGAGTTCAACGACCACGTGGGCAAGATGCACGCCAACGAGAAGATCCACAAGTGCAGCGAGTGTGACTTTGCCACGGCGCACAAGAGAGTTCTCAACCGGCACATTCTGCTCCATACAGGTTAGTGAGAATAACCAGAACCACCGGGGGCGGCCACTGTAACCAGAGTAACGTTTCAGGGCACTTTTGTGCAGTAAGATACATTTGGGGAGCTTTACTCTGTATCTAACCCGTGCTGTACCTGCCCTGGGAGTGTTTGATGGGACAGTGTAGAGGGAGCTTTACTCTGTATCTAACCCGTGCTGTACCTGCCCTGGGAGTGTTTGATGGGACAGTGTAGAGGGAGCTTTACCCTGTATCCAACCCATGCTGTACCTGCCCTGGGAGTGTTTGATGGGACAGTATAGAGGGAGCTTTACTCTGTATCTAACCCGTGCTGTACCTGCCCTGGAAGTGTTTGATGGGACAGTGTAGAGGGAGCTTTACTCTGTATCTAACCCGTGCTGTACCTGCCCTTGGAGTGTTTGATGGGACAGTGTAGAGGGAGCTTTACCCTGTATCCAACCCATGCTGTACCTGCCCTGGGAGTGTTTGATGGGACAGTGTAGAGGGAGCTTTACTCTGTATCTAACCCGTGCTGTACGTGCCCTGGGAGTGTTTGATGGGACAGTGTGGAGGGAGCTTTACTCTGTATCTAACCCGTGCTGTACCTGCCCTGGGAGTGTTTGATGGGACAGTGTGGAGGGAGCTTTACTCTGTATGTAACCTGTGCTGTACCTGCCCTGGGATTTTATGATACTGAAACAGGGATGAGGGGTGTAGATTATTCCATTCTCCATCACTAAGATCTTAATGAGCACCAAATCTATACAAACAAAAAAAGTAGAAGGAGCTGTTTAATTTTCCATGTTTACCATTTAACAAAGGGATAACAGTTAAGGATCTTTGAGAGAATGCACCAATGTTTTCTCTGGGATTTCTTTGAGACATAATGGTTGGCAATATGGAAATTTCGTATTGTGTCCACTTGAAGTTAAAAATACCTGGAATCAATGGAAACCTGGAAACGTCCCAAGACACTTCACAGGATGGTTCTAAAATAAAATTTGACACCGAGCCACATGAGATATTAGGAGAGGTGACCAAAAGCTTGGTCAAAGCGGTAGGTTTTAAGGAGCGTCTTAAAGGAGGAGAGGGAGGTGGAGAGGTTTAGGGAGGGAATTCCAGAGCTTTGGGCCTAGACAGTTGAAGGCACGGCGCCAATGATGGAGCGATTAAAATTGGTGATGCACAAGAGGCAAGAATTGGATGAGCGCAGAGATGCAGAGATCTCGGAGGGTTGTCGGGCTGGAGGAGGTTACAGAGATAGGGAGGGGCGAGGCCAATGGAGGAATTTGAAAACAAGGATGAGAATTTTAAAATCGAGGAGTTGCCGGACCGGGAGCCGATGTGGGTCAGCGAGCACAGGGGGTGATGGGTGAACGGGACTTGGTGCGAGTTAGGAAACGGGCAGCTGAGTTTTGGATGAGCTCAAGTTTACGGAGGGTGGACGGTGGGAGACTCCTTCGCTTTGGACCAACATCTACACAGCAACAATGTACTGCAGGCACAGCATTGGACAGGAATAGGTTTTTGTTAGCCACATTAATTGGCTGGGATCATTTGTATTGTTCAGTTTGTAGATGGGGGTGGATGGTTGTGGCGATACCTCTGCAGGTGAAGAGAGGGCAGATTGTTCAGGAATCGAGCCGCAGATGGAGATTTGTGAGGCTGTCAAGAGAAAACATATGTGGGACTGTGTCAAACGGGCAAATTGCCAGTATAAACTTCAATTCCTCTCCCGAAGGCATTGACTCTTTGCTGGGTTATAATTCCGAAGATGCCCTTCAGTATTCCCATCCAGGTGACCATTCTTGATGTGCGAGCCTCGACAGAGTGTTACGAAGCTCTTCGTGTCGGGTGGGGGAAGGAAGTGTAGCAGAGCTCAGTCTGCCTGACCAACACAGCCGTGCAGGAGTCACTGAGTAACAGTTACGAATGGGGCCCTTGGCTGATTTTGTTCCCTACTCTTTAGCACGGGAACACCAAGATCATTTAAGTAGCCATTGACAGTAGTAAGCTCAGCCCACACCAGGGATTGAACCCGGGCCCTCCTTGTTTGTATGGCTTAGTGCCACACCAGGCGGTGCATTTACCCACTCGGCCACGGCGTGTCGGGCCAGTGGCTGTTGAGCTCCAGTGTTGTTGAGAAGGAGTCTTTCACCAATTCTTTGTAGAGGGCTGTGTGTATACAAGTATACTTCATGGCTACTGGTGAGGGGGATGGCTGAGCTTGTGTAAACTGTGATACGTAGAGTGACCCAGGAAGTAGGATCATTCAGGCATGTAGAGCACAGAAACAGGCCATTCGGCCCAACTGGTTCATGCTGGTGTTTACGCTCCACACGAGCCTCCACCCACCCCACTTCATCTCACCCTATCAGCATATCCTTCTATTTCTCATGTGTTTATCGAGCTTCCCCTTAAATGTATCTATGCTATTTGCCTCAACCACTCATGGTAGCAAGTTCCACATTCTAACCACTCTCTGGGTAAAGAAGATTCTCCTGAATTCCCTATTGGATTTATTAGTGACTCTCTTATATTTATGGCCCCTAGTTTTGGTCTCCCCCACAAGTAGAAACATTTATCTAAGTCTACCCTATCAAACCCTTTCATAATCTTAAAAACCTCTATTGGCTCACCCCTCAGCCTTCTCTTTTCTGAAGAAAAGAGCCCCAGCCTGTGCAACCTTTCCTGGTAGGTATAACCTCTCGGTTCTGGTATCGTCCTTGTGAATCTTTTTTGCACCTTCTCCAGTGCCTCTATATCCATTTTATAATACGGAGACCAGAACCGTACACAGTACTCCCAGTGTGGTCTAACCAAGGTTCTATACAAGATTTAAGGAGTTGGAGGAGTATTGGTCAAAAATGTTCCTGGGTCTAATTATTTTATTTTTTTGTTTGTTTTTTTTTGTTGGTTTTAAACCCTCCTTTCTAGGCGAGAAGCCACATAAATGTGAACTGTGCGATTTCACCTGCAGGGACGTAGGCTACCTGTCGAAGCACATGCTCACGCATTCCGACGATAAGAACTACATGTGTACAGAGTGCGGATACATCACCAAGTGGAAGCACTACCTGACGGTGCACATGCGTAAACACACCGGAGACCTGAGGTAACACTCTTTCTTGTGTGAATTTTGTGCTTGTCAAAGGATGTCAGTAGTAGGAGAAGGGACGCTGTTCTATTTGGGATATCCATTGTTGACACCAACCATTCCCAGCCCATGTACAGCACGGGTTAGATACAGAGTAAAGCTCCCTCTACACTGTCCCATCAAACACTCCCAGGGCAGGTACAGCACGGGTTAGATACAGAGTAAAGCTCCCTCTACACTGTCCCATCAAACACTCCCAGGGCAGGTACAGCACGGGTTAGATACAGAGTAAAGCTCCCACTACACTGTCCCATCAAACACTCCCGGGGCAGGTACAGCACGGGTTAGATATAGAGTAAAGCTCCCTCTACACTGTCCCATCAAACATTCCCAGGGGAGGTACAGCACGGGTTAGATACAGAGTAAAGCTCCCTCTACACTGTCCCATCAAACACTCCCAGGGCAGGTACAGCACGGGTTAGATACAGAGTAAAGCTCCCTCTACACTGTCCCATCAAACACTCCCAGGGGCAGGTACAGCACGGGTTAGATACAGAGTAAAGCTCCCTCTACACTGTCCCATCAAACACTCCCAGGGGCAGGTACAGCACGGGTGCTTGGTATCTGTGCAGGGGGTGGGAAGGGAGAACATGTAGAACTCCTTATTAGAAGCTTGGAAGGAAAGAGAGAGGAAAGCTCAGAGAAGCATTGATAGTTCAGAGAGTACTGATGAAGTAGGGAAAGGCAAGAAAGGTTGCAACAGAAAGAGAACGGTGGCCGAGGTATCAGCTGATGCGCTTCTGGTATCCCCGCTGGAGACATGATGTCCAGGCATTGGTCCCCAAATCCCCCCCCCCTTGAAAATGAACGCCCTGGCTCTCCACTACTACCGTCTTTCTCTGTTGCAGGTACCATTGTAATCAATGTTCGTACCGCTGTCACCGCGCAGACCAGCTCAGCAGCCACAAGCTGCGGCACCAGGGCAAGTCGCTGATCTGCGAAGTGTGCGGCTTTGCTTGCAAACGCAAGTACGAGCTGCAGAAGCACATGCAGGTCAAGCACTCGAAGGACTACCAGATGCCCCTCTACCAGTGCCAGTACTGCAGCTACCAGACCCGCTACAAGCAGGCCCTCCTGAACCACGAGAACTGCAAGCATACCAAGCACAAGGAGTTCCGCTGCGCACTGTGCTCCTACCGGACTTTCAGCAACACCAGCCTCTTCTTCCACAAGAGGAAGGTCCACGGCTACGTGCCGGGGGACAAGGCGTGGCTGGAAAACTACGCCAAGGAAGAGATGGCCATGAACTCCTCCCACATTCTCTTGGGGTACAGTGACGCAGGCTTGACTCGTTCAACCTCGGCCAGGACGGAAATACTTCCAGCGACTTCGAGGAGCGAAGTGTGGCAAAGGAAGAGTTCCGCCGTCCTGGAGGAGCAGGAGAAGGTTTACCAGCGAGCCTTTGGGGCCTCTCTCTACGGACAAGGGCCATCGCAGCCCGGAGAAGCGCAGAGCGGTGCGGTGACGCAGGAAACGGGACAGTTAAGGCAGCACCCGGCACCACCTGCCACCGCAGGCCAGGGGGCTGCTTCCGGCACAGTGGATCCAGTGGAGGTCGGTACGGGGGACGACCACGATATGGAGAGGACGTTTCAGAAGGGACTGGGCGCAAGCAGCTCGCAGCTAGAGGAGGTCTTCGAGGCCCAGCTGGAGTTTCATAATGCACCGTCGGATGAGGCAGCAAAGCAGCTTTCCAGCTCCCAGCTGCCGGCCTTGGATTCATGGGAACCCTGTGACGCTGCCACCATGTACAGGGACTTTGGACTGAACAACGCCGATGATGTGCAGGCTGACGTCGGCAATGATGACGCTGACATTGGAGACCACTGTGAAGACGAGGAAGGTGGCAGTGGGGACAATGCAGCAAGCAACAGCAGGGACCATGTGGTGGGAAGTCAAGAGGAAGTAGCACACAGCGTTGATGTCTTCGCCGATGAAGATCAGAGCAGTGGCTACGAGCTTCCAGATAAAAACGACCAAATTGACGAGACAGCTGAGTTGGAGGTTGGCGCATCTGCCAGCGTCCAGGTTGACGGGGCCTGGGTAAGAGCCGTCGGGCCTCCGATGACTCAGCCCTCCGACGGTAGCCAGGGCGCGGCCGAATCTCGGGGCGAAGCCGCGGCGCGGGACGGTCCCGAGCCCGAGGGCAACCGGCCCGAAATCCGGGAGGAGACGGAGCTTTCGCAGTCCGAATCCGAGATCAAGGCCCTGCGGAAACAGGACAAGCAGCAGGCCCAAGCCCTGGTTTTGGAGGGTAGGGTGCAGATGCTGGTCGTCCAAACGGACGCCCAGGTGTTCAAGTGCGAGCGGTGCTCGTACGTCACCAGGAAAGAGAAAGCCATGGTCCTTCACACAAAGTCGGGCTGCCAGAACAAAAAGTCTCCCTTGGTGTGCACAGCCTGCGGGGCCACTTTCAAGCAGCAGCGAGGGCTCAACACTCACCTGCAAAAGAAATGTCCCGTCATCGTAAAGAAGCACAAGCTCTACGTCCGACAATCGGCAGTGATACAGTCCAGCGCCGGTCGGGTCAAGGACAAGGAGAAGGAGCAGGGCACAGAGACGGAGAAAACGGGAGAGACCCCCAAGAGGAAAGGGAAACGGGCCAGCGCCGGTAGGAATAAGACGCCAGGGTGGAATCCAACTCCAGCTAAACCTGATCGGCAGCTCTCCAAAGCGACGGAAGATTCTGGAGGCGGTGAAGACCGGGTGGCAGATGTAACATACGTCCGCGTCCCGGAGGGAAGCCACACCGCAGAGGACAACCCTGCTGCTTGCGACCAGGAGGAACCCGGGTCCTTGGCAGAGGAGGCCTCGGGCGGCGCTGCCCCTGTCGGCAAGGAGACTTCGGCCTCGGCCAAGCGGGACGAGACCCCAGCGGACCCGGAGCTGGCTGAGGAGATCCAGCGGGGATCCGGGGCGTGGAAGTTCAGGTGCGACGAGGGCAAGTTCTACTGCTCCTCCTGCCCCTTCGTCTGCTCCAGCAAGCCGGACATCGGCAGCCACGTGGAAGGCGGCTGCGGTGGAACGACGGCAGCAGCGGCCCCTGTCAAGCTGCCGTGCGGCTTCTGCGAGTTGCTCTTCCGGTCGGAGAGGGCGCTGAGGAACCACCGGGCCATCAAGCACACCAAGGAAGAGGATCTCTCGGACGAGACCGACCCGGAGGAGTCGGCGGACGGCCTGGACAGAGAGTCCTCCAGCGGGGACGAAGGGAGCCGGAGCGGAGCTGGAAACCAAGGCTACCCGGAGAACAGCGGCGAATCCGAAACGGAGGGCGGCCCCCGGCAAAGGCGATTCTCCTGCCCCTCCTGCCCCTTCAGCTGCTACCAGGAGCGAGCCATGGACACCCACGGGAGGAAGGGCTGCATGAAGCCCGGCGAGCTCCAGTGCGGCCTCTGCTCCTTCGTCTGCAAGTCCCCCGCCGCTCTCAAGCACCACACCCGGCTGCACGGCAAGAAGTGCTGCCGCAAGAGGCCGCGGCTGAGGTGCCGGCTCTGCGAGTTCACCTGCAAGCAGGTCCGGTGCCTGAAGCAGCACGTGGCCATCAAGCACGACGGCGTCAAGCCCTACAAGTGCCGCTACTGCGACTTCAGCACCACCCGCCGCTACCGGCTAGACGCCCACGAGTCCCTGCACACCGGCGTTGGGCGTCTAGCCTGCGACGCCTGCCAGCAGACCTTCGGTACCGGCTCCAAGCTACGCATCCACAAGCTGCGGGTTCACGAGAAGCGGCCCACCCACTTCTGCGCCCTGTGCGACTACAGCGGCTACAACCAGAACGACATCACCCGGCACGTGGGCAGCTGCCACGCCGGCGAGCCCAGCTGGGCCTGCGGCCGCTGCGAGGCCCGCTTCAGCTCCGAGGGAGCCCTGAAGCAGCACTGCCTGCGCCGGCACGAGGAGAAGGTGTGCCGGGGCTGCCCCTCCTGCGTCTTCGCCTGCTACAGCGAGTCCACCCTCAAGAGCCACGTGCAGCGGCAGCACCCTCAGCTGGAGTGCTCCGCCTGCAAGGAGAGGTTCGAGCGCAGGGACCAGCTGGAGGAGCACAAGAAGATCCACTTCGGGCATCGCTGTGAGCACTGTGACTTTGCCACCCGGGAGCGGCAGCAACTGATCCAGCACCTGCTGGACACCCACGAGGAGGAGCAGGAGGAGGGGGGGGGGCAGGCCCCGGAGGAGGAGGAGGGCGGGGAGGGGGGGAAGCCCTTCCGCTGCCCCTTCTGCGACTTCGCCTGCCGCCACCAGATGGTGTTCGACTACCACATGAAAGCCCACGGGGGCACGCGGCTCTACAAGTGCACCGACTGCGACTACACCACCAAGAACCGGCAGAAGATCACCTGGCACATCCGCATCCACACCGGCGAGAAGCCCTACAAGTGCCACCTGTGCAGCTACGCCTGCGCTGATCCGTCGCGCTTAAAGGTAAGGGGGTCCCGGGGTGCCACGTGTCCATTCTAGACTCCGCTTTCCCAATGCTCTCCCACCATCTGCTCCGTAAACTTGAGCTCGTTCAAAAGCGCCCGTATCCTGACTCGCACCAAGTCCCCTTCACCCATCACCCTCACTGACCTCCGTCGGCACCCGGCCCGGCAGCGCCTCGATTTTAGAAGTTCTCATCCTCGTGTTCAAATCCCTCCATGGCCCTCTCCCCTCCCCCCCCCCCCACCCTATCACTGTAACCTCCTCCAGCCCCACAACCCTCCGAGATCTCTGCGCTCCTCCTGTTCTGGCCTCTTGCACTTCCATCGCTCCACCATTGGCGGCCGTGCCTTCTGCTGCCTCGGCCCCAAGCTCTGGAATTCCCTCCCTACACCTCTCCTCTCTCTCCTCCTTTAAGACTCTCCTTCAAACCTACCTCTTTGACTAGGCTTTTGGTCACCTGCCCTAATATCTCCTTATGTGGCTCGGTGTCAATTTTTGTTTGTTTACGCTCCTGTGAAGTGCCATGGGACGTTTTACAACGTTTAAGGTGCTATATAAATGCAGCTTGTTGTTGTTGTAACGGCAGCACCAAGGGAAACAAGGCGAAGGATAGGGTTTTTCCCGCTCGAGTGGCCTGCAGAGTCATGAGGTGATTTTAGCTGGAGTGCTGTGCACAGTTCCGGTCTCCGTATTATAGAAAGGATATAGAGGCACTGGAGAAGGTGCAAAAAAGATTCACAAGGATGATACCAGAACTGAGAGGATATATTTGTCAGGAAAAACTGAACAGGCTCTAGAAAAGAGAAGGCTGAGGGGTGA
Source organism: Heptranchias perlo (assembly GCF_035084215.1). Taxonomy (NCBI): domain Eukaryota; kingdom Metazoa; phylum Chordata; class Chondrichthyes; order Hexanchiformes; family Hexanchidae; genus Heptranchias; species Heptranchias perlo. The sequence goes on from NC_090331.1 coordinate 6,076,380, forward strand.
CCTGATAGAGGTCTTTAAGATAATGAAAGGGTTTGATGAGATAGATGTAGAGAAGGTGGTTCCACTTGCAGGAGAGACCAGAACTAGGGGTCATAAATATAAGATAGTCACTAATAAATCCAATAGGGAATTCAGGAGAAACTTCTTTACCCAGAGAGTGGTGAGAATGTGGAACTCGCTCCCACAAGGGAGTAGTTGAGGCAAATAACATAGATGGATTTAAGGGGAAGCTCGATAAACACACGAGGGAGGAAGGAATAGAAGGATATACTGATAGTGAGATGAAGTAGGGAGGGAGGAGGCTCGTGTGGAGCATAAACCAGTTGGGCCAAATGGCCTGTTTCTATGCTGTAAATTCTTTATAATTCTATGAATAAGTGGCTGATACAGTTTTGTTTTACAATCGAGAAAGCTTAAGAGAGCCTTTTGCAGCCCTGTAAATAAAGAAATACTTGTATTCATTCAGCAACTCCCAAACCCGCGACCTCCTCCACCTAGAAGGACAAGGGCAGCAGGTGCACAGGAACACCACCACCCCCAAGTTCCCCTCCAAGTCACACACCATCCTGACTTGGACATATGTCGGCCGTTCCTTCATCTTCGCTGGGTCAAAATCCTAGAACTCCCTACTTAACAGCACTGTGGGAGAACCTTCACCACACGGACTGCAGCGGTTCCAGGAAAAGGCGGCTCACCACCACCTTCTCAAGGGGCAACTGAAGACGGGCAATAAATGCCGGCCTCACCACCGACACCCGCACCCCGAGAAAACGGACTATCTAGTTATTATCTGCTTGCTATTTGTGGGACCTTACTGTGCACAAATTGGCTGTCGTGTTTTCCAACATTACAATACTGAGAGAGTGCTGCACTGTCAGAGTTGCTGTCTTCCGATGAGATGTTAAACTGAGGCTCTGTGAGGTCGACTTAAGAGATCCCATGTCAGTGCAGGGAGTCTTCCCAGTCTCCCTGCATCCTGGTCAACATTCTCCCCTCACCCAACACAATCAGAAACATGTTCACTGGCCATTTCTTTAATTTGCTACAAAACAACGGTGATGACACTTCAAAAATGTAATTTATTGTTGTAAAATGCTTTGGGACTTCCTGAGGGTGTGACAAGACACAACATAGATGCGTGTTCTTGTTTTCTTTGTTAAGTGTGGTGTTGCCAAATCTGCCGTGCAGTATAATCAGGACAAATACAGCACAACAGGAACTGAGTTACAATGCGGAGGCTATTTGTCACTGTTAATGGGGTTTCTAAACGCGTGGTTGACGGTCCTACGGATGCAAACTCCTGGCAATCCCCTGCAAATACTTACACACTTCAAGAGGAGCTCCGCCGCCCCCCCCCACCTCCACTGCCAACATTGAGCTCCTTCCACTGAAGAAATGTAAATATCATCACATTCCCATAACCCCATAGAAAGACTGATACGTCCTGTCCAAACTCATAAAAGGCGGCATCAGCCCACAAAGGGAAACAGCACTATCATCGCAGGAAATGTTCCTTATTATTGGACAGCAACAGAAGTAACACGCCAGTAATTCAGCAAATAAACATAGCAAAATACAGAACACTCCCAGATTAGGCTCAGCACGGTTTAGATACAGAGTAAAGCTCCCTCTACACTGTCCCATCAAACACTCCCAGGGCAGGTACAGCACGGGTTAGGTACAGAGTAAAGCTCCCTCTACACTGTCCCATCAAACACTCCCAGGGCAGGTACAGCACGGGTTAGGTACAGAGTAAAGCTCCCTCTACACTGTCTCATCAAACACTCCCGGGGCAGGTACAGCACGGGTTAGGTACAGAGTAAAGCTCCCTCTACACTGTCTCATCAAACACTCCCAGGGCAGGTACAGCACGGGTTAGATACAGAGTAAAGCTCCCTCTACACTGTCTCATCAAACACTCCCAGGGCAGGTACAGCACGGGGTAGGTACAGAGTAAAGCTCCCTCTGCACTGTCCCATCAAACACTCCCAGGGCAGGTACAGCACGGGTTAGGTACAGAGTAAAGCTCCCTCTGCACTGTCCCATCAAACGCTCCCAGGGCAGGTACAGCACGGGTTAGGTACAGAGTAAAGCTCCCTCTACACTGTCCCATCAAACGCTCCCAGGGCAGGTACAGCACGGGTTAGGTACAGAGTAAAGCTCGCTCTGCACTGTCCCATCAAACGCTCCCAGGGCAGGTACAGCACGGGTTAGGTACAGAGTAAAGCTCCCTCTATACTGTTGGCGTGTCTTAAATCCCGACTTCTGAAGAGCCCTTCTTTCCCCACTGTGACATTGCCATTTTCTAGGCCTGCAGTCGGTTTTTATTATTTATCTGCTCGTCCTCTGAGTGCTGCAGTGATTCACCAACTCATTTCTAACCCCAATACCTCATTTGATGATTGGAAAATTATCTCGAACTGAGAATTATTAACTCTTTCCATGATAGGGACTGTCAATAATTGTTGAGAGTGCACAATACTTACCTAAATTCGTACAGACCCATTTATATATTAACGTTCCAATGTGTGCAGTGGCTGTCTGACTGTTTGAGCTTTACGATTGGTTCAGTGTAGAAACTGAAACAATTAGATACAGGAAGAAATCAGCTCCCTTTTGGTCTACTCGATAAGCCTTGGAAACTTGTGAAAAGCAGGAAGGAAATTGTAACTTGTAAAAGAGAAAAATGAAAGAATTGCATTTCTGTCGCGCCTTTCACAACTTCAGGACGTCCCAAAGCGCTTCACGGCCAACAAACTACTTCTTGAAGTGCGGTCACTGTTGTAATGTCGGAAACGTGGCAGCCAATTTGTGCACAGCGAGATCCCACAAACAGCATTGAAATAAATGACCGGATAATCTGTTTCGATGATGTTGGTTGAGGGATAAATATATTGGCCCAGGACACCGGGGAGAACTCCCCCTGCTCCTCTTCGAAATAGTGGCCGTGGGATCGTTTGCTTCCACCTGAGGGGGCAGACGGCGCCTCGGTTTAACGTCTCATCCTCAGACAGTGCGGCGCTCCCGCAGTACCGCACCAAAGTGTCAGCCTGGATTACGTGCTCAAGTCTGTGGAACGGGGCTTGAACCCGTGACCTTCCGGCTCAGAGACGAGAGTGCTAGCCACGGCTGACACAGACCGGGTAAAGACGACAGGTTTCCTTCCCTAAAGGACATTAATGAACCAGTTGGGTTCATGGTCTCTTTTATTTCCAGAGTTTTAAATGTGCCCCCCCCCACCCCCCCATGGTCAAATAGCTTATTGGCTCTCGCTGTCTAGGAGTGCACGAGATGTTATGCGCGCCCGTGGAACTGTACCTTGGCCAGAGTTGGCTGACGTCTTCTGTAAAGGGGAAAAAAAAATTTGGCCGAAGAAAAGCCGATCTTGTAACCTTTGTCTCTCTCCACCCCCCCTGCCCCCCACCCCCTGCGGTCTTCGCAGTTCTGTGGAAGCGATACCTCGGTGAATGCCTTTACAATCTGCAATGCCGATGATTGGCTTTATCTCCCTGTGGTAATTGCAGGATAGTCAGTGCACCAGATGAGTCTGCAGAATCTTATCTTTTATCTCTGTTGTTTTTGCGAAGAAAAAGAATAAATGACTTGCGTTTGCATTGCACCCTATTACACAAGGAGTAGTCGAGGCCACTAGCATAGATGCAGTTAAGGGGAAGCTAGATAATCACATGAGGGAGAGGGGAACAAAAGGGATCGCTGAAAGGTTAGATGGAGTAGGGAGGGAGGAGGCTCAAGTGCGGCATAAACACCAGCATGAACCAGTTGGGCCGAATGGCCTGTTTCTGTGCTGTAAATTCAATGTAATTCTATTTATGTAATTCTGTTGCATCTCACAGAAATATCTCAAAGCATTTTACCACCCCACCCATGAATTACTTTTGAAGTGCAGTCACTTGTTATGTAGGCGAAAGAGGCAGCCATTTAAAAAAAAATGTATTCATCTCTGGATGTGGGCGTCGCTGGCAAGGCCGGCATTTATTGCCCATCCCTCATTACCATTGAGAAGGTGGTGGTGAGCCACCGTCTTGAACCGCTGCAGACCGTGTGGTGAAGGTTCTCCCACAGTGCTGTTACGTAGGGAGGTCCAGGATTTTGACCCAGCGACGATGAAGGGACGGCCGATATATGTCCAAGTTGGGATGGTGTGTGATTTGGAGGATAACTTGGAGGTGGTGTTGTTCCCATGTGCCTGCTTCCCTTGTCCTAGGTGGAGGAGGTCGTGGGTTTGGGAGGTGCTGTCGAAGAAGCCTTGGCGAGTTGCTGCAGTGCATCCTGTGGATGGTACACACTGCAGCCACAGTGCACCGATGGTGAAGGGAGTGAATTTAAGGTGGTGGATGGACTGTTGATCAAGTGGGTTGCTTTGTCCTGGATGGTGTGGAAATTCTTGAGTGTTGTTGGAGCTGCACCCATCCAGGCAAGTGGAGAGTATTCCATCACACTCCTGACTTGTGCCTTGGTGGAGAGACTTTGGGGAGTCACGAGGTGAGTCATTCGCCGCAGAATACCCAGTCTCTGACCTGCTCTAGTAACCACAACATGTATGTGGCTGGTCCAGTTGAGTTTCTGGTCACTGGTAAACCCCAGGATGTTGATGTACACGGCAAGATCCCACAAGCAGCAGTATGTTTTTTTGTGACGTTGCTTGAGAGATGAATGTTGGGCACAACACCTGGGGAACTCCCTGCTCTTTATTGAATAGTGCCAGAACAAACAGACAGAGCCTCATCGGAAAGACGGCCTCTCCAACATCACAACACTCCCTCAGTACTGCATTGAAGTGACAGCCTAGATTCGAGTCCCCTGGGGTGGGGACTTGAATCCACAACCTTCTGACTCAGGAGCGAGAGTGCCACCAACTGAATCAAACTGTTTGTGTGGGGAGCGTGTGGAATCTTTTTGTTGGAACCCATTTTTTGAGGTGTTTGCCAGTGGCACTGGGTTTATTTACTCTGCTGTCGACAATATACAATGTAGAAATCCAACAGTACACGTCTGTGTTGTGTAATACACTCCTAGTGTGATGCTCCTTATTCATCCTCTCAAACTGCTCCCACCATCAGTGACAGACCTGTACCCACCAGTACTGTACCCCAGTGTTATACAGTGACAGACCTGTACCCACCAGTACTGTACCCCAGTGTTATACAGTGACAGACCTGTACCCACCAGTACTGTACCCCAGTGTTATACAGTGACAGACCTGTTCCCACCAGTACTGTACCCCAGTGTTATACAGTGACAGACCTGTACCCACCAGTACTGGACCCCAGTGTTATACAGTGACAGACCTGTACCCACCAGTACTGTACCCCAGTGTTATACAGTGACAGACCTGTACCCACCAGTACTGTACCCCAGTGTTATACAGTGACAGACCTGTACCCACCAGTCCTGTACCCCAGTGTTATACAGTGACAGAGCTGTACCCACCAGTACTGTACCCCAGTGTTATACGGTGACAGACCTGTACCCACCAGTACTGTACCCCAGTGTCATACAGTGACAGACCTGTACCCACCAGTACTGTATCCCAATATTATACAGTGACAGACCTGTACCCACCAGTACTGTACCCGTGTTATACAGTGACAGACCTGTACCCACCAGTACTGTACCCCAGTGTTATACAGTGACAGACCTGTACCCACCAGTCCTGTACCCCAGTGTTATACAGTGACAGAGCTGTACCCACCAGTACTGTACCCCAGTGTTATACAGTGACAGACCTGTACCCACCAGTACTGTACCCCAGTGTTATACAGTGACAGACCTGTACCCACCAGTACTGTACCCCAGTGTCATACAGTGACAGACCTGTACCCACCAGTACTGTATCCCAATATTATACAGTGACAGACCTGTACCCACCAGTACTGTACCCGTGTTATACAGTGACAGACCTGTACCCACCAGTACTGTACCCCAGTGTTATACAGTGACAGACCTGTACCCACCAGTCCTGTACCCCAGTGTTATACAGTGACAGAGCTGTACCCCAGTGTTATACAGTGACAGAGCTGTACCCACCAGTACTGTACCCCAGTGTTATACAGTGACAGACCTGTACCCACCAGTACTGTACCCCAGTGTTATACAGTGACAGACCTGTACCCACCAGTACTGTACCCCAGTGTCATACAGTGACAGACCTGTACCCACCAGTACTGTATCCCAATATTATACAGTGACAGACCTGTACCCACCAGTACTGTACCCGTGTTATACAGTGACAGACCTGTACCCACCAGTACTGTACCCCAGTGTCATACAGTGACAGACCTGTACCCACCAGTACTGTACCCCAGTGTTATACAGTGACAGACCTGTACCCACCAGTACTGTACCCCAGTGTTATACAGTGACAGACCTGTACCCACCAGTACTGTACCCCAGTGTCATACAGTGACATACCTGTACCCACCAGTACTGTACCCCAGTGTTATACAGTGACAGACCTGTACCCACCAGTACTGTACCCCAGTGTTATACAGTGACAGACCTGTACCCACCAGTACTGTACCCCAGTGTTATACAGTGACAGACCTGTACCCACCAGTACTGTACCCCAGTGTTATACAGTGACAGACCTGTACCCACCAGTACTGTATCCCAGTGTTATACAGTGACAGACCTGTACCCACCAGTACTGTACCCCAGTGTTATACAGTGACAGACCTGTACCCACCAGTACTGTACCCCAGTGTTATACGGTGACAGACCTGTACCCACCAGTACTGTACCCCAGTGTTATACAGTGACAGACCTGTACCCACCAGTACTGTACCCCTGTGTTATACAGTGACAGACCTGTACCCACCAGTACTGGACCCCAGTGTTATACAGTGACAGACCTGTACCCACCAGTACTGGACCCCAGTGTTATACAGTGACAGACCTGTACCCACCAGAACTGTACCCCAGTGTTATACAGTGACAGACCTGTACCCACCAGTACTGTACCCCAGTGTTATACAGTGACAGACCTGTACCCACCAGAACTGTACCCCAGTGTTATATAGTGACAGACCTGTACCCACCAGTACTGGACCCCAGTGTTATACAGTGACAGACCTGTACCCACCAGTACTGTACCCCTTTATTACACAGCACAAAGTGCCCTCTACAGCGACAACCCTGGACACAATCTGTAATTATATAGCTGGGTAATTTCCCACAGTTCGAGCAGATACATTCACACTCCCATGGTTACACTTCACTGGAGTCCTGCTAACGAGGCTGTAATGGGTTAGTTTGGGAGGCTGTTGGTGCCGAAACATTAACCTAAGTCTCCCTTTTGTTCAGTATCACATGCGGATTCACCAGGAGGAGAGGAAGTACCTGTGCCCGGAGTGTGGGTACAAGTGCAAGTGGATCAACCAGCTCAAGTACCACATGACGAAACACACAGGTAAAGAATGGCAGATGCACGGTGCCAAGTCACAAAAAATATATTGCCCGATAGTCAGGGAGCATCCCTGGGTAGCTCATCTGGTTAAAGCAGTGGGTAGTTCAGTTGATCCCTGCAGGGGAGACGGTTTATATAATCTGCAAGTGATCTCCTCGCTTATGAACGGGGTTTCCACCGCACTTCTGGTGAAGGATTTCACCCAGAGGGTGGTGGGGGTCTGGAACTCACTGCCTGAGAGGGTGGGAGAGGCAGAAACCCTCAACTCATTTAAAAAGTACCTGGATGTGCACCTGAAGTGCTGTAACCTACAGGGCTACGGACCAAGTGCTGGATTGTGGGATTAGGCTGGGTGGTTCATTTTCGGCCGGTGCGGACACGATGGGCCGAATGGCCTCCTTCTGTGCCATAAATTTTGTTTGATTCTATGAGTTACAGGGGAGTGGGAGCAGCTCCAAGGAAGTTCTGGGCTCATGTGTTCAGATTATGTAGGTAACCAAGCTGGAGCCTCCAGTTACTGTCACTATCTGATAGCTAGATAGTGCCTCTGGTTAAGTGTGGGGTGCAGTTAAATAAGTTAGCGAGTCTAGTCAATTGTTTGCAAGGGTAACTGGGTTCATGAATCTCGTTAAGTGTTGAGGTAGAGTTAACCAGGATAGTATGTCTAGTTAATCGTGTTGGCCTGGGTAACCAGATTATTGCCTCTAGTTAAGTATGATGTTGGTGGTAACCAGATTAGTATGTCTAGTTAATTGGGTAACTGGGTCAATGCCTCTAGTTAAGTTTGGGAAGTGGGGGTAACCTGGTTAGGGTGTCTGGTTAATAGCATTGGCCTGGGTAACAGCGTTCGTGCCTCTGGTTGAGTGTGGGAGAGATGCAGGTAACCTGGTTAGGGTGTCTGGTTAATAGCATTGGCCTGGGTAACAGCGTTTGTGCCCCTGGCTGAGTGTGGGAGAGATGCAGGTAACCTGGTTAGGGTGTCTGGTTAATAGCATTGGCCTGGGTAACAGTGTTCGTGCCTCTGGTTGAGTGTGGGAGAGATGCAGGTAACCTGGTTAGGGTGCCTGGTCAATAATATGGGCCTGAGTAACCGACTCGGTGCGCCCAGTTAACTGTGGCGTTCCTGTTCGCAGGTGCCAAGCCCTACCAGTGTGACGAATGCGATTACTGCACTAACCGGGCCGACGCGCTGCGGACCCACAAGGAGACGCGGCACAAGGAGGCGCGGAGCTTCATCTGCGAGCAGTGCGGCAAGGGCTTCAAAACCCGCTTCCTCCTGAAGACCCACCTGAAGAAGCACAGCGAGGAGAAGCCGTACGTGTGCAGCGTGTGCTGCCGCGGCTTCCGCTGGCAGGCCGGGCTCCGCCACCACTACCTGACCCACACCAACGAGCACCCCTTCTTCTGCCGCCACTGCAGCTACAAGGCCAAGCAGAAGTTCCAGGTGGTCAAGCACATCCAGCGGCACCACCCCCAGAAAGCCTCGGCCGACCCCGGCGAGGGGGTGGGCAAGGTGCCTCCGGTCAGCCACCCCCTGGGCCCGGGCGACGGCAGAGCCGGGCAGTCTCCGCCCACCCACCACCCACCGCTGACCTCCGACAGTGCCGACAAGCCAGTCCCCGGCACGGCCTCCAGCAGCTCCTAAGTAGAAAGGGGGAGTTTGGGAGGAGGGAGGTGTGTTGGAAAAAGCCTTTGCCTTCGGGGGGGGAAGGCTGAGCGATGCTACGAGTGGGGCTGGCCCACACTGCCTTGGGGAGAGATTCGATGTGAATAATTTGGAGGGTGTCGCATTAACCAGAGACGTGTGTGCGTGTGCGCGTGCGACTTGAGCCAGCGTTAATGCAGAGACCCAGGGGCACTGTTCGAACCCAAACAATGGGCCGCGAATTCTCCCGTCTAAAAGGAAAATGACCCGCTGCCGCATTGGGAGTATCTGATGAGACTGCAACCGTACTGCGTCGAGGATGTAAATCCTGCAAGCACTGTCTCTGAACCAAAAGGGCTCACGCCTTTTAAGTCAAGCACTGATCTGCAGGGGTGCCAGCAAGCACCCGAATCGGAAAGACGGAACCTTTCGCTCCCGCCATCGCGGTACCCTGGAGCGGGAACGTGAGGCACGCCGTCCGCAGAGTTCTTGCTGCACCGCCGCAATCTACAGCGGAAGGTTTTGGAAGGCGGAGGGAAGGTCGAGGCCCCCTTTCCCCGGAGAGACGTGTTTAACCGCGTGTCGCAAAAGGGACACGATAATCAACGGGTGTGATTATTTTCTCCGGCATCGCGATGGTGAAGCTGTGTGACCAGCTGAGCCTTCGCCGAAACTACAAGAAGGCCCTCTTAATTTTAAAAAAACACTTAGGTGAAAGCAGAATAAGGTTTGGGGAAAAACTATCGAGAGAGCCGTGCCGTTTCACATTATCAAACTGTCAGTATAATCGAATGACTTGTGATAACATTTCCATAAAGACTTATCGCTGGAGTTGGGCAATATTTGAACACTGGGAGTCGAGCGCACGGAAGTTCGAAGAAAAAACCCTTCGGAATAGAGTTGCTGCACCAGGGAATTTCCGCATCCCAATTTTACAGGGGTCCTGACAGCAGGAATTCCCCCACCACCCCATTTTATTTTTCAGAATGCAAATAGCATATTACAGCAACCACCAGAACATCCCAGAAAATCCAAACAGGGCAAGGCTTTAATTTTGTCTCGACACCTGTGTTGTCTTGTCTGCCGACTTTATTTCTCTTAACAATTAATGCTCTCCCCTTATTGCCAATCACTGTATTGTTAGAGGACCGTTGAAAGGCTTCTGAGATTCCGAGGGAAGGGAACATTCCGAGTAACAGAACCGCCTGGAGTTTGTCCTTCATGTTCACCTCTCTTCTCCGCCCCTCTCCTTCCCTTCCCACTCCTCTCCTTCCCTTCCCTCTCCTCCCCTCCCCTCTCCTCCCCTCCCCTCTCCTCCCCTCCCCTCTCCTTCCCTCCCCTTCCCTCTCCTCTCCTTCCCTCTCCTTCCTTCCCCTCTCCTTCCTTCCATTCCCTTCCTTCCCCTCTCTTTCCTTCCCTTCCCTCCTTCCTTCCCTTCCCTCCCCTCTCCTTCCTTTCCTTCCCTCCCCTCTCCTTCCTTCCCTTCCCTTCCCTCTCCTCTCCTTCCCTTCCCTCCCCTCTCCTCCTTCCGCCCCCTCCCCTCTCCTCTCCTCAAGGTGCTGACCTTTGCCGGGGTATAGTTCCACGGGCATGCTTCACATATGAGCCCCGACGGGGAGTGTCGACAGGATATTAAGACCATGGAGGGGCATTATAACCGAGTGGGGTCCTCTCCTCCCTCCCCCACTCCTGACATCCAGGAGAAGTTCCCCAGGCTGACTTTTTTTATTGCCCCCTCCCTCCCCCCCCCAACCTTCCTTAGCCCCAGGGGCACTCAGACCAATTGCAGGGTCCCAATTGCCTTCTCGCACCCAGCAGCCAACGCAGCGCAGACTGGGGGGGTCGAAGCTGGGGGCCCTCCCTGGCTCGGTACCGGAGCTACTCCTGGCCTTAGTAAGCTGAGCCCAGGGGGGGAGCCCCTCGTGGTCAAGTGATTCTCTCACCATCACCCATTGCTCCTCAGAGGCCATTCTCATCCTCCTCTCCAACACCGCTCAGAGGGAGAGACACCAGAAAGAGAGTCCACCAGTTCTGGAAATCCAAAATACGCAGCTGGCCAATCAGCGCGTGGAAAGACAGCCTAATGCTTTGGCTGGAAAGTAGAATCACAGAATCATACTGTGCAGAAAGAAGCCGTTCGACCCATCGTGCCCGTGCTGGCTCTTTGAAAGAGCTATCCAATTAGTCCCACTCCCCCCTGCAAATCTTTCCTTTTCAAGCATTTATCCAATTCCCTTTTGAAAGTTATTATTGAATCTGCTTCCACCGCCCTTTCAGGCAGTGCATTCCAGATCATCACAATAATTCTCCTCATTTCCCCCTCTGGTTCGTTTGCAAATTACCTTAAATCTGTCGCCTCTGGTTATCGACCTTCCTGCCACTGGAAAACAGTTTCTCCTTATCTAGTTTATCAAAACCCCTCATGATTTTGAACACCTCTATCAAATAATCTCACCTTAACCTTCTCTGTTCTAAGGAGAACAATCCCAGCTTCTCCAGTCTCTCCACATCACTGCATTAAATCCAGTTGAACTTTCATTGGTCAGTTTGCTTTTCAGGTACATCTCCCGTCTTTATTATGGGGCCAGAGGGAGCTGTTTCCCGATAACTCCCCTCCCCCCTCCCCCCCCCCCCCCCCCCCCCGGCTACCAGAACGATGGGGAGCGTAGGGACCCGAGCCCCGGGCCGCTGATCGTTGTCCGTGACCTGCCCTTTGCTGCAGCCCTCGACGGGAGGAGCAGCTCGAGCCCCGGTGCACAGGTTTAGAGTATAGGAGGCCTGGCTCTCCCTGCTCAATGGGGCAGAACATCGAGGAGAGCGTGAAAGGGGGATGAGGCAAGTAGAACAGGGGGGAGCCTATCCCTTTGTCTAACAAGGGGTGGTGTAGGAATCGGACATCTCTGGGACCTGCGGTCAAATCCACCCCGGAGAGCCAGCTGTAACAAAAAAAATTTGCATTTATATAGCGCCTTTCATGCCCTTAGGGCGTCCCAAAGCGCTTTACAGCCAATGAAGTACTTTTGAAGTGTGGTCAGTGTTAATGTAGGAAATGGGGCAGCCAATTTGCGCACAGCAAGATCCCACAAACAGCAATGAGATAAATGACGAGTTAATCAGTTTTTAGGTGTAGGTTGAGGGATAAATGTTGGCCTGGGACGCACCCCCCTGCTCTTCTTCAAATAGTGTCATGAGATCTTCTATGTCCACCCGGGAGGGGAGACGTCGCCTCCAAAAGAAGGCACCTCCGACAGTGTAGCACTCCCTGAGTACTACACCGGGAGTGTCGGGCTAGATCTTGTGCCCAAGTTCCTGGAGTGGGACTTGAGCCCACGACTTTCTGACTCAGAAGCGAGAGATCGACCCACCGAGCCACGGCTGACAATTCTGGGCTGGTCTAAATCCAACTCCGGGCAAACGTGTGCCCACTTGTAGCACAGAACTGCCTGCTGTTCAGCTTAATTTGTACTGAATTTAGAGCCTCGCACAGAGGCTTCTCTCTCCCGACTGGGGTATGTTCTGCGGGCGTTGCTGGCGGGTTTTGGATGGCATCCATTGCCTTCGAGGGGCCATTTCTTATGCGCAAGCCTCCACAGCTCAGGTCAAGGGTCATTACGGGCAAGTCCTCGCCTGGCCTCCACACCTGCGCAGGAGTCCTTCCCACTAGAGGCAACCAGCGTTAGCGGCAACCACCCCCCGGGCCACGTGAGAGCAAGACCCCTCCCCTCTGCTCCTCCCCCATGCAGCATCCCTCAGTCCCAACCTCGAACGCCTCCTACTGCACCAGTGTGACATGTTTTTCCACTTAGCGGGGACCGCCCAGCGTTCGTCATGATTAGAGCGCAGGTCACGGAGGTAAATGGCAGCAGGTCCAACCCGCTGCTCCGCTCGAGATCCCCGCATGTTGACGCCGTTAGGAATTTAATATCGGCGCCCGTCCCTGCGGAATTATCCCCCCAGTACAAGTCAGCACTTGAGGGAGAGGAGGAGGAAGGGAGGCTGAGAATTTTTCGGAAAGAAATTTGTAGAACCATGAGCACAAGGACAGATGAAGTCAGAAGTTCAGTGCATGTACCACAGGGAGCAGCTTGCACAGTGACTTCAGGTTACCGAGCTGCGAATGAGTCCCGTTTGGAGTCATGATAATCTTTGAGTTTATATACGGAGCGGAATCACGTCAGAACAGCTGGAACCACTTCACGCAACCTATCGTGGAGTGCACCGACAGTCGTTATGTGAGCAGACAGTGCAGCCCTTCTAACACACAACACTATCCCACAAGCAGCAGTGAGGTGAAAGACCAGTTAATTGTTTCATTTGTGTGGCGGTATTGGCTAAAGGGAGAGCATTGGCCAAGGACACGGGGGAGAGGGGATTGGAGCAGGAGCCAAGTGACCTCCTCCTGTGCTGTGACCTCTACGATTCCGGGACATCTGGAGAACTCTGGGATCTTTTAACATCCACCAGAGCAGCCTTGCCCCCTCCTGGAGTCTTCCGCAGATCACTATCTCCGAAGGAGACTGGAGAAAATTTGGGGGGGGGGGGGTGGTGGCAGAAAAGCACGACGAGGTGTTGAGCACTGAAGAGGGGTCACTGTGACAATGTTGTCCAACCACAGATGTCTAGAAAGTATTTATCGCAAAGGAGGAGATTCCTCACAGAACACGCACTCCTGATTAGAAATATTAATATATTACTCGATTACAATGTGCTAATCAAATGTATATGTTCAGCTTGCCTGTACAGAACCGAAAGACTGAAAAGCATTTTTTTTTCTAAATGTGATCCTGAATCCCATTAAAAACAAGAAGGAAAAGACGGAAGTCTGGGAGCTGAGATTTGATCCGATGATTTGCGGCAAGCAGCAGGAGAGCGAGGCCTGTTTGAGTTTTTTTAATGGGGGTTATCCAGTTTGAGCCTGTCTGCCAAAAAAAGAAAGACTTGTATTTATATCTCTCCTTTCACAACGTCCCAAAGCACAGGTATTTTTGAAGTGTAGTCACTGTTGTAATGTAAGAAACGCGGCAGCCAATTTGCTCACAGCAAGATCCCACAAACAGCAATGTGATGATGAGCAGATAATCTCTTTTTAGTGACGTTGGTTGAGGGATAAATATTGGCCCCAGGACACCGGGGAGAACTCCCCTGCTCTTCTTTGAATAGTAGCCATGGGATCTTTTGCGTCCACCTAAGAGGGCAGGCGGCCTTGGTTTAATGTCTCATCCGAAAGACGGCACCTCCGACAGTGCAGCACTCCCTCAGTCCTAGCACTGGGAGTGTCAGCCTGGATTGTGGGGCTCAAGTCTCTGGAGTGGGGCTTGAACCCACAACCTTCTGACCCAGAGAGGAGAGTGCTACTCACTGGCTCACGGGGATCTAATACCCATCTGCGGTCAAGTCCTGGTAAACCCTGAGCCTGTCGTGTACAGTGTCCACCTCGCTTTCGTTGGGTTTGGTGCAGTTGACCGATGGTTCTTGAGAAGTTTTACTTTAATTCCATGGGGGCTCGGTGTTTAAACGCATCGCTTGGTGAGCTGCCAGGCCATGAGGCCCCAGGTCTGACCCCTGGCCGGTGAGCGAGTTAGTCGATCTGGGCACTCCCGGGTGAGGGCGTGGGGGTTGGGTTGGGTTGTTCCTGGATCTTTAATGGCCTTTGCTGGGAAAGTGTGTGAATGTCAGAGGCGAGGGCTGGATCGAGCTCAACGACAATGCCTCTCATGGTCGAATGGCCCGATGACACCTCACCATCTAGGCTCACACCTGATGTATAGCCAAGGGAAGCTTGATAAACACATGAGGGAGAAAGGAATAGAGGATATGTCGTTGGGTGCGATGAAGAAGGGAGGGAGGAGGCTCGTGTGGAAGATAAACACCGCATGGACCAGTTGGGCCGAATGGCCTGTATCTGTGCTGTATATTCAGTGTAATTCCATGTATGGCCAATGGGGGTGACCATACATCTGGGACCGTACCCCAGCAGATTCGATGCCTTTAGGAGACAAAAGGTAGAGGGAGGGGGGGATATTGGGTGGAGAGATTGCCTGAAGCTCATTTCAGCGAGGGCCCAGCAGAGAGGAGATTGTCTCATCCCCATTTGGACAGGAATCTTTCTGGGCTACAGCTCTGGGGGTGCTAGCACCATTCCCCCTACTCCGCCCCCCACCCCCGCCCCTCCATTCATTGCCTAAAATGGCCGTTCCTGTTCAAACCATGATACCTTTTCCTGGCGAGTAGTGGGAGTTGCACCGAACCTCGACTCGCTCAACGCGGCGAAGCCCGGCAGTCCGCGAAACGGAGGTCCGGACGTTGGGGGGAACGGAGGTCGGCCATGGGCAACCCCGGCTGCAACGTAAATGGACAGTCTGTTGAGATGCCATCTGTGTCCCTCACTACACTGGAAGCCTGTGGGTATCGCGATGGACATGGAGAGCAACAGCAGGTGATGAACGATGAAAGCTCTTCCAAGGTAAGCCATGACGCTCTCCTCATTTTCAAGAATCGTTCCCACAAGTGTTCATCACGTTACTGCTTTTCTATGATGGAGGATGGTTGTTTATATAGCGCCTTTAACATAGTAAAACGACCCAAGGCGCTTCACAGGAGCGTAATCAGACGGAATTTGAGATTAGGACAGGTGACCAAAAGCTTGGTCAAAGATGTGGGTTTTAAGCAGCGTCTTAAAGGAGGAGAGGGTTAGAGGTTTAGGGAGGGAATTCCAAAGCTAAGCACCGAGGCAGCTGGAGACACGGCCGCCAACGGTGGAGCGATTAAAATCGGGGATGCGCAAGAGGCCAGAACTGGAGGAGCGGAGGGTTGGAGCGTGTGACCTTTGCACAAGAGTGAAAGGTCACACAAGATGAGCGAGTGAACGAGGACTAACGGTGTCGCAGTAAAAACCCAAAGGAGGAGGAGGGGAAAAAAAAAACAAGACACGCAAGAACTGCCATCTGGTGCAAATTTTTATTACAGGAGGTAATAACATTGAAAAAGTCAAACAATCGCTTCGCAGTGGAAAGTTCCCAGCATGACAACCTCAACAAACGCCAATCGATTCACGCTGACTACTGAATGATGTATCACTAGGGCTTCGGTGAAGTGTAACGGAGGATGTGTGATATTTTCTCACGGGCTGATTTTTCTTTATATATTTATGTATATGAGTGCGTACAACTGCCAGAGAGCCTCATCGGAATCTGTGTGCATCAGGAGCACACGGGCTCCATCGGTGCAGAGAAGGATGGGCGCCGGGATAAAGAAGGAGAGATTAGGTGGGGGGCGACCAAAAACTTGGTCAGTGAGGTGGGTTTTAAGGAGGAGAGAGAGAGGTCTAGGGATTGTGTTTCAAAGCCAAGGCCCCAGGGGTGGTTGAAGGCACGGCCACCAACGGTGGAGCGAAGGGAGGGAGAGACGCACGAGAGGCCAGAGTCAGAGGAACGGAGAGTTGTCAGTGGCGACACTGGGGGGGTCGGGGCAAAGTAAAACACCAGGAAGAAAACAGCATTGAAATACACCCCGGGGGATTCAACAGGAGCAGCCGGCCTGAGACTTCAAATAAATGCTTCACAGAAGCACAGGAGGAGTTAAAATCCAGGGGGGTTTCATTCGGGGGAACTCTACTCGGTAACTTAATCTGATTTATACACCGAACGGTTCGGAATTTCTGACGGCAGCATTTTTTTTTGGTTGTTTTGAGGCTGCGTCGCAGGTAAGCGCTCCTAAAGGTGCACAGGGCAATGGGAATGACTGGGCACCGGTCCATATAATGTGCAGAAACCAATTGGATCAAACAGTGGCTCACAATCTCGCTCACCTTCTCGTGCCACTCACCCTTTTGCAGGATACAGAGTCTCCAGCGTAACTAAACAAGCCAACGCATTTCACAGCTAGGGGCCGATCAGCAGACTCGGGAAAGTCGGGAGAGGGCGAGGGGAGATTGGGGAAGGGGAGGTCTAAGAAGTAGCTTTTGGACGGTTGGGGGAGAGGTGAGGCAGGAGTGGTTTAGGCAGGATGTGATGACAACAACTTGCATTTATATAGCCCGTTTAACGTAGTGAGACGTCACAAGGAGCTTCACAGGAACGTAATGGAACAAAATTTGACACCGAGCCACATAAGGAGATATTAGGACAGGTGACCGAAGGCTCGGTCAAAGAGGTAGGTTTTAAGGAGCATCTTAAAGGAGGAGAGAGAGGTTTAGGGAGGGAATTCCAGAGCTTAGGGCTTAGGCAACAGAAAGCACGGCCGCCAGGGTTGGGGCGATGAAAATTGGGGATGCGCAAGAGGCCAGAATCGGAGAGATGTGGAGATCTCGGAGGGTTGTAGGGCTGGAGGAGGTTACAGAGATAGGGAGGGACGAGGCCACGGAGAGATGTGAACATGAGGATGAAAATTTTAAAAATCGAGGTGTTGCCAGACCGGGAGCCAATGTCGGTCAGCGAGCACAGAACTTGAGAAATAGGAGCAGGAGTAAGTCATAAGGCCCCTCAAACCTGCTCCGCTCAAACAGATCATGGCTGATCTGCGTCAACTCCACTTTCCCACCCTATCCCCATATCCCTTGATTCCCTTAGTGTCCAAATATCACAGGGGGGGATGAAAGAACGGGACTTGCTGCAAGTTAGGATACGGGCAGCAGAGGTTTGGATGGGCTCAAGTTTATGGAGGATGGAAGATGGAAGGCCGGCCAGGAGAGCTGAATAATCAGAATAGAGGTAACAAAGGCATGGATGAGGGTTTCAGCAGCAGATGAGCTGAGGTAGGGGCAGAGACGGGCGATGACCGGAGACTGTGCCACAGACGGGGTGGGTGGGGGAAGATGGATTGGAACCCCGACTCCGGAGAGTGGAAGGAGAGACGTAGGGTCAGCGGAAGTCCCAGAGCAAGCTCGCGCACCAGATTTGCCAACTAAGCATTGGCAGTGGTTGGTGAGGACAACGGTGAGTGAGACTTCATCGGGGATAGGACTGTAAGGACTTGCTGTGAAAGCACCAGCTCACACTGGGATACGGTTTCACAGGTGCCCAAGCTGCAAAACAGTGTGTGTTGCTAGACTATTCGAACTTGGGGTGCATCACAGCCAAGCTTTCCCTGATTGCACGCGCACTTCCCAGCAAAGGGATCGCTAGATGGTGATTAGGAACAGGGACCCTGGCTGTTTCTATTCCTCCCCTCCCCTCCCCCATTGCGCTTAACCCAGGGATGCTGAGGCCAATTGTAGTGTCCCCAGCACCCAGTTGCGATCAGCGAACTCAGCATGGAGGAGGGGAGACCAGGATCGGGGATTGAATCAGGGACCTTCCTCATTTGAATGGCTCAACACAGCAATGAACTGTGGGGTCGCTGACTCTGGTTGGACATATTGCTGGAGGTGTCATCACATGACTTCTCGTGTCCAACTGCCCCATCCCCCACTCCCGCCATTGGTCACCCAACACGTCAATCCCCGCGGTGACACCCCCTCACAGTCCTGCCATTGGTCACCCAACACGTCAATCCCCGCGGTGACACCCCCTCACAGTCCCGCCATTGGTCACCCAACACGTCAATCCCCGCGGTGACACCCCCCACTCACTCCTGCCATTGGTCACCCAACATGTCAATCCCCGCGGTGACACCCCCCACTCACTCCTGCCATTGGTCACCCAACATGTCAATCCCCGCGGTGACACCCCCCACACACTCCCGCCATTGGTCACCCAACATGTCAATCCCCGCGGTGACACCCCCCACTCACTCCCGCCATTGGTCACCCAACACGTCAATCCTCACGGTGACCCCCCCCCCCCCCACTCCCGCCATTGGTCACCCAACACATCAATCTTCACGGTGACCCCACCCCCACACTCCCACCATTGGTCACCCAACACATCAATCTTCACGGTGACCCCCCACACTCCCACCATTGGTCACCCAACACATCAATCCTCGCGGTGCCCCGCCTCCCCACACTCCCGCCATTGGTCACCCAACACATCAATCTTCACGGTGACCCACCCCCCCCTCCCCACACTCCCGCCATTGGTCACCCAACAGGTCAATCCTCGCAGTGCCCCGCCTCCCCAAGGCCAATTGAAAAGCGAACAGACACTTCATTACCCAATTGGATGATTACTGACTGCCAATCAAAGTGCTTTTTTTTAACCTATCTCCAAAATGTTACAACCAATAAATGAAAGTGTTCAAAGAAAGTGAAAATAACAATCAAATTTTGTTACATGCTCCTGTGATATTTCTCCCTGGTTTTGCTCGCATCTGTGACATCCTGGATATTAATCTTTTAGTTCCTGGAGACACCAGGACAATCCTGGCGGGTTGGTGAACCGCCAGGAAGCGTCAGGGTTTATCTGTCCCAGCGTGTCCAGACTTGTGGCGTTGTCCGTGCGTTGCTGTGTGTTTTGAGGGAGAGAGTGACGGTGAACGGAGGGGCCGCTAAGGTCCCTAAAGGGGTACGGTGGAATCGCTCCCGGGGAGGAAGGCAGGGTCCAGTGACGAGCTTTCCCTGGAGAGCGTGTGTGTGTGTGTGTGTGTGTGTGTGTGTTCACTTCCAGGGCAGGAGGCAAGTCTGTTCCAATCCGCTTCCATCTAATCGGCTGAAAAACAAAAGGAGAAAGAAATCATTTCTGGAGATTGCGATTCCAGGAGGGAGGAATTTTCAGGCTTCGCTGTTACAGACAGGGAGAGAGGGGCAGTGAGACCCCACTGTTATAGAGAGAAGGAGAGAGGGGCAGTGAGGCCCCACTGTTATAGAGAGAGGGGCAGTGAGACCCCACTGTTATAGAGAGAGGGAGAGAGGGGCAGTGAGACCCCACTGTTATAGAGAGAGGGGCAGTGAGGCCCCACTGTTATAGAGAGAAGGAGAGAGGGGCAGTGAGACCCCACTGTTGTGGAGAGAGGGAGAGAGGAGCAGTGAGACCCCACTGTTATAGAGAGAAGGAGAGAGGAGCAGTGAGACCCCACTGTTATAGAGAGAGGGAGAGAGGAGCAGTGAGACCCCACTGTTGTGGAGAGAGGGCCAGTGAGGGGCGGTGAGACCCCACTGTTATAGAGAGAGGGAGAGAGGGGCAGTGAGACCCCACTGTTATAGAGAGGGGCAGTGAGACCCCACTGTTATAGAGAGGGGCAGTGAGACCCCACTGTTATAGAGAGAGGGAGAGAGGAGCAGTGAGACCCCACTGTTATAGAGAGAAGGAGAGAGGGGCAGTGAGACCCCACTGTTGTGGAGAGAGGGCCAGTGAGGGGCAGTGAGACCCCACTGTTATCGAGAGAGGAAGAGAGGGGCAGTGAGACCCCACTGTTATAGAGAGAGGGAGAGAGGGGCAGTGAGACCCCACTGTTATCGAGAGAGGGGGAGAGGGGCAGTGAGACCCCACTGTTGTGGAGAGAGGGCCAGTGAGGGGCGGTGAGACCCCACTGTTGTGGGGAGAGGGGCGGTGAGGGGCAGTGAGACCCCACTGTTATAGAAAGAGGGGCAGTGAGACCCCACTGTTATAGAGAGAGGGGCAGTGAGACCCCACTGGTATAGAGAGAGGGGGAGAGGGGCAGTGAGACCCCACTGTTATCGAGAGAGGGGGAGAGGGGCAGTGAGACCCCACTGTTATCGAGAGAGGGGGAGAAGGGCAGAGACCTCACTGTTATCGAGAGAGGGGGAGAGGGGCAGTGAGACCCCACTGTTATAGAGAGAGGGGCAGTGAGACCCCACTGTTATCGAGAGAGGAAGAGAGGGGCAGTGAGACCCCACTGTTAGAGAGAGGAAGAGAGGGGCAGTGAGACCCCACTGTTATCGAGAGAGGGAGAGAGGGGCAGTGAGACCCCACTGTTATAGAGAGAGGGAGAGAGGGGCAGTGAGACCCCACTGTTATAGAGAGAGGGGCAGTGAGACCCCACTGTTATAGAGAGAGGGGCAGTGAGACCCCACTGTTATAGAGAGAGGGGGAGAGGGGCAGTGAGACCCCACTGGTATAGAGAGAGGGGGAGAGGGGCAGTGAGACCCCACTGTTATAAAGAGAAGGAGAGAGGGGCAGTGAGACCCCACTGTTATCGAGAGAGGGGGAGAGGGGCAGTGAGACCCCACTGGTATAGAGAGAGGGGGAGAGGGGCAGTGAGACCCCACTGTTATAGAGAGAGGGAGAGAGGGGCAGTGAGACCCCACTGTTATAGAGAGAGGGGCAGTGAGACCCCACTGTTATAGAGAGAGGGGCAGTGAGACCCCACTGTTATAGAGAGAGGGGCAGTGAGACCCCACTGGTATAGAGAGAAGGAGAGAGGGGCAGTGAGACCCCACTGTTATCGAGAGAGGGGGAGAGGGGCAGTGAGACCCCACTGGTATAGAGAGAGGGGGAGAGGGGCAGTGAGACCCCACTGTTATCGAGAGAGGTGGAGAGGGGCAGTGAGACCCCACTGTTATCGAGAGAAGGAGAGAGGGGCAGTGAGACCCCACTGTTATCGAGAGAGGGGGAGAGGGGCAGTGAGACCCCACTGTTATCGAGAGAGGGGGAGAGGGGCAGTGAGACCCCACTGTTATCGAGAGAAGGAGAGAGGGGCGGTGAGACCCCTCTGTTATAGAGAGAGGAGCAGTGAGACCCCTCTGTTATAGAGAGGGGGAGAGAGGAGCAGTGAGACCCCTCTGTTATAGAGAGAGGAGCAGTGAGACCCCTCTGTTATAGAGAGAGGAGCAGTGAGACCCCACTGGTATGGAGAGAGGAGCAGTGAGACCCCTCTGTTATAGAGAGAGGAGCAGTGAGACCCCTCTGTTAGAGAGGGGGAGAGGGGCAGTGAGACCCCTCTGTTATAGAGAGGGGGAGAGAGGAGCAGTGAGACCCCACTGTTATAGAGAGAAGGAGAGAGGGGCAGTGAGACCCCACTGTTACAGAGAGAGGGTGAGAGGGGCAGAGAGACCCCACTGTTGTGGGGAGAGGGCCAGTGAGGGGCAGTGAGACCCCACTGTTATAGAAAGAGGGGCAGTGAGACCCCACTGTTATAGAGAGAGGGAGAGAGGGGCAGTGAGACCCCACTGTTATAGAAAGAGGGGCAGTGAGACCCCACTGTTATAGAGAGAGGGGCAGTGAGACCCCACTGTTATAGAGAGAGGGGCAGTGAGACCCCACTGGTATAGAGAGAGGGGGAGAGGGGCAGTGAGACCCCACTGTTACAGAGAGAGGGAGAGAGGGGCAGTGAGACCCCACTGTTGTGGGGAGAGGGCCAGTGAGGGGCAGTGAGACCCCACTGTTGTGGGGAGAGGGCCAGTGAGGGGCAGTGAGACCCCACTGTTACAGAGAGAGGGAGAGAGGGGCAGTGAGACCCCACTGTTATAGAAAGAGGGGCAGTGAGACCCCACTGTTATAGAGAGAGGGGCAGTGAGACCCCACTGTTATAGAGAGAGGGGCAGTGAGACCCCACTGGTATAGAGAGAGGGGGAGAGGGGCAGTGAGACCCCACTGTTATCGAGAGAAGGAGAGAGGGGCAGTGAGACCCCACTGTTATCGAGAGAAGGAGAGAGGGGCAGAGACCCCACTGTTATCGAGAGAGGGGGAGAGGGGCAGTGAGACCCCACTGTTATCGAGAGAGGGGGAGAGGGGCAGAGACCCCACTGTTATCGAGAGAGGGGGAGAGGGGCAGTGAGACCCCACTGGTATAGAGAGAGGGAGAGAGGGGCAGAGACCTCACTGTTATCGAGAGAGGGGGAGAGGGGCAGTGAGACCTCACTGTTATCGAGAGAGGGTGAGAGGGGCAGTGAGACCTCACTGTTATCGAGAGAGGGGGAGAGGGGCAGTGAGACCTCACTGTTATCGAGAGAGGGGGAGAGGGGCGGTGAGACCTCACTGTTATCGAGAGAGGGGGAGAGGGGCAGTGGGACCTCACTGTTATCGAGAGAGGGGGAGAGGGGCAGTGAGGCCCCACTGTTATCGAGAGAGGGGGAGAGGGGCAGAGACCTCACTGTTATCGAGAGAGGGAGAGAGGGGCAGTGAGACCCCACTGTTATCGAGAGAGGGAGAGAGGGGCAGTGAGACCCCACTGGTATAGAGAGAGGGGGAGAGGGGCAGTGAGACCCCACTGGTATAGAGAGAGGGGGAGAGGGGCAGTGAGACCCCACTGTTATCGAGAGAGTGGGAGAGGGGCAGTGAGACCCCACTGTTATAGAGAGAGGGAGAGAGGGGCGGTGAGACCCCACTGTTATCAAGAGAGGGGGAGAGGGGCAGTGAGACCCCACTGTTATCGAGAGAGGGGTAAGAGGGGCAGTGAGACCCCACTGTTATAGAGAGAGGGGGAGAGGGGCAGTGAGACCCCACTGGTATAGAGAGAGGGGGAGAGGGGCAGTGAGACCCCACTGTTATCGAGAGAGGGGGAGAGGGGCAGTGAGACCCCACTGTTATCGAGAGAAGGAGAGAGGGGCAGTGAGACCCCACTGTTATCGAGAGAGGGGGAGAGGGGCAGTGAGACCCCACTGTTATCGAGAGAGGGGGAGAGGGGCAGTGAGACCCCACTGTTATCGAGAGAAGGAGAGAGGGGCGGTGAGACCCCTCTGTTATAGAGAGAGGAGCAGTGAGACCCCTCTGTTATAGAGAGGGGGAGAGAGGAGCAGTGAGACCCCTCTGTTATAGAGAGAGGAGCAGTGAGACCCCTCTGTTATAGAGAGAGGAGCAGTGAGACCCCACTGGTATAGAGAGAGGAGCAGTGAGACCCCTCTGTTATAGAGAGAGGAGCAGTGAGACCCCTCTGTTAGAGAGGGGGAGAGGGGCAGTGAGACCCCTCTGTTATAGAGAGGGGGAGAGAGGAGCAGTGAGACCCCACTGTTATAGAGAGAAGGAGAGAGGGGCAGTGAGACCCCACTGTTACAGAGAGAGGGTGAGAGGGGCAGAGAGACCCCACTGTTGTGGGGAGAGGGCCAGTGAGGGGCAGTGAGACCCCACTGTTATAGAAAGAGGGGCAGTGAGACCCCACTGTTATAGAGAGAGGGAGAGAGGGGCAGTGAGACCCCACTGTTATAGAAAGAGGGGCAGTGAGACCCCACTGGTATAGATAGAGGGGGAGAGGGGCAGTGAGACCCCACTGTTACAGAGAGAGGGAGAGAGGGGCAGTGAGACCCCACTGTTGTGGGGAGAGGGCCAGTGAGGGGCAGTGAGACCCCACTGTTACAGAGAGAGGGAGAGAGGGGCAGTGAGACCCCACTGTTATAGAAAGAGGGGCAGTGAGACCCCACTGTTATAGAGAGAGGGGCAGTGAGACCCCACTGTTATAGAGAGAGGGGCAGTGAGACCCCACTGGTATAGAGAGAGGGGGAGAGGGGCAGTGAGACCCCACTGTTATCGAGAGAAGGAGAGAGGGGCAGTGAGACCCCACTGTTATCGAGAGAAGGAGAGAGGGGCAGAGACCCCACTGTTATCGAGAGAGGGGGAGAGGGGCAGTGAGACCCCACTGTTATCGAGAGAGGGGGAGAGGGGCAGAGACCCCACTGTTATCGAGAGAGGGGGAGAGGGGCAGTGAGACCCCACTGGTATAGAGAGAGGGAGAGAGGGGCAGAGACCTCACTGTTATCGAGAGAGGGGGAGAGGGGCAGTGAGACCTCACTGTTATCGAGAGAGGGTGAGAGGGGCAGTGAGACCTCACTGTTATCGAGAGAGGGGGAGAGGGGCAGTGAGACCTCACTGTTATCGAGAGAGGGGGAGAGGGGCGGTGAGACCTCACTGTTATCGAGAGAGGGGGAGAGGGGCAGTGGGACCTCACTGTTATCGAGAGAGGGGGAGAGGGGCAGTGAGGCCCCACTGTTATCGAGAGACGGGGAGAGGGGCAGAGACCTCACTGTTATCGAGAGAGGGAGAGAGGGGCAGTGAGACCCCACTGTTATCGAGAGAGGGAGAGAGGGGCAGTGAGACCCCACTGGTATAGAGAGAGGGGGAGAGGGGCAGTGAGACCCCACTGGTATAGAGAGAGGGGGAGAGGGGCAGTGAGACCCCACTGTTATCGAGAGAGTGGGAGAGGGGCAGTGAGACCCCACTGTTATAGAGAGAGGGAGAGAGGGGCGGTGAGACCCCACTGTTATCGAGAGAGGGGGAGAGTGGCAGTGAGACCCCACTGTTATCGAGAGAGGGGGAGAGGGGCAGTGAGACCCCACTGTTATCAAGAGAGGGGGAGAGGGGCAGTGAGACCCCACTGTTATCGAGAGAGGGGGAGAGGGGCAGTGAGACCTCACTGTTATCGAGAGAGGGGGAGAGGGGCAGTGAGACCGCACTGTTATAGAGAGAGGGGGAGAGGGGCAGTGAGACCGCACTGTTATAGAGAGAGGGGGAGAGGGGCAGTGAGACCTCACTGTTATCGAGAGAGGGGGAGAGGGGCAGTGAGACCTCACTGTTATCGAGAGAGGGGGAGAGGGGCAGTGAGACCGCACTGTTATAGAGAGAGGGGGAGAGGGGCGGTGAGACTGGTCACCAAGCCCGGCCTGAGGCTCAGCACTAGAAGCTCACCCCTGACACCTGGTGGCAGCAACTGGGTATTGCAGGACTTGCCAGACCATGTTGTCGTAATGATGGTGCTTTCAAAGGGTGCAAGAGCAATTTTAATTCATACTGCCTTGTATCTCTTGGTCCCCTCTCTCTCAGGGAGATATCTGTAACATTGGCTGGTGTCTTTCATTCCTTCTCATGGATATATCTGTATACTGACCGGGGTCACTCAGTCCCTCCCTCGGGGAGATATCTGTACACTGACTGGTGACTCTCTGTCCCTCTCACTCAGGGAGATATCTGTACACTGACTGGTGTCTTTCCGTCCCGCTCTTTCAGGGAGATATCTGTACACTGACTTGTGTCCCTCAGTCCCTCTCTGCCTGGGAGATATCTGTACATGACTGGTGTCTCTCAGGCCCCTCTCCCTCAGGGAGATGTCTGTACACTGACTGGTGTCTCTCAGTCCCTCTCACTTGGAGATATCTGTACACTGACTGGTGTCTCTCAGTCCCTTTCCCTCAGGGAGATATCTGTACACTGACTGGTGTCGCTGAGTTCCTCTCACTCAGGGAGATATCTGTACACCGACTGGTGTCTGTTAGTCCCCTCTCTCACGGAGGTATCTCTACACTGACTGGTGTCTCTCAGTCCCCTCTCTCTCTGAGAAATATGTACACTGACTGGTGTCTCTCAGTCCCTCTCTCTGGGAGATATCTATACTGACTGGTGTCTCTCAGTCCCTCTCTCTGGGAGATATCTATACTGACTGGTGTCTCTCAGTCCCTCTCAGCGAGATATCTGTACAATGACTGGTGTCTCTCAGTCCCTCTCGGAGATATCTGTACACTGACTGGTGTCTTTCCGTTCCTCTCACTCAGGGAGATATTTGTACACTGACTGGTATCTCTCTGTCCCTCTCACTCAGGGAGATATTTGTACACTGACTGGTATCTCTCTGTCCCTCTCATTCAGGGAGATATCTGTACACTGACTTGTGTCCCTCAGTCCCTCTCTGCCTGGGAGATATCTGTACATGACTGGTGACTCTCCATCCCTCTCACTCAGGGTGATTTCTGTACACTGACTGGTGTCTGTCAGGCCCTTCTCCCTCGGAGATATCTGTACACTGACTGGTGTCTCTCAGTCCCTTTCACTCAGGGAGATATCTGTACACTGACTGGTGTCTCTCAGTCCCTTACCGTCAGGGAGATATCTGTATACTGACTGGCGTCTCTCAGTCCCTTTCCCTCAGGGAGATATCTGTACACTGACTGGTGTCTCTCAGTCCCCTCTCTCTCAGGGAGATATCTGTACACTGACTGGTGTCTCTCAGTCCCTCTCAGGGAGATATCTGTACACTGACTGGTGTCTCTCAGCCCCCTCTCTCTCAGGGAGATATCTGTACACTGACTGGTGTCTCTCAGTCCTCTCTCACTCAGGGAGATATCTGTGCACTGACTGGTGTCTCTCAGTCCTCTCTCACTCAGGGAGATATCTGTGCACTGACTGGTGTCTCTCAGTCCTCTCTCACTCAGGGAGATATCTGTGCACTGACTGGTGTCTCTCAGTCCTCTCTCACTCAGGGAGATATCTGTGCACTGACTGGTGTCTCTCAGTCCTCTCTCACTCAGGGAGATATCTGTGCACTGACTGGTGTCTCTCAGTCCTCTCTCACTCAGGGAGATATCTGTGCACTGACTGGTGTCTCTCAGTCCTCTCTCACTCAGGGAGATATCTGTGCACTGACTGGTGTCTCTCAGTCCTCTCTCACTCAGGGAGATATCTGTGCACTGACTGGTGTCTCTCAGTCCTCTCTCACTCAGGGAGATATCTGTACACTGACTGGTGTCTCTCAGTCCCCTCTCTCTCAGGGAGATATCTGTGCACTGACTGGTGTCTCTCAGTCCTCTCTCACTCGGAGATATCTGTACACTGACTGGTGTCTCTCAGTCCCCTCTCTCTCAGGGAGATATCTGTGCACTGACTGGTGTCTCTCAGTCCTCTCTCACTCGGAGATATCTGTACACTGACTGGTGTCTCTCAGTCCCCTCTCTCTCAGGGAGATATCTGTACACTGACTGGTGTCTCTCAGTCCCCTCTCTCTCAGGGAGATATCTGTGCACTGACTGGTGTCTCTCAGTCCTCTCTCACTCAGGGAGATATCTGTACACTGACTGGTCTCTCTCAGTCCCCTCTCTCGTGTGAAGTTTGGGTTAGGCGAGGGCCATGACATGCGCCCCTCCCCCATGCAGCTGCTGCATCCTCATTGTCAAGTATCCGGGCTGGTTAAGGGTGGGAACTTGGGCAAGAACCAAATGGTGGCAGAGGATCAGTGAGGATGGGAGAATAATGGTGGGGGGGGTGGGGGGGCGGTCAGGGAGAGAAAGTACAGGAGATTTATTTATTATTGCCCGAATTAAAATAAAATCTGGAATTAAAATACTAGTATCAGTAATGGTGGCCATGAAACTACCGGATTGTCGTTAAAAACCCATCTGCTTCACTAATGTCCTTTAGGGAAGGAAACCTGCCGTCCTTACCCGGTCTGGCCTACATGTGACTCCAGTCCCACAGCAATGTGGTTGATTCTTAATTGCCCTCTGAAATGGCCTAGCAAGCCACTCAGTTATAACATCTCGCCAAAAAAAGTCACAATAAGAATAAAACCGGACGGACCACCCGGCATCGGACCACTAGGCACCGGACACGACAAAGGCAAACCAAGCCCAGTCGACCCTGCAAGGTCCTCCTCACTAACATCTGGGGACTTGTGCCAAAATTGGGAGAGCTGTCCCACAGACTAGTCAAGCAACAGCCTGACATAGCCATACTCACAGAATCATACCTTTCAGCCAACGTCCCAGACTTTTCCATCACCATCCCTGGGTATGTCCTGTCCCACCGGCAGGACAGACCCACCAGAGGTGGCGGTACAGTGATATACAGTCAGGAGGGAGTGGCCCTGAGAATCCTCAACATTGACTCTGGACCCCATGAAATCTCATGGCATCAGGTCAAACATGGGCAAGGAAACCTCCTGCTGATTACCACCTACCGTCCTCCCTCAGCTGATGAATCAGTCCTCCTCCATGTTGAACACCACTTGGAGGAAGCACTGAGGGTAGCAAGGGCACAGAATTTACTCTGGGTGGGGGACTTCAATGTCCATCACCAAGAGCGGCTCGGTAGCACCACTACTGACCGAGCTGGCCGAGTCCTGAAGGACATAGCTGCCAGACTGGGCCTGCGACAGGTGGTGAGCGAACCAACACGAGGGAAAAACTTACTTGACCTCGTCCTCACCAATCCACCTGTCGCAAATGCATCTGTCCATGACAGTATTGGTTGGAGTGATCACAGCACAGTCCTCGTGGAGATGAAGTCCCATCTTCGCACTGAGGACACCATCCAATGTGTTGTGTGGCACTACCACCGTGCTAAATGGGATAGATTCAGAACAGATCTAGCAGCTCAAAACTGGGCATCCATGAGGCACTGTGGGCCATCAGCAGCAGCAGAATTGTATTTCAGCACAATCTGTAACCTCATAGCCCGGCATATTCCTCACTCTACCATTACCAACAAGCCAGGGGATCAACCTTGGTTCAACGAGGAGTGTGGAAGAGCATGCCAGGAGCAGCACCAGGCGTACCTAAAAATGAGGTGCCAACCTGGTGAAGCTACAACTTAAGACTACATGCATGCTAAACAGCGGAAGCAACATGCTATAGACAGAGCGAAACGATTCCACAACCAACGGATCAGATCAAAGTTCTGCAGTCCTGCCACATCCAGTCATCAATGGTGATGGACAATTAAACAACTAACGGGAGGAGAAGGCTCTGCAAACATCCCCATCCTCAATGATGGCGGAGTCCAGCATGTGAGTGCAAAAGACAAGGCTGAAGCATTTGCAACCATCTTCAGCCAGAAGTGCCGAATGGATGATCCATCTCGGCCTCCTCCCGATATCCCCACCATCACAGAAGCCAGTCTTCAGCTAATTCGATTCACTCCACATGATATCAAGAAACGGCTGAGTGTACTGGATACAGCAAAGGCTATGGGCCCTGACAACATCCCAGCTGTAGTGCTGAAGACTTGTGCTCCAGAACTAGCTGCGCCTCTAGCCAAACTGTTCCAGTACAGCTACAACACTGGCATCTACCCGACAATGTGGAAAATTGCCCAGGTATGTCCTGTCCACAAATGCAATCCGGCCAATTACCGCCCCATCAGTCTACTCTCAATCATCAGCAAAGTGATGGAAGGTGTCGTCGACAGTGCTATTAAGCGGCACTTACTCACCAATAACCTGCTCACCGATGCTCAGTTTGGGTTCTGCCAGGACCACTCAGCTCCAGACCTCATTACAGCCTTGGTCCAAACATGGACAAAAGAGCTGTATTCCAGAGGTGAGGTGAGAGTGACTGCCCTTGACATCAAGGCAGCATTTGACCGAGTGTGGCACTAAGGAGCCCGAGTAAAATTGAAGTCAATGGGAATCAGGGGGAAAACTCTCCAGTGGCTGGAGTCATACCTAGCACAAAGGAAGATGGCAGTGGTTGTTGGAGGCCAATCATCTCAGCCCCAGGACATTGCTGCAGGAGTTCCTCAGGGCAGTGTCCTAGGCCCAACCATCTTCAGCTGCTTCATCAATGACCTTCCCTCCATCATAAGGTCAGAAATGGGGATGTTCACTGATGATTGCACAGTGTTCAGTTCTATTCGCAACCCCTCAGATAATGAAGCAGTCCGAGCCCGCATGCAGCAAGACCTGGACAACATCCAGGCTTGGGCTCATAAGTGGCAAGTAACATTCGCGCCAGATAAGTGCCAGGCAATGACCATCTCCAACAAGAGAGAGTCTAACCACCTCCCCTTGACATTCAATGGCATTACCATCGTCAAATCCCCCACCATCAACATCCTGGGGGTCACCATTGACCAGAAACGTAACTGGACCAGCCACATAAATACTGTGGCTACAAGAGCAGGCCAGAGGCTGGGTATTCTGCGGCGAGTGACTCACCTCCTGACTCCCCAAAGCCTTTCCACCATCTACAAGGCACAAGTCAGGAGTGTGATGGAATACTCTCCACTTGCCTGGATGAGTGCAGCTCCAACAACACTGAAGAAGCTCGACACCATCCAAGATAAAGCAGCCCGCTTGATTGGCACCCCATCCACCACCCTAAACATTCACTCCCATCACCACCGGCACACCGTGGCTGCAGTGTGTACCATCCACAGGATGCACTGCAGCAACTCGCCAAGGCTTCTTCGACAGCACCTCCCAAACCCGCGACCTCTACCACCTAGAAGGACAAGAGCAGCAGGCGCATGGGAACAACACCACCTGCACGTTCCCCTCCAAGTCACACGCCATCCCGACTTGGAAATATATCGCCGTTCCTTCATCGTCGCTGGGTCAAAATCCTGGAACTCCCTTCCTAACAGCACTGTGGGAGAACCTTCACCACACGGACTGCAGCGGTTCAAGAAGGCGGCTCACCACCACCTTCTCAAGGGCAATTAGGGATGGGCAATAAATGCCGGCCTCAGCCCATGAACCAAAGGAAAAAGAACCCTCCGAGATCTCTGCGCTCCTCCAATTCTGGTCTCTTGCACGTCCCCCACTTCCTTCGCCCACCATTGGCGGCCGTGCCTTCAGCCATCTCGGCCCTAAGCTCTGGAATTCCCTCCCTTAAACCCTCTCCGCCTCTCCACATCTCAACTCCTTGGAGATGCTCCTTAAAACCTGCCTCTTTGACCAAGCTTTTGGTCACCTGTCCTAATATCTCCTTATGTGGCTCGGTGTCAAATTTTGTCTGATTCCGTTCCCGTGAAGCGCCTTGGGGGGGCATTTTACTATGTTAAAGGCGCTACATAAATGCAGGTGGTCGTTGTTGATCTACTGACGAGCAGCGTTAAACTCTTCTGTTGGCGTTTACCTTTCACGGTGAGCTGAGCGCTGGAACGGGCCTTCCCCGCGGTGAACTTCACCAGCCCGCTCATGTCGGGCGACGTTACGCTCAGGATGAGCCGCTGGACTGTGCCATGGTTCTCCACGCGGACCCCTTTCCCAGTGCGAAGGACCTGCCCGTTGAGGCTCCACTGAGGGGGTCTGATCACAGGCACCGATACCTCACACTCCATCTGGGCCTCCCCCGGAGCCCTCACCTCCACATCGACCAGGCCCCTCACCACCAGAATGGCTTGTTCTGGAAAAGAATTCGGTCGGGAAAATAGTCACTGCTCTTTTCCTTCCTTTTTTCTTTTTCTCCTCTTTCTCTCTCACTCTCTCTCTCTCTCTTTCACCGTCTTTTTCTCTTTCTTTCACTCTTTCTTTCACTCTTTCTTTCTCTTTCTCTCTTCCATTGTATCTGTGGAACATAGGAACAGGAGAAGGCCATTCAGCCCCTCGAGTCTGTTCCGCCATTCAGTTATATCCTGGCTGATCTGCACCTCAACTCCATTTACCCGCCTTCGCTCTGTATCCCTCGATACCCGACACCCAACAAAAAATCTATCAATCTCAGTCTTGAAAGCTCTAACTGACCCCCAGCATCCACAGCTTTTTGGGGGAGAGAGTTCCAGATTCCCACTCCCCTTTGTGTGAAGAAGTGCTTCCTGACATCACCCCTGAACGGCCTGGCTCTAATTTTAAGGTTCTGCCCCCCTTGTTCTGGTCTCCCCCCCCACCAGAGGAAATAGTTTCTCTCTATCGACCCTATCAAATCCGTTAATCATCTTAAACACCTCAATTAGATCACCCCTTAATCTTCTACACTCGAGGGAATACAAGCCCCGGAAGAGCTGGCATCGGCCCGATGGGCTGAATGGCCTCCTTCCGTACTGTAAACTTCCATGGGGCAGTGCATCACCCCTGAACAGGCTGATTTGAAGCTTACGGTCCCCGTTGAGTAGCCGCAGCGGGCGGGACGTGTAGTCGCGAGGCGCTCGATCGCGGACCACCCCAACGTACCTTCTACCAAGACCCTGGCGGAGGAACAGTCATCGAAGGCGTCGCAGGTGTAGGTGTCCTCGTCCTGGAAGCTGACGTCGTGGATAATCAGTTTGCGGTAACAGTCCTCACTGCAGATCTCGTACTTGCCCGCCGCCTGCAGCTCGGAGTCGCCCCTGTACCATCGCACCCTGGCCCGAGGCTTGGACACCGTGCACTCCAGGATCACCTTGTGTTTCTCCAGCGCCGTCTTGTCACGCAAAGGCTTCACAATCTTGATCGGCAGCTCTGATTGAGGGGGTGGGCGGGGGGAGGGGGTGGGGAGAGAGAGACGTCAGAGCAACAGGTGGCGCCCGGGAGCCCTTTCACCGCTCGCGTCGCGCCCTAGAGTTTCCTCCTTGCCCCTCACGGCTCGTGCCACGCCCAAGATATTCCCGCTCGCCCCTCTCCACTTGCGACACGCCTGAGATTCCCGCTCGCCCCTCACCACTCGCCTCGTGCCCGAGAGATTCCTCCTTGCCCCTCACAGCTCGACGAATCCATAGAAAACCACAGAACCATAGAAAAGATACAGCACAGAAGGGGGCCATTCGGCCCATCGTGTCCGCGCCGGCTCGAAGAACAACCAGGTGCCCATTCCAATCCCACCTTCCAGCACCCGGTCCGTAGCCCTGCAGCTTACAGCACTTTAGGTGCAGGTCCAGGTACTTTTTAAAAGAGTTGAGGGTCCCTGCCTCTACCACCAATTCGGGCAGCGAATTCCATACACCCACCACCCTCTGGGTAAAAAAGTTTTCCTCATGTCCCCTCTAATCCTTCCACCAATCAGCTTAAATCTATGTCCTCTAGTTCTTGAACTCTCCGCTAGGGGAAACAGGTACTTCCTGTCTACTCTATCTCGGCCCCTCATAATTTTGTACACCTCAATCAAGTCTCCCCTCAGCCTCCTCTGCTCCAAGGAAAACAACCCCAGCCTATGCCATCTCTCCTCGTAGCTGCAATTTTCAAGCCCTGGCAACATTCTTGTAAATCTTCTCCACACTCTCTACAGAGCAATTACATCCTTCCTGTAATGTGGTGACCAGAACTGTGCACAATACTCCAGCTGTGGCCTTACCAGCGTTTTATACAGTTCCATCATTACTTCCCTGCTTTTGTATTCTATACCTTGGCTAATAACGGAGAGCATTCCGTATGCCTTCTTCACAACCTTATCTACCTGTACTGCCACCTTCAGGGACCTGTGTACATGCACTCCAAGGTCTCTCACTTCCTCTACCCCTCAATATATTCCCGTTTACTGCGTATTTCCTTTTACTGTTTGCCCTCCCTAAGTGCATTACCTCACACTTCTCCGGGTTGAACTCCATTTGCCACTTTTCCGCCCACTCCACCAACCCATTGATATCTTCTTGGAGTCTACAGCTATCCTCTTCACTATCAACTACACGGACAATTTTTGTGTCGTCTGCAAATTTGCCAATCATGCCCCCTACATTCAAGTCCAAATCATTAATATATACCACAAACAGCAAGGGACCCAACACTGAGCCCTGTGGCACACCACTGGAAACGGATTTCCATTCGCAAAGACATCCATCGACTTTTACCCTTTGTTTCCTGTTACTGAGCCAATTTTGGATCCAATTCGTCACATTTCCCTGTATCCCATGGGCTTTTACCTTTCTGACCAGTCTGCCATGCGGGACCTTGTCAAATGCCTTACTAAAATCCATGTAGACAACATCCACTGCACTACCCTCATCAATCCTCCTTGTCACTTCCTCAAAGAATTCAATTGACCTTCCCTGAACAAATCCATGCTGACTATCCCTGATTAAACCATGCCTTTCCAAGTGACAGTTTATCCTATCTCTCAGTATTGATTCTAATAGTTTGCCCACCACCGAGGTAAGACTGACCGGCCTATAATTGTTCGGCCTTTCCCTTGTACCCTTTTTAAACAATGATACTACGTTTGCAGTCTTCCAGTCCTCCGGTACCTCCCCTGTATCTAGTGAGGATTGGAAAATGATCCTCAGAGCATCCACTATTTCCTCCCTGGCTTCCTTCAATAGTCTAGGAAACAATCCATCCGGCCCTGGTGACTTATCAACTTTCAAGGATTCCAGTCCCTCTAGTACTTCCTCTCTCGTTATGTTTACCTTCTCCAATATTTCACACCTCTCCTCTTTAACTACCACGTCCGGGTCATCCCTTTCCATTGTGAATACGGAGACAAAATATTCATTTAAAACCCTACCCACATCCTCTGCTTCTACACACAAGTTACCCTTATCATCCCTGATAGGTCCCACCTTTTCCTTTGCTATCCTCTTGTTCTTAATGTACTGATAAAACATCTTTGGGTTTTCTTTACTCTTACTAGCTAATATTTTTTCATTTCCTCTCTTTACTTTCCTTATTCCCTTTTTTACGTCATCCCTGTACTTTCTATACTCCTCTAGGCTTTCTGCAGTATTTAGTTTTCTGAGACAGTCATAAGCTTTCTTTTTCTGCTTTATCTTGCCCCCTATACTTCTAGACAACCAGGGGGCTCTAAATTTGGCAGTGCCACCCTTTTTCTTTGAGGGGACGTGTCTGCATTGCACCCGTAGAATTTCACTTTTTAGTGCCTCCCACTGGCTTGCCACTGATTTCTCCTCAAGTAGTTGTGTCCAGTCCACTTCTGCCAAATCACCTCTTAGTTCTGTAAAATTTACCTTCCCCCAATTTAAAACGTTTACTCCTGATTTAACTCTGTCGTTTTCCATAATAATGCTGAATTGTGGTCACTATCCCCAATATGGTCACCCACTGTCACTTCACCCACTTGCCCATCTTCATTTCCCAGGACTAAATCTAGAATTGCATCCCCTCTTGTTTGGCTTGTCACGTACTGGCTAAAAAAGTTCTCCTGGATACCGATCAAGAATTTTGCGCCCTCTGTGCCCCTCACACTGTTTGAATCCCAGTTGATGTTCGGGTAGTTGAAGTCTCCTACTATTATTGCCCTCTTATTTTTGCACTCAGAAATTTGCCTACATATTTGTTCTTCTGTCTCCCTTTCGCTATTCGGGGGTCTATAGTACACTCCTAGTAGTGTGACTGCCCCTTTTTTATTTCTTAGCTCAACCCATATGGCCTCGATTGATGATCCATTTAGCATATCATCCCTTCTCACAACTGTAATTGATTCTTTAACCAATAATGCTACCCCCCCTCCTTTTTTATCACCCACTCTATCCTGCCTGAAAACTCTATATCCCTCCCCAACAGAACTAGCAAATGCCCCCGCGAGGATATTGGTCCCAGTTCTGCTTGGGTGCAACCCGTCCAGCTTGTACAGGTCCCGCCTTTCCCAGAATCGGTCCCAATGCCTCAGGAATTTAAACCCCTCCCTCCTACACCATCTCTCAAGACACGCATTCATCTGGTCTATTCTCCTATTTCTGCTCTCGCTAGCACGTGGCACTGGGAGTGAGGTGGACAGGTGAGCGGGGAGGAGAGATCAGGTTTCCCTCCCGCCTCTACCAGTCGGCTGTGTATTCCTGACATTCAAACCCCGAGCCGTGCAGACCGGAAGATCTCAGTTTCGTTTCCGGGTCTGCACACTTGTTAGCGTTGATCTTAGCGTACGCGGCAGGTAGGGGGCACTACAGTTGGCCTCAGTGCCCCTCGTTGCTATCGAGTTTCAAATCCCTCCATGGCCTCGCCTCCACCCCACCCCCCCCCCCCCCTATCTCTGTAACCTCCTCCAGCCCCACAACCCTCCGAGATCTCTGCGCTCCTCCAATTCTGGCCTCTTGCGCATCCCCGATTTTAATCGCTCCACCATTGGCGGCCGTGCCTTCAGCCGCCTAGATCCTAAGCTCTGGAATTCCCTCCCTAAACCTCTCCCCCTCTCTCTCCTCCTTTAAGACGCTCCTTAAAACCCACCTCTTTGCCCAAGCTTTTGGTCACCTGTCCTAATATCTCCTTATGTGGCTCGGTGTCAAATATTGATTGACAATCGCTCCTGTGAAGCGCCTTGGGACGTTTCACTACGTTAAAAGCGCTATATAAATGCAAGTTGTTGTTGTAGAGTGACTCCTCCTGGACAATAAATGTTGGGTGGATTGGAATTTGAGGAATGATTATGTAAAATTGGGCATGTTCTCACTGGAAAAGAGAAGGTTGAGAGGTGGTGATGGTCGCTGCCTTTAGGATTCTAAAGGGACTAAATAATGTCGACCATGACGGGCTGTTTCACCTTGTCCAGAACAGTAGACCCCGAGGACACGGCCTGTGCTCGAAGGGACGGGAAATTCAAAACTAACCTGTGGAAACAATATTTCAGCGAGTGAATCTATGGAACAGACTCCCAAGGGATGATGTGGGAGCAGTTAGTATTAATTCATGCAAATGTAAATTAGAGAGATTTCTTACAGAAAATAACATCTTGGGATCCAGTATACGATTAATTTGAGACCTGACGTGTGGCGAGTGTAACAGGCTCGGGAGGAACAGGTGACTTTGGACCTCTGGTTCCCGAAGCTCTCCCCCACTGGGGGTTTTCCTCACCTCATGTCTGGGTCTGTTGGAGACTCAGTGATAGAGATTGATGGCTGTGATTAGTCAATAACTCCCATTATCATCGTATCATGGGATTACCGGGATGGGAGAAGGTGAACTAGACGGACCCTGGTCTATTTTTTGTCTGGCGGTTCCTATGCGAGAACAGGATTGGGCTGATGCTAATGCCCCATGAGGTTGAATAGTCTTCCATCACTTTAGGCTTATGCGAGCAAGAACGGCCACTTGCCTGGCCCCCCCCACCCTCCGCAAGAGCTAGTGCCTTCAGCACGTTCCCTCATCGTCGCTGGGTCAAAATCCTGGAACTCCCTCCCTAACGGAACCGTGGGAGAACCTTCACCACACGGACTGCAGCGGTTCAAGAAGGCGGCTCACCACCACCTTCTCAAGGGGCAATTAGGGATGGGCAATAAATGCCGGCCTCGCCAGCGACGCCCACATCCCATGAACGAATTTTTAAAAAGCAGAGAAAGAAAGAACTTGCATTTATATAGCGCCTTTCACCACCTCAGGATGTCCCAAAGTGCTTCACAGCCAATGAAGTACTTTTTGAAGTGTAGTCACTGTTGTAATGTGGGAAACGCGGCAGTGAATTTGTACACAGCAAGATCCCACAAACAGCAATGTGATAATGACCAAATAACCTGTTATTATTGATGTTGGTTGAGGGATAAATATTGGCCCAGGACATCAGGGAGAACTCTCCCTGCTGTTCCTAAAATGGGATGTTTTACAACCACCTGAGAGGGCAGACGGGGCCTCGATTTAACGTCTCATCTGAAAGACGGCACCTGCTGACATTGTAGCACTCCCTCAGTACTGGCGTTGGGATTGTCAGCCTGGATTATGTGCTTGAGTCTCTCGAGTGGGACTCGAACCCACGACCTTCTGACTCAGAGGCAAGAGAGAGCTACCCGACGAGCCATGGCCGATCACAATTCAAGGAGAGGTGCCCGTCACTGAACGAAAACGGAAACAGGACTGAGAATAGAGCGGCAGACTTACCGTCAACGTCTAGACGAGCCACAGACGCGACGTTCTTGGCGGTGAATTGGATCTCCCCCGCGTCCTCCGGCCGCACGTTGCAGATCAGCAGGAAATGTTTGTTCCCTGGACAAATGGGATGACAAAAAAACATTGATTTTTCCATGGCGCGAAAACCCGTTTTCCTCGCCTCAAGGGGCTGACTCCTGCTGG
This sequence comes from Heptranchias perlo, assembly GCF_035084215.1. Lineage (NCBI taxonomy): Eukaryota > Metazoa > Chordata > Chondrichthyes > Hexanchiformes > Hexanchidae > Heptranchias > Heptranchias perlo. Next base: position 6,114,626 of record NC_090331.1, read on the forward strand.
AGTCTGGCTCCAAAATGGCCGGGGGCTCTTCCTGGTACCTGATACCTGGTCCAGCTCATCACTCTACCTGGGGGAGGCTAGAGACTGAGGGTCAGGCAGCTCATTCGAGGGCATCACAACCAAGCCAGACCCTGCTCTCACCTGTTGCCCTCGTTCATACGTGTACCCACACACACGTGCACAGACACACGTATGCACACACACATGCACTTTCCTAAAGGGGCCACTGCACAAGGATCAGCAGCAAACACTCCCAGGGCAGGTACAGCACGGGTTAGATACAGAGTAAAGCTCCCTCTACACTGTCCCATCAAACACTCCCAGGGCAGGTACAGCACGGGTTAGATACAGAGTAAAGCTCCCTCTACACTGTCCCATCAAACACTCCCAGGGCAGGTACAGCACGGGTTAGATACAGAGTAAAGCTCCCTCTACACTGTCCCATCAAACACTCCCAGGCCAGGTACAGTGCGGGTTAGATACAGAGTAAAGCTCCCTCTACACATATAAAAAGTAAAAAGATAGTTAAAGCAATAGTAGGGCCAACGAGGGACAAAAGAGGGAATTTTCTTGCGGAGGCGGAGGGCACGATTGAGGTACTGAATGAGGACTTTGCATCTGACTTCACAAAAGGAGAGGATGACGTTAATGTTGCAGTAGAGGAGAGAGGAGTAGAGATATTGGATAAAATAAAATTAGATAGAAAGGAGGTTGGCATCACCCAAAGTTAATAAGTCACCGGGTCCAGATGGGAAGCATCCTAGGTTGCTGAGGGAAGCAAGGGTGGAGATAGCAGAAGCTCTGACCACAATCTTTCAATCCTCCTTGGATATGGGAATGGTGCCAGAGAACTGGAGGATTGCAAATGTTGCACCCTGTTCAAAAAAGGGGAGAGGGATAAATCTGGTAACTACAGGCCAGTCTGTCTAACGTCTGTAGTGGGAAAACTACTAGAGACCATTGTCAAGGACAAAATTAATTCTCACTTGGAGAAACATGGGTTAATTAGGGACATCCAGCATGGATTTGTTAAAGGCAAATCGTGTCTGACTAACCTGATTGAGTACTTTGATGAAGTAACAGAGAGGGTTGATGAGGGTAGTGCAGTAGATGTTGTATAGATGGACTTTTAAAAGACATTTGATAAAGTACCACATAACAGACTTATTAGAAGCACATGGGATTAAAGGAACGGTGGTAACGTGGGTACACATTTGGCTGTGGGATAAGAGGCAGAGAGTAGTGGTGAACAGATGTTTTTTTTTATTCGTTCATGGGATGTGGGCGTCGCTGGCGAGGCCGGCATTTATTGCCCATCCCTAATTGCCCTTGAGAAGGTGGTGGTGAGCTGCCTTCTTGAACCACTGCAGTCCGTGTGATGAAGGTTCTCCCACAGTGCTGTTAGGAAGGGAGTTCCAGGATTTTGACCCAGTGACGATGAAGGAACGGCGATATATTTCCAAGTCAGGATGGTGTGTGACTTGGAGGGGAACGTGCAGGTGGTGTTGTTCCAATGTGCCTGCTGCCCTTGTCCTTCTAGGTGGCAGAGGTCGCGGGTTTGGGAGGTGCTGTCGAAGAAGCCTTGGCGAGTTGCTGCAGTGCATCCTGTGGATGGTACACACTGCAGCCACTGTGCGCCGGTGGTGAAGGGAGTGAATGTTTAGGGTGGTGGATGGGGTGCCAATCAAGCAGCCTGCTTTGTCCTGGATGGCGTCGAGCTTCTTGAGTGTTGCTAGAGCTGCACTCACCCAGGCAAGTGGAGAGTATTCCATCACACTCCTAACTTGTGCCTTGTAGATGGTGGAAAGGCTTTGGGGAGTCAGGAGGTGAGTCACTCGCCACAGAATACCCAGCCTCTGACCTGCTCGTGTAGCCATAGTATTTAAATGGCTGGTTCAGTTAAGTTTCTGGTCAATGGTGACCCCCAGGATGTTGATGGTGGGAGATTCGGCGATGGTAATGCCATTGAATGTCAAAGGGAGGTGGTTAGACACTCTCTTGTTGGAGATGATCATTGCCTGGCACATGTCTGGCGCGAATGTTACTTGCCACTTATCAGCCCAAGCCTGGATGTTGTCCAGGTCTTGCTGCATGCAGGCTCGGACTGCTTCATTATTTGAGGGGTTGCGAATGGAACTGAACACTGTGCAATCATCAGCGAACATCCCCATTTCTGACCTTATGATGGAGGGAAGGTCATTGATGAAGCAGCTGAAGATGGTTGGGCCTAGGACACTGCCCTGAGGAATTCCTGCAGCAATGCCCTGGGGCTGAGATGATTGGCCTCCAACAACCACTACCATCTTCCTTTGTGCTAGGTACGACTCCAGCCACTGGAGAGTTTCCCCCCTGATTCCCATTGACTTCACTTTTATTAGGGCTCCTTGGTGCCACACTCGGTCAAATGCTGCCTTGATGTCAAGGGCAATCACTCTCACCTCACCACTGGAATTCAGCTCTTTTGTCCATGTTTGGACCAAGGCTGTAATGAGGTCTGGAGCCGAGTGGTCCTGGCAGAACCCAAACTGAGCATCGGTGAGCAGGTTATTGGTGAGTAAGTGCCGCTTGATAGCACTGTCGATGACACCTTCCATCACTTTGCTGATGATTGAGAGTAGACTGATGGGGCGGTAATTGGCCGGATTGGATTTGTGCTGCTTTTTGTGGACAGGACATACCTGGGCAACTTTCCACATTGTCGGGTAGATGCCAGTGTTGTAGCTGTACTGGAACAGCTTGGCTAGAGGTGCAGCTAGTTCTGGAGCACAAGTCTTCAGCACTACAGCTGGGATGTTGTCGGGGCCCATAGCCTTTGCTGTATCCAGTGCACTCAGCCATTTCTTGATATCACGTGGAGTGAATCGAATTGGCTGAAGACTGGCTTCTGTGATGGTGGGGATATCGGGAGGAGGCCGAGATGGATCATCCACTCGGCACTTCTGGCTGAAGATGGTTGCAAACGCTTCAGCCTTTGTCCTTTGCACTCACATGCTGGACTCCGCCATCATAGAGGATGGGGATGTTTACAGAGCCTCCTCCTCCCGTTAGTTGTTTAATTGTCCACCACCATTCAGGACTGGATGTGGCAGGACTGCAGAGCTTTGATCTGATCCGTTGGTTGTGGAATCGCTTAGCTCTGTCTATAGCATGTTGCTTCCGCTGTTTATCATGCATGTAGTCCTGAGTTGTAGCTTCACCAGGTTGGCACCTCATTTTTAGGTGTGCCTGGTGCTGCTCCTGGCTTGCTCTTCTACACTCCTCATTGAACCAGGGCTGATCCCCTGGCTTGTTGGTAATGGTAGAGTGAGGAATATGCTGGGCCATGAGGTTACAGATTGTGCTGGAATACAATTCTGCTGCTGCTGATGGCTCACAGTGCCTCATGGATGCCCAGTTTTGAGCTGCTAGATCTGTTCTGAATCTATCCCATTTAGCACGGTGATAGTGCCACACAACACATTGGATGGTGTCCTCATTGCGAAGACGGGACTTCGTCTCCACGAGGACTGTGCAGTGGTCACTCCAACCAGTACTGTCATGGACAGATGCATTTGCGACAGGTAGATTGGTGAGGACGAGGTCAAGTAAGTTTTTCCCTCGTGTTGGTTCGCTCACCACCTGCCGCAGGGCCAGCTTGGCAGCTATGTCCTTCAGGACTCGGCCAGCTCGGTCAGTAGTGGTACTACCGAGCCACTCTTGGTGATGGAAATTGAAGTCCCCCACCCAGAGTACATTTTGTGCCCTTGCTACCCTCAGTGCTTCCTCCAAGTGGTGCTCAACATGGAGGAGGACTGATTCATCAGCAGGAGGTTTCCTTGCCCATGTTTGACCTGATGCCATGAGATTTCATGGGGTCCAGAGTCAATGTTGAGGAGTCCCAGGGCCACTCCCTCCTGACTGTATATCACTGTACCGCCACCTCTGGTGGGTCTGTCCTGCCGGTGGGACAGGACATACCCAGGGATGGTGATGGAAGAGTCTGGGACGTTGGCTGAAAGATATGATTCTGTGAGTATGGCTATGTCAGGCTGTTGCTTGACTAGTCTGTGGGACAGCTCTCCCAATTTTGGTACAAGTCCCCATATGTTAGTGAGGAGGACTTTGCAGGGTTGACTGGGCTTGGTTTGCCTTTGACGTATCCGGTGCCTAGTGGTCCGATGCCGGGTGGTCCGTCCGGTTTTATTCTTATTATGACTTTTATTTCGACGAGATTGTGCAACTGAGTGGCTTGCTGGGCCATTTCAGAGGGCAATTAAGAATTAACCACATTGCTGTGGGTCCGTTCATCCGTTGTCGCAGTGTTTGCATGGTCTTGCCAATGTACCATGCTCCGGGGCATCCTTTCCTGCAACGTATGAGGTAGACAACGTTGGCCGAGTCATAGGAGTTTGAACCATGTACCTGGTGGGTGGTGTCCTCTCGTGTGATGGTGGTATCTGTGTCGATGATCTGGCATGTCTTGCAGAGGTTGCCGTGGCAGGGTTGTGTGGTGTTGTGGACGCTGTTCTCCTGAAAGCTGGGTAATTTGCTGCGAACGATGGTCTGTTTGAGGTTGGGTGGCTGTTTGAATGCGAGTAGTGGAGGCGTGGGGATGGCCTTAGCGAGGTGTTCGTCGTCATCGATGACATGTTGAAGGCTGCGGAGAACATGGCGTAGTTTCTCCGCTCCGGGGAAGTACTGGACGACGAAGGGTACTCTATTGGTTGCGTCCCGTGTTTGTCTTCTGAGGAGGTCTATGTGATTCTTCGCTGTGGCCCGTCAGAACTGTCGATCGACAAGTCGAGCGTCATATCCCGTTCTTACGAGGGCGTCTTTCAGCGTCTGTAGGTGTCCATCGCGTTCCTCCTCGTCTGAGCAGATCCTGTGTATTCGTAGGCCTGTCCATAGGGGATGGCCTCTTTGACGTGGTTAGGGTGGAAGCTGGAAAAGTGGAGCATCGTGAGGTTGTCCGTGGGCTTGCGGTAGAGTGAGGTGCTGAGGTGCCCGTCTTTGATGGAGATTTGTGTGTCCAAGAAAGAAACCGATTCTGAGGAGTAGTCCATGGTGAGCTTGATGGTGGGATGGAACTTGTTGATGTTATCGTGTAGTCTCTTCAGTCGGGGAACACTTTAGCAGTCAAGGACATTCAGCCACCGATCTTCGGGTAAGCGTTCTCCAAGGCGGCCTTCGAGACACACAACAACGCAAAATCGTCGAGCAGAAATTGATAGCCAAGTTCCGCACCCATGAGGACGGCCTCAACCGGGATCTTGGGTTCATGTCACGCTACACGTAACCCCACCAGTGAAAAAAGAGTTATCTGTTTTTAATACAACTGGTCATTCTCTCTCTTTCTCTTCCTTTCAGATGTTTCTCTCTCTCTCTCTCTGTCTTTGGATTCGGACCGTTTGTATATTCAGTAGTCCTGCATGTACTGTCTCTCTGTCTGATTGCCTTGACAGCGGGCAGTTGGAAAGATTATCTGTAATCATCAGGCATTGTTCTCTGACTATAAATGTGGTAACCTTCAAGGAATTCCACACTCACCTGATGAAGGAGAAAGCCTCCGAAAGCTTGTGATTTTCAAATAAAACTGTTGGACTATAACCTGGTGTTGTAAGATTCCTTACATTTGTCCACCCCAGTCCATCACCGGCATCTCCACATCATTTGTAAATAGGGGCATTGAATACAAAAACAAGGAAGTTATGCTAAACCTTTAGAAAACACTGGTTGGGCCTCAGCTGGAGTATTGTGTACAGTTCTGGGCACCGCACTTTAGGAAGGATGTCAAGGCCTTGGAGAGGGTCCAGAGGAGATTTACTAGAATGGTACCAGAGATGAGGGACTTCAGTTATGTGGAGAGACTGGAGAAGCTGGGATTGTTCTTCTTAGAACAGAGAAGGTTAAGGGGAGATTTGATAGAGGTGTTCAAAATCATAAAGGGTTTTGATAATAAAATAAGGAGAAACTGTTTCCTCTGGCAGAAGGGTCAGTGCCGGACAACGTCATCATCCCCTTTGTTGAAGCGAGGCCCTTGTTTTCGAGTCTCTGGGAGATGCTGTTCCCCTTTAACACCAACAAGGTCACTGAGGTCAGGTTCAAGAATGCCACGGTTACTGTGATGTGGAGATGCCGGTGATGGACTGGGGTTGACAATTGTAAACAATTTTACAACACCAAGTTATAGTCCAGCAATTTTATTTTAAATTCACAAGCTTTGCCTGAGGAAGGAGAAAATCTCCGAAAGCTTGTGAATTTAAAATAAAATTGCTGGACTATAACTTGGTGTTGTAAAATTGTTTACAACGGTTACTGTGGTTACAGTAATCTGGATTTCAGCTGTTCAGGGAAACAATGGCCAGGCGTCTCTGTGTAATTGGAGAGGATGAGAATTGATGATCTGCTGTTTAAAGAGGGAGTCTCACCATCTGAGGCCATGAAAGGGGATTTCAGGTCCAGCGCGGGTTAGATACAGAGTAAAGCTCCCTCTACTCTGTCCCATCAAACACTCTCAGGGCAGGTACAACGCAGGTTAGATACAGAGTAAAGCCCCCTCTACACTGTCCCATCAAACACTCCCAGGGCAGGTACAACGCAGGTTAGATACAGAGTAAAGCTCCCTCTACACTGTCCCATCAAACACTCCCGGGGCAGGTACAGCACGGGTTAGATACAGAGTAAAGCTCCCTCTACACTGTCCCATCAAACACTCTCAGGGCAGGTACAACGCAGGTTAGATACAGAGTAAAGCCCCCTCTACACTGTCCCATCAAACACTCCCAGGGCAGGTACAACGCAGGTTAGGTACAGAGTAAAGCTCCCTCTACACTGTCCCATCAAACACTCCCGGGGCAGGTACAGCACGGGTTAGATACAGAGTAAAGCTCCCTCTACACTGTCCCATCAAACACTCCCAGGGGCAGATACAGCACGGGTTAGATACAGAGTAAAGCTCCCTCTACACTGTCCCATCAAACACTCTCAGGGCAGGTACAACGCAGGTTAGATACAGAGTAAAGCCCCCTCTACACTGTCCCATCAAACACTCCCAGGGCAGGTACAACGCAGGTTAGATACAGAGTAAAGCTCCCTCTACACTGTCCCATCAAACAGTCCCAGGGCAGGTACAGTGCGGGTTAGATACAAAGTAAAGATTCCACTATGCTGTCTTTTCTCATCAACGTACTGTGCTGGGTTTGAAACCAGCTCCCAGAGAGGAAAGGTCAGTGTCTGACCCACTGCCCTGCCTGTAGCCCCACAAATATTTTTTTATGGAATAATATTTTTTCACGCTTTGTATGTAAAACCCACGTGAGTCAGCTCACCCTCCTGTCTTATCTTAACGGTGTTGTTCGATTTGATTTTGTCTCCGTTCTTTAACCATTCGCTCTTCACATCCTCATGAGAAACTTCGCAGACAAAGACCGCATTGTCGTTCTCTCGCACCTCCAGATCCTCCAGCTCTTTCACGATCTGGATTTCCCGTTCTGTGAGGATATACAGATGAGAAGTGTAAAAACTCAGGCCCAAACCTGTACCTTTTTGCCACATCCTGTTCCGAGGCTGAACCAGACCGTTCGCAACCTTGGCGTCCTATTTGACCCTGAGATGAGCTTCCGACCACATATCCTCTCCATCACCAAGACCACCTCCGTAACATCGCCCATCTCCACCCCTGCCTCAGCTCATCTGCTGCTGAAACCCTCATCCATGCCTCTGTTACCTCCAGACTTAACGATTCCAATGCTCTCCTCTCCGGCCTCTGACCTTCCACCCTCCGTAAACTTGAGCTCAGCCAAAACTCTGCTGCCCGTATCCTAACTCGCACCAAGTCCCGTTCACCCATCACCCCCTGGTGCTTGCTGAACTATATTGGCTCCTGGCAACACCTTGATTTTAAAATTCTCATCTTTGTTTTCAAATCCCTCCGTGGCCTCGCCCCCTCCCTATCTCTGTAACCTCATCCAGCCCTACAACCCTCCGGGATCTCTGCACTGCTCCAATTCTGGCCTCTTGCGCATCCCCGATTTTCATCGCTCCACCATTGGCGGCCGTGCCTTCAGCTGCCTCGGACGTGAGCTCTGAAATTCCTTCCCTAAATCTCCACCTCTCTCTCCTCCTTTAAGACGCTCCTTAAAACCTACCTCTTTGACCAAGCTTTTGGTCACCTGTCCTACTATCTCTTCAAGTGGTTCGGTATCAAGTTTTGTTTGACAATCGCTCCTGTGAAGCGCCTTGGTACGTTTTACTACGTTAAAGGCGCTGTATAAATGCAAGTTGTTGTTGCTCAGAAACCAATGCCATCCATTTCCGTTCCTCAATTTAAAAAAAAAGCTGTGAATCATGAGGTCTCGAAGATCCTCCTTACTCCACCTGAAGTGGTCTCCATCCAGCATGGCTTGAACAAGCCTGTATTAGCAGATCCAGGTCATTGAAGGTGGCAGGGCAGGTTGAGAAGGCTTACGGGATTCTGGGCTTTATAAATCGAGGCATGGAGTACAAAATAAAGGAAGTTATGCTAAACCTTTATAAAACACTGGTTAGGCCCCAGCTGGAGTATTGTGTCCAATTCTGGGCACCACACTTTAGGAAGGATGTCAGACTAGTCAAACAACAGCCTGACATAGCCATACTCACAGAATCATACCTTTCAGCCAACAGTCCCAGACTCTTCCATCACCATCCCTGGGTATGTCCTGTCCCACCGGCAGGACAGACCCACCAGAGGTGGCGGTACAGTGATATACAGTCAGGAGGGAGCGGCCCTGGGACTCCTCAACATTGACTCTGGACCCCATGAAGTCTCATGGCATCAGGTCAAACATGGGCAAGGAAACCTCCTGCTGATTACCACCTACCGTCCTTCCTCAGCTGATGAATCAGTCCTCCTCCATGTTGAGCACCACTTGGAGGAAGCACTGAGGGTAGCAAGGGCACAGAATGTACTCTGGGTGGGGGACTTCAATGTCCCTCACCAAGAGTGGCTCGGTAACACCACTACTGACCAAGCTGGTTGAGTCCTGAAGGACATAGCTGCCAGACAGGGCCTGCGGCAGGTGGTGAGCGAACCAAGACGAGGGAAAAACTTACTTGACCTCGTCCTCACCAATCTACCTGTCGCAAATGCATCTGTCCATGACAGTATTGGTAGGAGTGACCACCGCACAGTCCTCGTGGAGACGAAGTCCCGTCTTCGCACTGAGGACACCATCCAACGTGTTGTGTGGCACTACCACCATGCTAAATGGGATAGATTCAGAACAGATCTAGCAGCTCAAAACTGGGCATCCATGAGGCGCTGTGAGCCATCAGCAGCAGCAGAATTGTATTCCAGCACAATCTGTAACCTCATGGCCTGGCATATTCCTCACTATACCATTACCAACAAGCCAGAGGATCAACCCTGGTTCAATGAGGAGTGTAGAAGAGCATGCCAGGAGCAGCACCATGCTTACCTAAAAATGAGGTGCCAACCTGGTGAAGGTACAACTCAGGACTACATGCATGCTAAACAGCGGAAGCAACAAGCTAGAGACAGAGCGAAGCGATTCCACAACCAACGGATCAGATCAAAGCTCTGCAGTCCTGCCACATCCAGTCCTGAATGGTGGTGGACAATTAAACAACTAACGGGAGGAGGAGGCTCTGCAAACATCCCCATCCTCAATGATGGCGGAGTCCAGCACGTGAGTGTAAAAGACAAGGCTGAAGCGTTTGCAACCATCTTCAGCCAGAAGTGCCGAGTGGATGATCCATCTCGGCCTCCTCCCGATATCCCCTCCATCACAGAAGCCAGTCTTCAGCCAATTCGATTCACTCCATGTGATATCAAGAAACGGCTGAGTGCACTGGATACAGCAAAGGCTATGGGCCCCGACAACATCCCAGCTGTGGAGCTGAAGACTTGTGCTCCAGAACTAGCTGCGCCTCGAGCCAAGCTGTTCCAGTACAGCTACAACACTGGCATCTACCCGACAATGTGGAAAATTGCCCAGGTATGTCCTGTCCACAAAAAGCAGGACAAATCCAATCTGGCCAATTACCGCCCCATCAGTTTACTCTCAATCATCAGCAAAGTGATGGAAGGTGTCGTCGACAGTGCTATCAAGCGGCACTTACTCACCAATAACCTGCTCACCGATGCACAGTTTGGGTTCCGCCAGGACCACTCGGCTCCAGATCTCATTACAGCCTTGGTCCAAACATGGACAAAAGAGCTGAATTCCTGAGGTGAGGTGAGAGTGACTGCCCTTGACATCAAGGCAGCATTTGACCGAGTGTGGCACCAAGGAGCCCTCGTAAAATTGAAGTCAATGGGAATCAGAGGGAAAACTCTCCAGTGGCTGGAGTCATACTTAGCACAAAGGAAGATGGTAGTGGTTGTTGAAGGCCAATCATCTCAGCCCCAGGACATTGCTGCAGGAGTTCCTCAGGGCAGTGTCCTCGGCCCAACCATCTTCAGCTGCTTCATCAATGACCTTCATCAATAACCTTCTTTCCATCATAAGGTCAGAAATGGGGATGTTCGCTGATGATTGCACAGAGTTCAGTTCCATTCGTAACCCCTCAGATAATGAAGCAGTCCGTGCCCAAATGCAGCAAGATCTGGACAACATCCAGGCTTGGGCTCATAATTGGCAAGTAACATTCGCACCAGACAAGTGCCAGGCAATGACCATCTCCAACAAGAGAGAGACTAACCACCTCCCCTTGACATTCAACGGCATTACCATCACCAAATCCCCACTGTCAACATCCTGGGGGTCACCATTGACCAGAAACTTAACTGGACCAGCCACAGAAATACTGTGGCTACAAGAGCAGGTCAGAGGCTGGCTATTCTGCGGTGAGTGACTCACCTCCTGACTCCCCAAAGCCTTTCCACCATTTACAAGGCACAAGTCAGGAGTGTGATGGAATACTCTCCACTTGCCTGGATGAGTGCAGCTCCAACAACACTCAAGAAGCTCGACACCATCCAGGACAAAGCAGCCCGCTTGATTGGCACCTCATCCACCACCCTAAACATTCACTCCCTTCACCACCAGCGCACTGTGGCTGCAGTGTGTACCATCCACAGGATGCACTGCAGCAACTCACCAAGGCTTCTTCGACAGCTCCTCCCAAACCCGCGACCTCTACCACCTAGAAGGACAAGGGCAGCAGGCACATGGGAACAACACCACCTGCACGTTCCCCTCCAAGTCACACACCAAACCCGACTTGGAAATATATCGCCGTTCCTTCATCGTCGCTGGGTCAAAATCCTGGAACTCCCTTCCTAACAGCACTGTGGGAGAACCTTCACCTCACGGACTGCAGCGGTTCAAGAAGGCGGCTCACCACCACCTTCTCAAGGGCAATTAGGGATGGGCAATAAATGCTGTCCTCTGCAGTGACGCCCACATCCCATGAACGAAGAAAAAAAAAGGCCTTAGAGAGGGTGCTGAGGAGATTCGCTGGAATGGTACCAGGGATGAGGGACTTCAGTTATGTGGAGAGACTGGAGAAGCTGGGGTTGTTCTCCTTAGAACAGAGAAGGTTAAGGGGATTTAATAGAGGTGTTCAAAATTATGAAGGGGTTTTGACAGAGTAAATAAGGAGAAATTGTTTCCAGTGGCAGGAGGGTCGTTAATCAGAGGACACAGATTTAAGGGAATTGGCAAAAGAACCAGAGGGGAGATGAGGAGAAATTTTTTTCACACAGCGAGTTGTTATGATCTGGAATGCGCTGCCTGAAAGGGCGGTGGAAGCAGATTGAATAATAACTTTCATAAGGGAATTGGATAAATACTTGAAGGGAAACATTTGCAGGGTTATGGGAAAAGAGCAGGGACTAATTGGAGAGATGTTTCAAAGAGCCGGCACAGGCACGATGGGCTGAATAGCCTCGTTCTGTGCTGTAAGATTCTACGATTCTATTACCGTAGGTCCATCTCACTCCAGGCTGAGGCTGCCCCCCTGGCAGGGCCTTGCACCTGGTGACTGGTGGTGGGGGGTGGGAGGGTGGAAATCCAGCCGTGGCTCCAGGCCTGAGAGGCCTCCAGTAGTGGTAATGGCCGCCGGCCGTGGAACCTCCAGCCCGGAGAGGCTCCCTGCTGAACTTGTGGATCATTCAGCCCTCAAGGCCTTGCTGCCAGCCGCTGCCCCTCCTTCCATCTGAGTGTGAATGGAGGCAGAGCCAAGTGCCTCCCACATCTGGGCGCACTCCCTAATGGGTCCAGCCTATGGGGGATAAAATTGAGGCAGGCGGGCCATTTGTGTTGCTCCTTCCTCATCTGGATAAGGGGAAAGCCCACTAAATCTTAGAAAGGAAAGAACCTGCATTTATACAATGCCTTTCACAACCTCAGGACGTCCCAAGGCGATTTACAACCAATTAAGTACATTTTGAAGTGTAGTCACTGTTGTAATGTTGGATACACAGCAGCCAATTTGCGCACAGGAAGATCCCACAAACAGCAATGTGATAAATGACCAGATAATCTGTTTTAGTGATGTTGGTCGAGGGATGAATATTGGCCCCAGGACACCGGGGAGAACTCCCCTGCTCCTCTTCAAATAGTGGCCGTGGGATCTTTTACGTCCGCTTGAGAGGGCAGACAGGGCCTGGGTTTAACGTCTCATCCGAAAGATGGCAGTTCCGAAAGAGCAGCGCTCCCTCAGGAATGTCGGCCTGGATTATGCGCTCAAGTCTCCAGAATAGTGGCTTGAACCCACGACCTTCTGAGTCAGAGGTCAGAGCGCTACTGTCAGACATATTGGAGAGTTAAGGATTAATAATCAAACTAACCTGTCTAACTACAAATGGTCATGGAAGCAACAGGCTTTCTAAGATAAACAGGAAACTAGAAGGGGACTGGGAGAAGAGACGATGGATTATACGGCCTGTTTCAAAGGTCTGATAACAATCTACGAGAGCCGTGTGCAAAGAGAGAGTTTTTCGGGGAGACATTGACCACGAGTGTTTCAGGTATAACTTTAGGGACTCGCGTAATAAACAGGCAGAGGGATCAATCAACCATGGGACAGAGCGGATGTTTCGGTAAATAAGCCGTCAATAAACCGTTCTTCAAAGGTTCTGAGGACAGATCGGATCGGGAAGTCTTGTCAATGAAATGTGCTTTTGAAGTAAGCAATTAACTTACTTGAAAGAATCGAAGAACAAATAAATCAGGCAGTCTTATACACCTTTGAAGTCGGCAAACTGAGGTAAGAAGGGTGGGTTTTTCCAGAGTTAGTTAGAGGAGAGCTGGAAAGAGAGAGGGATCCGAAGCTGCTCCTGTATTCGGTATAGATTGACCGCCGGTACTGTATATGAATGAAATCTGTTCCGTATACTGCACTGTCAAGTGTCTCGTACTTACTCGAAGCGCGTCATGGTGGACCTTGGAAGGAAGGAGGTTACCAGCTACGACTGCGCCACAGTTAACACTGCCGGTGGTTCAGTGGGTGCATGTGTGACTCAGTGTGGTACTGAGCCATCCAGAGGGGAAGGTCCCAGATTCAGAGTGTGCCGAGTTAATCAATCTCAGTTCATCAAAGGTGCATAAACACCGTGAGGTACGGAAAGCTAATAAGGTTTTAAGTTGCATCAGGAGGATTATCCTGTACAATGCTTACTATGTTCATGCTGCAAAAGAGTATCTTATCCAATCAGTGCATTGGGTTGAATTCCTTTCAATCTCATTGGCAGTGACGCGCAGCGAATGAAAACAAAGCCAAGTCCCGCCAACTTACCGTAAACTTCCAGTTTGGTCGAGGTTTTGTTTTGGCCAGCGTCACAGGTGTAGGTTCCCGATTCTTGCAATCCGCACCTCCCCAGCTGGACAATCCGCTTCCTCCCCATTGAGTAAATACGAATGCTTTTGTTGGGTTTCATCTCCAAGTCGTCCTGTCGGAGAACATTCAGTGAATGGGGTGGGAGGTTCCAGCACGGGTTAGATACAGAGTAAAGCTCCCTCTACACTGTCCCATCAAACACTCCCGGGGCAGGTACAGCACGGGTTAGATACAGAGTAAAGCTCCCTCTACACTGTCCCATCAAACACTCCCGGGGCAGGTACAGCACGGGTTAGATACAGAGTAAAGCTCCCTCTACACTGTCCCATCAAACACTCCCAGGACAGGTACAGCACGGGTTAGATACAGAGTAAAGCTCCCTCTACACTGTCCCATCAAACACTCCCAGGGCAGGTACAGCACGGGTTAGATACAGAATAAAGGTCCCTCTACACTGTCCCATCAAACACTCCCAGGGCAGGTACAGCACGGGTTAGATACAGAGTAAAGGTCCCTCTACACTGTCCCATCAAACACTCCCAGGGCAAGTACAGCACGGGTTAGATACAGAGTAAAGCTCCCTCTACACTGTCCCATCAAACACTCCCAGGGCAGGTACAGCACGGGTTAGATACAGAGTAAAGGTCCCTCTACACTGTCCCATCAAACACTCCCAGGGCAAGTACAGCACGGGTTAGATACAGAGTAAAGCTCCCTCTACACTGTCCCATCAAACACTACCAGGGCAGGTACAGCACGGGTTAGATACAGAGTAAAGCTCCCTCTACACTGTCCCATCAAACACTCCCAGGGCAGGTACAGCACGGGTTAGATACAGAGTAAAGCTCCCTCTACACTGTCCCATCAAACACTCCCAGGGCAGGTACAGCACGGGTTAGATACAGAATAAAGCTCCCTCTACACTGTCCCATCAAACACTCCCAGGGCAGGTACAGCACGGGATAGATACAGAGTAAAGGTCCCTCTACACTGTCCCATCAAACACTCCCAGGGCAAGTACAGCACGGGTTAGATACAGAGTAAAGCTCCCTCTACACTGTCCCATCAAACACTCCCAGGACAGGTACAGCACGGGTTAGATACAGAGTAAAGCTCCCTCTACACTGTCCCATCAAACACCCCCAGGGCAGGTACAGCACGGGGTAGGTACAGAGTAAAGCTCTCTCTGCACTGTCCCATCAAACACTCCCAGGGCAGGTACAGCACGGGTTAGATACAGAATAAAGGTCCCTCTACACTGTCCCATCAAACACTCCCAGGGCAGGTACAGCACGGGTTAGATACAGAGTAAAGGTCCCTCTACACTGTCCCATCAAACACTCCCAGGGCAAGTACAGCACGGGTTAGATACAGAGTAAAGCTCCCTCTACACTGTCCCATCAAACACTCCCAGGGCAGGTACAGCACGGGTTAGATACAGAGTAAAGGTCCCTCTACACTGTCCCATCAAACACTCCCAGGGCAAGTACAGCACGGGTTAGATACAGAGTAAAGCTCCCTCTACACTGTCCCATCAAACACTACCAGGGCAGGTACAGCACGGGTTAGATACAGAGTAAAGCTCCCTCTACACTGTCCCATCAAACACTCCCAGGGCAGGTACAGCACGGGTTAGATACAGAGTAAAGCTCCCTCTACACTGTCCCATCAAACACTCCCAGGGCAGGTACAGCACGGGTTAGATACAGAATAAAGCTCCCTCTACACTGTCCCATCAAACACTCCCAGGGCAGGTACAGCACGGGATAGATACAGAGTAAAGCTCCCTCTACACTGTCCCATCAAACACTCCCAGGGCAAGTACAGCACGGGTTAGATACAGAGTAAAGCTCCCTCTACACTGTCCCATCAAACACTCCCAGGACAGGTACAGCACGGGTTAGATACAGAGTAAAGCTCCCTCTACACTGTCCCATCAAACACCCCCAGGGCAGGTACAGCACGGGGTAGGTACAGAGTAAAGCTCTCTCTGCACTGTCCCATCAAACACTCCCAGGGCAGGTACAGCACGGGTTAGATACAGAGTAAAGCTCCCTCTACACTGTCCCATCAAACACTCCCAGGGCAGGTACAGCACGGGTTAGATACAGAGTAAAGCTCCCTCTACACTGTCCCATCAAACACTCCCAGGGCAGGTACAGCACGGGTTAGATACAGAGTAAAGCTCCCTCTACACTGTCCCATCAAACACTCCCAGGGCAGGTACAGCACGGGGTAGGTACAGAGTAAAGCTCCCTCTACACTGTCCCATCAAACACTCCCAGGGCAGGTACAGCACGGGTTAGATACAGAGTAAAGCTCCCTCTACACTGTCCCATCAAACACTCCCAGGGCAGGTACAGCACGAGTTAGATACAGAGTAAAGCTCCCTCTACACTATCCCATCAAACACTCCCAGAGCAGGTACAGCACGGGTTAGATACAGAGTAAAGCTCCCTCTACACTGTCCCATCAAACACTCCCAGGGCAGGTACAGCACGGGTTAGATACAGAGTAAAGCTCCCTCTACACTGTCCCATCAAACACGCCCAGGGCAGGTACAGCGCGGGTTAGATACAGAGTAAAGCTCCCTCTACACTGTCCCATCAAACACTCCCGGGGCAGGTACAGCGCGGGTTAGATACAGAGTAAAGCTCCCTCTACACTGTCCCATCAAACACTCCCGGGGCAGGTACAGCACGGGGTTAGATACAGAGTAAAGCTCCCTCTACACTGTCCCATCAAACACTCCCAGGGCAGGTACAGCACGGGTTAGATACAGAGTAAAGCTCCCGCTACACTGTCCCATCAAACACTCCCAGGGCAGGTACAGCACGGGTTAGATACAGAGTAAAGCTCCCGCTACACTGTCCCATCAAACACTCCCAGGGCAGGTACAGCACGGGTTAGATACAGAGTAAAGCTCCCTCTACACTGTCCCATCAAACACTCCCAGGGCAGGTACAGCACGGGTTAGATACAGAGTAAAGCTCCCTCTACACTATCCCATCAAACACTCCCAGAGCAGGTACAGCGCGGGTTGGATACAGAGTAAAGCTCCCTCTACACTGTCCCATCAAACACTCCCAGGGCAGGTACAGCACGGGTTAGATACAGAGTAAAGCTCCCTCTACACTGTCCCATCAAACACTCCCAGCACAGGTACAGCACGGGTTAGATACAGAGTAAAGCTCCCTCTACACTGTCCCATCAAACAGTCCCAGGGCAGGTACAGCACGGGTTAGACACAGAGTAAAGCTTCAACACTCAATGGAATAGAAGCCCAGTCTATGCAACCTGTCCTCATAATGTAACCCTCTAAGTCTCAATATCATTCTGGTGAATCTGCGCTGCACCCCCTCCAAGGCCAGTATATCCCTCCAGATGTGCGGTGCCCGGAACTGAACACAGTCTCCAGGTGAGGGTCTAACCAAGGCACAATGCGCCTCAATCCCAACGCCTGCTGGTCAAGTAATCAGCTGGTGGTCACTGCCTACGCCCAATGGATGATAGATTCCCGGCACCAAGGACCCCACCAGCAAGTGTCAGCACTTTCAGGAGAGGAGGGGAAAGAGAAAACACGAAGCAAGAGGAAGGGGCAGGACCACGCCCGAGTTCACAGGGGGGGTGGGTGAACCGCAAGTTACAGGGCCGCTCAATATCGGAGCCTCCTACCTTGTACCATGTGACCTCTACGTTGGGCCGGGACAGCTCGCACTCTAAGGTGACGACGGTAGTTTCCGGAACCCGGAGATCCTTGAGCGGCTTTAGAAACGTCACTGGGGGTTCTGAAACAGAGCGGCCAGACAGGGTGAGAGGAGACCGTGGTGGGGCGGTGGGACACAAAGCACAGGAAGGAGCCACACCCTGGCCTATTACGACCACCTCCCTACAACCCCCTGAGCAAACCCTTCTCTTTCCATCTCTTCGGATCACCCCTGTAAAATATCCACTGCCTCGCGAACAAGGCCCTCCCCACTGATCTGTCCCGTCCATGTCCTCCTCCTGGAGAAGGGCATTAAAGTGTCCTGGGCAACCTGAGCTAACGATCCAAGCCGTTTGCTTGGCCTTAGCGTCGGAGATGGTACGACATCGCCTGATGCCCACGCCTCCCACCAGGGGGAGACCAACTGCCCATGAATCGCTGAAGTTGGCACACAGCAGGCACATTTGCTGCGGTGCCCAGAACTGAACGCAGTTCTCCAGATGGCATCTGACCAAAGTTTTGTACAACTGTAGCATGACTTCCCAAACTTTTGAATTCCAGCGCTCAGGAGATAAAGTCCAACAATCCCATTCGCGTTTGTGATTCTGGGTTCATCCATCCAAAGAGATGCCAGCAACCCCCATTTCCGCAGCCAATTGCTGATGAAACGATCCCACGTTTCTTGCCTCCACAGCTCTTCCTGGAAGTTTATTCCACACGTTGATCGCTCCTCGTGTGAAGAAGAATTATTTTCATATCAGTCCCTTAGATGAGCCTCCGACCACATATCCGCTCCATCACCAAGACCGCCCACTTCCACCTCCGTAACATCGCCCGTCTCCGCCCCTGACTCCGCTCATCTGCTGCTGAAACCCTCATCCGTGCCTCTGTTACCTCCAGGCTTTGACTATTCCGGTGCTCTCCAGGCCGACCTCCCATTTTCCACCCTCGGTAAACATAAGCTCATCCAAAACTCTGCTGCCCCGTGTCCTAACTCGCACCAAGTCTCGTTCACCCATCGCCCCCTGTGCTCGCTGACCTACGTTGGCTCCCGGTCCAGCAACGCCTCGATTTTAAAATTCTCATCCTTGTTTTCAAATCTCTCCGTGGTCTCGCCCCCCCTCCCTATCTCTGTAACCTCCTCCAGCCCTACAGCCCTCCGAGATTTCTGCGCTCCTCCAATTCTTGCCTCTTGCGCGTCCACGATTTTCATCGCTCCACCGTTGACGGCCGTGTCTTCAGCTGCCTAGGCTCTAAGCTCTGGAATTCCAACCCTAAACCTCCCCACTTCTACACCTCTCTCTCCGCCTTTAAGACACTCCTTAAAACCTACCTCTTTGACCAAACTTTTGGTCACCTGTCCTAATATCTCCTTATGTGGCTCGGTGTCAAATATTGTTTGATAATCGCTCCTGTGAAGCGCCTTGGGACGTTTTATGACGTTAAAGGTGCTATATAAATGCAAGTAGTTGTCGCAAATTTGCTTTTTACGATTTTGAGCCTGCGCCTTCTCCTCCTGTCACAGTTTAAAGTCATGTTCCAGGTTTATTTATTCTATACCCTTAACTATCTTAAGGAGGTGGAGAGGGGGGAGAGGGAGAAGGGGGAGAGAAAGAGGGAGGGGAGAGGGAGAGGGGGAGGGTGAGAGAGGGTGAATCAGGCGGTGGGAATCTTACCTCTCACCGTGAGCCGTGAGGAGCATCGGACGCTGTCGCTCTGGAACGCTATGGTCCCCGTGTCCTCGAGTGTCAGCCCGGACAGCGTGAGGCTGTGGAGTCTCCCTGCCGCACTGATCCGACGGTTGTGACTGGGCTTCACCCGGATGCCGTCCTTGATCCACACACCTACAACATCTGGGTGGGACAGCTCCACCTGTAAGGTGGCGGCCTCCTTCTCGTAGGTCTCCAGGTCCTCCAGGGGTTTTCTCACCGTTATCCTACGGGCTGATCCCATGCAAAAAGAGCCAGAAAGAAATTAATCCCTCCTGCTAAATACAATGTTCATCCAATCAGTGTGGGGGAGAGAGGAAACTTCCTATCAGTGTGTGGGGAGAGAGGAAACTTCCTATCAGTGTGTGGGGAGAGAGGAAACTTCCTATCAGTGTGTGGGGAGAGAGGAAACTTCCTATCAGTGTGGGGAGAGAGGAAACTTCCTATCAGTGTGGGGAGAGAGGAAACTTCCTATCGGTGTGGGGAGAGAGGAAACTTCCTATCGGTGTGGGGAGAGAGGAAACTTCCTATCAGTGTGGGTAGAGAGGAAACTTCCTATCAGTGTGTGGGGAGAGAGGAAACTTCCTATCGGTGTGTGGGGAGAGAGGAAACTTCCAATCGGTGTGGGGAGAGAGGAAACTTCCTATCAGTGTGTGGGGAGAGAGGAAACTTCCTATCGGTGTGGGGAGAGAGGAAACTTCCTATCGGTGTGGGGGAGAGAGGAAACTTCCAATCAGTGTGTGGAGAGAGAGGAAACTTCCAATCAGTGTGTGGAGAGAGAGGAAACTTCCTATCAGTGTGTGGGGAGAGAGGAAACTTCCTATCGGTGTGGGGAGAGAGGAAACTTCCTATCAGTGTGGGGAGAGAGGAAACTTCCTATCAGTGTGTGGGGAGAGAGGAAACTTCCTATCGGTGTGGGGAGAGAGGAAACTTCCTATCAGTGTGTGGAGAGAGGAAACTTCCTATCAGTGTGTGGGAGAGAGGAAACTTCCTATCAGTGTGTGGGGAGAGAGGAAACTTCCTATCAGTGTGTGGGGAGAGAGGAAACTTCCTATCGGTGTGGGGAGAGAGGAAACTTCCTATCAGTGTGTGGAGAGAGAGGAAACTTCCTATCAGTGTGTGGGGAGAGAGGAAACTTCCTATCAGTGTGTGGGGAGAGAGGAAACTTCCTATCGGTGTGGGGAGAGAGGAAACTTCCTATCAGTGTGTGGAGAGAGAGGAAACTTCCTATCAGTGTGGGGAGAGAGGAAACTTCCTATCAGTGTGGGGAGAGAGGAAACTTCCTATCAGTGTGGGGGAGAGAGGAAACTTCCTATCGGTGTGTGGGGAGAGAGGAAACTTCCTATCAGTGTGGGGAGAGAGGAAACTTCCTATCGGTGTGGGGAGAGAGGAAACTTCCTATCAGTGTGGGGAGAGAGGAAACTTCCTATCAGTGTGGGGAGAGAGGAAACTTCCTATCAGTGTGGGGGAGAGAGGAAACTTCCTATCGGTGTGGGGAGAGAGGAAACTTCCTATCGGTGTGGGGGAGAGAGGAAACTTCCTATCAGTGTGTGGGGAGAGAGGAAACTTCCTATCAGTGTGTGGGGAGAGAGGAAACTTCCTATCAGTGTGGAGGAGAGAGGAAACTTCCTATCAGTGTGGGGAGAGAGGAAACTTCCTATCGGTGTGGGGAGAGAGGAAACTTCCTATCAGTATGTGGGGAGAGAGGAAACTTCCTATCAGTGTGTGAGGGAGAGAGGAAACTTCCTATCGGTGTGTGGGGAGAGAGGAAACTTCCTATCAGTGTGTGGGGAGAGAGGAAACTTCCTATCAGTGTGTGGGGAGAGAGGAAACTTCCTATCAGTGTGGGGGAGAGAGGAAACTTCCTATCAGTGTGGGGGAGAGAGGAAACTTCCTATCAGTGTGTGGGGAGAGAGGAAACTTCCTATCAGTGTGGGGGAGAGAGGAAACTTCCTATCAGTGTGGGGGAGAGAGGAAACTTCCTATCAGTGTGGGGAGAGAGGAAACTTCCTATCAGTGTGGGGAGAGAGGAAACTTCCTATCAGTGTGTGGGGAGAGAGGAAACTTCCTATCAGTGTGGGGAGAGAGGAAACTTCCTATTGGTGTGGGGGGAGAGAGGAAACTTCCTATCAGTGTGGGGGAGAGAGGAAACTTCCTATCAGTGTAGGGGAGAGAGGAAACTTCCTATCAGTGTGGGGAGAGAGGAAACTTCCTATCAGTGTGGGGAGAGAGGAAACTTCCTATCAGTGTGTGGGGAGAGAGGAAACTTCCTATCAGTGTGGGGAGAGAGGAAACTTCCTATCGGTGTGGGGAGAGAGGAAACTTCCTATCAGTGTGGGGAGAGAGGAAACTTCCTATCAGTGTGGGGAGAGAGGAAACTTCCTATCAGTGTGGGGGAGAGAGGAAACTTCCTATCAGTGTGGGGGAGAGAGGAAACTTCCTATCAGTGTGGGGAGAGAGGAAACTTCCTATCAGTGTGTGGGGAGAGAGGAAACTTCCTATCAGTGTGGGGGAGAGAGGAAACTTCCTATCAGTGTGGGGGAGAGAGGAAACTTCCTATCAGTGTGGGGGAGAGAGGAAACTTCCTATCAGTGTGGGGGAGAGAGGAAACTTCCTATCAGTGTGGGGGAGAGAGGAAACTTCCTATCAGTGTGGGGGAGAGAGGAAACTTCCTATCAGTGTGTGGGGAGAGAGGAAACTTCCTATCAGTGTGGGGGGAGAGAGGAAACTTCCTATCGGTGTGGGGAGAGAGGAAACTTCCTATCAGTGTGGGGAGAGAGGAAACTTCCTATCGGTGTGGGGAGAGAGGAAACTTCCTATCGGTGTGGGGAGAGAGGAAACTTCCTATCGGTGTGGGGAGAGAGGAAACTTCCTATCAGTGTGGGGGGAGAGAGGAAACTTCCTATCGGTGTGGGGAGAGAGGAAACTTCCTATCAGTGTGGGGGGAGAGAGGAAACTTCCTATCAATGTGGGGTAGAGAGGAAACTTCCTATCAGTGTGGGGGGAGAGAGGAAACTTCCTATCAGTGTGGGGTAGAGAGGAAACTTCCTATCAGTGTGTGGGGAGAGAGGAAACTTCCTATCAGTGTGGGGGAGAGAGGAAACTTCCTATCAGTGTGGGGTAGAGAGGAAACTTCCTATCAGTGTGGGGAGAGAGGAAACTTCCTATCAGTGTGGGGTAGAGAGGAAACTTCCTATCAGTGTGGGGAGAGAGGAAACTTCCTATCAGTGTGGGGGGAGAGAGGAAACTTCCTATCAGTGTGGGGAGAGAGGAAACTTCCTATCAGTGTGTGGGGAGAGAGGAAACTTCCTATCAGTGTGTGGGGAGAGAGGAAACTTCCTATCGGTGTGGGGGGAGAGAGGAAACTTCCTATCAGTGTGTGGGGAGAGAGGAAACTTCCTATCGGTGTGTGGGGAGAGAGGAAACTTCCTATCAGTGTGTGGAGAGAGAGGAAACTTCCTATCAGTGTGTGGAGAGAGAGGAAACTTCCTATCAGTGTGTGGGGAGAGAGGAAACTTCCTATCGGTGTGGGGAGAGAGGAAACTTCCTATCAGTGTGGGGAGAGAGGAAACTTCCTATCAGTGTGGGGAGAGAGGAAACTTCCTATCAGTGTGGGGAGAGAGGAAACTTCCTATCGGTGTGGGGAGAGAGGAAACTTCCTATCAGTGTGTGGGGAGAGAGGAAACTTCCTATCAGTGCGGGGAGAGAGGAAACTTCCTATCAGTGTGTGGGGAGAGAGGAAACTTCCTATCAGTGTGGGGAGAGAGGAAACTTCCTATCGGTGTGGGGAGAGAGGAAACTTCCTATCAGTGTGGGGAGAGAGGAAACTTCCTATCGGTGTGGGGAGAGAGGAAACTTCCTATCGGTGTGGGGAGAGAGGAAACTTCCTATCAGTGTGGGGAGAGAGGAAACTTCCTATCGGTGTGGGGAGAGAGGAAACTTCCTATCGGTGTGGGGAGAGAGGAAACTTCCTATCAGTGTGGGGAGAGAGGAAACTTCCTATCGGTGTGTGGGGAGAGAGGAAACTTCCTATCGGTGTGGGGAGAGAGGAAACTTCCTATCAGTGTGGGGAGAGAGGAAACTTCCTATCAGTGTGTGGGGAGAGAGGAAACTTCCTATCGGTGTGGGGAGAGAGGAAACTTCCTATCAGTGTGGGGAGAGAGGAAACTTCCTATCAGTGTGTGGGGAGAGAGGAAACTTCCTATCAGTTTGGGGGAGAGAGGAAACTTCCTATCAGTGTGGGGAGAGAGGAAACTTCCTATCAGTGTGGGGAGAGAGGAAACTTCCTATCAGTTTGGGGGAGAGAGGAAACTTCCTATCAGTGTGGGGAGAGAGGAAACTTCCTATCAGTGTGGGGAGAGAGGAAACTTCCTATCAGTGTGGGGAGAGAGGAAACTTCCTATCAGTTTGGGGGAGAGAGGAAACTTCCTATCAGTGTGGGGAGAGAGGAAACTTCCTATCAGTTTGGGGGAGAGACGAAACTTCCTATCGGTGTGGGGAGAGAGGAAACTTCTAAACAGTCTACACTGAGTCGCCGTTTGGGATAAGGGGCCTCACTTTCATAGAAACAGGCCATTCAGCCCAACTGGTCTATGCCGGTGTTTATGCTCCACACAAGCTTCCTCCCTCCTTACTTCATCTCACCCTAACAGCGAATCCTTCCATTCCTTTCTCACTCATGTTTATTGAACTTCCCCTTAAATGTATCTCTGTTATTCGCCTCAACTACTCCTTGTGGGAGCGAGTTCCACATTCTCACCGCTCTCTGTGTAAAGGGGCTTCTCCTGAATTCCCTATTGGATTTAATCGTGGCTAACTTATTTTATGCCCCCTAGATCTGGCCTCCCCCACAGTTGGAAGCATCTTCTCTACGTCTACCCTATCAAACCCTTTCATAATCTTAAAGACCTCTATCAGGTCACCCCTCAGCTTTTCCTGATCAGTATATCCTCTCAGTTGTGGTAGCATCCTTGTGAATATTTTTTGCACCTTCTCCAGTGCCTCTATATCTTTTTTATAATGTGGAGACCAGAACTGTTCACCATACTCCAAGTGTGGTCTAACCAAGGTTCTATACAAGTTTAACATAACTTCTCTGTTTTTCAATTCTATCTCTCTAGAAATGAACCCCAGTGCTTGGTTTGCATTTTTTGTGGCCTTATTAAGCTGCCTCGCTACTTTTAGTGATTTGTGTATCTGTACCCCCAGATCCTTTTGATTCTCTATCCTATTTAGACTCTTATTATCCATGCAGTATGGGGCCTCCTTATTCTTCCTACCAAATTGTACCACCTCACACTTATCTATCGTGAGAATCATTTGCCACTTACGCTCCACGGTGAGCTTGCCCTGCGTCTTGTCATGCAGCGTCTCGCAGCGGTAGTTTCCCCGGTCTGCGAAACCGGTGCTGCGCACGGTGAGGCGCCTGGTCCTGCCGTCCCGCTGGAGGACGAACTTCGGGCTGGGTTGGATGACCACCCCCTGCTTCATCCACTGGACCTCGGCCGACTCGCTGCTCACCTCCACCTCGAAGGTGGCGTCCTGCAGCTCCTCCGACACCGCGCTCTCCATCTTCCTCGTGAACACTATCTGCGCCTCTGCGGAGAGATGGGAATGAGTTTACAAGCATCCCCCCCTTTCCTCCTCATCGCCCCAGGCTCGTTGCTGGTTCGTGCCGGTGTCTACATTCTCAGCATGTGAGGGTCAGTGGGCTAGTCGATCCGTGGGGGTCACTGCGGCCAAAGCCCCGACTCGGCCAACGGACATACAAAATTGACAGGAAAAGACCAGCTGGTCTATCGAGCCTGCCCCACACCATGATGGCCAGAGCATCATGGCTGGATACTCCAACCCTCCCCCCACAGTTATGTAATCTCCTGGGAAAGGCAAAAAAAAGAGAAAAAACCCCAGGGACAATAAGGGGAAAAATACTCTGGAAATTCCTCTCCGATCCCCCCTCAGGCATTGGAACCCAGTCCAGGAGATCACACGGACCGAGTGTTATCTATAAAGACACTTGCCTTCTATATGATGCGATCTGAGCCCCAGTCAGGCACCGGTCCAGCTCCCTCTTGAGGGTGAGCAGAGAGTCGGCACCGACCACACCGGCCGGCAACACATTCCAGAGACTCACTGCTCTCCGGGGAAAGGAGAACCTCCCAACATCCAGTCTATTCCTACACTTTACGTACTCTAAACTCAAGTTCCTCCTGGTCACATCCACGCGTTCAAGTATGGGTCACTGGATAGTGATCAGTCGTGGGAACCCGAGCTGTTTTTTTTTTTCTTTCCCTCCCTAAACCCATGGACAGGCCACTGGACCCCTGGGGTTCAGGAGAGAAAAATCAGCCAAGGGTCTTCCCGCTCCCTCCTCCCTCCTGGCGACTCTTGCTGCAAAGTGGGATACCAGAGGGGCTCCTGCACCCCGTGGAACCATAATCCAGCACCAGGCTTCAGGGAGGGAGTAACTGTGAAGTGCAATAGCGGCCAGAGAGCACATCAGAAACAGACCAAGGTCCATCTAGTTGGCCTTCTACCATCCTGGTAGTCACACGATACATCGATGATGGAGTTGTTGACAAATCACAGCAATCAATCGCTATCGATTAGTCTACAACAGAATCAGACATGAGGCGAGGAAAACCCCCCGTGGTGGAGAGCTTTGGGAACAATGGAACCATACGGCACAGGGGCCATTCGGCCCATCGTGCCTGTGCCGGCTCTTTGAAAGAGCTATCCAATTAGTCCCATTCTCCCTGCTCTTTCCCCGTGGCCCTGCCAATTTTTCCTTTTCAACTATTTATCCAATTCCCTTTTGAAAGTTATTATTGAATCTGCTTCCACCGCCCTTTCAGGCAGCGCATTCCAGATCATAACAACTTGCTGAGTAAAAAAAATTTTCCTCATCTCCCCTCTTTTTTTTGCCAATTATTTTAAATCTGTGTCCTCTGGTTACTGCCCCTCCCGTCAGTGGAAACAGTTTCTCCTTATTTACTCTATCAAAACCCTATATAATTTTGAACACCTCTATTAAATCTCCCCTTAACCTTCTCTGCTCTAAGGAGAACAATCTCAGCTTCTCCAGTCTCTCCACATAACTGAAGTTCCTCATCCCTGGTACCATTCTAGTAAATCTCCTCTGGACCCTCTCTAAGACCTTGACATCCTTCCTAAAGTGCGGTGCCCAGAATTGAACACAATACTCCAGCTGAGGCCTAAGCAAAGATTAGGACCTTAGGTCCAAAGTCACCTGTTCCTCCCCAGCATGCTACACTTATCACGTCATGTCTCAAATTACTCATACACTGTAACCCCAAGATGGTATTTTCTGAAAGAAATCTATTTAATTTGGTTCTTTTCTAAAATCATCAAATCTGATCGTCCGTTCTCCATTATCCTGTGAGAACAAAATATAATCCAGGCACTGCGATAAGACGACCAGCGGCCAATCACTGAGGTCCAGCGTTCACGATCAGTGACCAATCACTGAGGCCCTAGGTTCACGATCAGTGACCAATCACTGAGGCCCCAGGTTCACGATCAGCGGCCAATCACTGAGGCCCCAGGTTCACGATCAGCAACCAATCACTGAGGCCCCAGGTTCACGATCAACGGCCAATCAATGAGGCCCAGGGTTCACGCCCAGCGACCAATCACTGAGGACCAGTGTTCACGACCAGTGACCAATCACTGAGGACCAGTGTTCACGACCAGTGACCAATCACTGAGGACCAGGGTTCGCGCCCAGCGACCAATCACTGAGGCTCAGTGTTCACGCCCAGCAGCCAATCACTGAGGCTCAGCGTTCATGACCAGTGACCAATCACTGAGGCTCAGTGTTCACGCCCAGTGACCAATCACTGAGGCTCAGTGTTCACGCCCAGCGACCAATCACTGAGGCTCAGTGTTCACGCCCAGCGACCAATCACTGAGGCTCAGTGTTCATGACCAGTGACCAATCACTGAGGCTCAGCGTTCACGACCAGTGACCAATCACTGAGGCTCAGCGTTCATGACCAGTGACCAATCACTGAGGCTCAGTGTTCACGCCCAGCGACCAATCACTGAGGCTCAGCGTTCATGACCAGTGACCAATCACTGAGGCTCAGTGTTCACGACCAGAGACCAATCACTGAGGCTCAGCGTTCATGACCAGTGACCAATCACTGAGGCTCAGCGTTCATGACCAGCGGGTTTCCATTTGGATGAATCAAAATATTCACAACTCCGCAGCAATCTG
The DNA here is from genome assembly GCF_035084215.1 of Heptranchias perlo. Taxonomy (NCBI): domain Eukaryota; kingdom Metazoa; phylum Chordata; class Chondrichthyes; order Hexanchiformes; family Hexanchidae; genus Heptranchias; species Heptranchias perlo. The sequence goes on from NC_090331.1 coordinate 6,142,044, forward strand.
CTTCCCCTTTGAACCCAGTTCCAACTGCTTCAACATCTCCCGGGGGAGCCTCTTCCACAGATTGACGACTCGCTCACCGAAATATGGTTTCCGCGGTTTAGTTTTGACGTTAGCGCAGGCCACTCCCCCACCCCCCGCCCGGTGTTGCTTACCTTGCACCTGAAGGTTGGCGATGGAGGCGATTCCCTCCGCCTCTGCCGTCACTTTGCTCGCGTCACCGAGCCGGCAGTCGCGTACCAGCAGCGTGTGGCACAGCCCGTTCCGCGACGCCGCGTACTTGTCGTTGCCGGGCGGGATTTCGGCACCGTTCAGTCGCCAGACCAGTCTCACGTCCTCCGGCGACACCATGCACTTGAACCTGGCGTCCTCTCCCTCCAGCACCGCGATACTGTGGAGGTCGGAGATGAACTCCACGATCCGGGGAACTGAAACGGGGAAAAGGAGTCAAGAAGTCACAACGACAACAACTTGCATTTGTACGGCGCGTTTAACGTCGTGACACGTCCCCAGGGCGCTTCACGGGAGCGATTATCAAACAAAATTTGACACCGAGCCACATAAGGAGATATTAGGACAGGTGACCAAAAGCTTGGTCAAAGAGGTAGGTTTTAAGGAGCGTCTTAAAGGAGGAGAGAGAGGGGGAGAGGTTTAGGGAGGGAATTCCAGAGCTTAGGGCCCAGGCAGCTGAAGGCACGGCCGCCAATGGTGGAGCGATGGAAATCGGGGATTCGCAAGAGGCCAGAATTGGAGGAGCGCAGAGATCTCGGAGGGTTGTAGGGCTGGAGGAGGTTACAGAGATAGGGAGGGGGCGAGGGCCATGGAGGGATTTGAACGCGAGGATGAGAATTTTAAAATCGAGGCCTTGCCGGACCGGGGGGGGGGGGGGGGGGTCAGTGTAGGTCAGCGAGCACAGGGGGGGTGATGGGTGAACGGGACCTGGTGCGAGTTCGGATACGGGGCAGCAGAGTTTTGGATCAGCTCAAGTTTATGGAGGGTGGAAGATGGGAGGCCGGGCAGGAGATCATTGGAATAGTCGCGTCTCGGGGGTAACAAAGGCACGGATGAGGGTTTGAGCAGCAGCTGAGCTGAGGCAGGGGGGGGGGGGGGGGGCGGGACGGAGGTGGAAGTAGGCGGCCTTGGCGACGGAGTGGATACGGGGTGAACAAAAGCGTGTCGAGACGCACGCACCTCTCACGGACACTCGAGCTGCCGTCTTGTCGTCCTTTGACTCGCAGGAGTATTCGCCCTCGTCTTCGACGGCCGCTCTGGCGAGGGTCAAGGACCTCAGCCGCCCCTCGGCTCTAATGACGTGCTTGCTGCTGGGCTGGACCTCCTTCCCGTCCCTGAGCCACAAGACGTCTCCCTTGGGCTTGCAGAGCTCACACCACAGGGTGACCGTGTCGTCTTTCTGTACGTGCAGATCCTCCAGCCGCAGCACGAACAGGAGCGGTAGCTCTGGGAGGACCAAAGAGAAGGAGGAGAGAAGGTGTTGAGGTTCGAGGGTTACTCGTTGGGCCCCACGTCATGAGGAAAGAGACCTCTTTCCCCCCCCCCCCCCCCCCCCCCCTCCAAATTTCTCCCTAAGGCCCACACTCCTTCCTGGGTCAAGGTTCACCTCGCCCAACAGGCGTTCGATAGGGTAGACGTAGAGAGGATGTTTCGACTTGTGGGGGAGACCAAAACTAGGGGCCATGAATTACATAGAATTACATAGGACTTACAGCACAGGAACAGGCCATTCGGCCCATCAGGTCCATGCCATTCATGCTCTACAAGAGCCTCCTCTCTCCTTACTTCATCTCACCCTATCAGCATATCCTTCAATTCCTGTCTCGTGTGTTTATCCAGTTTCCCATTAAATGTATCTCTGTTATTCACCTCAACCACTCCTTGTGGTAGTGAGTTCCACAATCTCACCACTCTCTGGGTAAAGAAGTTTCTCCTCAACTCCCGATTGGATTTACTAGCGATGTTAAAAAAGCATACGGGATCCTGGGCTTTATAAATAGAGGCATAGAATACAAAAGTATGGAAGTCATGTTGAACCTTTATGAAATACTGGTTCGGCCACAATTGGAGTATTGTGTTCAATTCTGGCCACTGCACTTTCGGAAGGATGTGAAGGCCTTAGAGAGGCTGCAGAAAAGATTTACTAGAATGGTTCCAGGGATGAGAGACTTCAGTTACGTGGATAGGCTGGAGAAGCTGGGATTGTTCTCCTTAGAGCAGAGAAGGTTGCAAGGAGATTTGATCGAGGTGTTCAAAATCATGAAGGGTTTAGATAAAGTAAATAAAGAGAAACTGTTCCCATTGGCGGAAGGGTCGAGAACCAGAGGACACAGATTTAAGGTGATTGGCAAAAGAACCAAAGGTGACATGAGGAAAAACTTTTTTACGCAGCGAGTTGTTATGATCTGGAATGCGCCGCCTGAAAGGGCGGTGGAAGCAGATTCAATCGTGGATTTCAAAAAGGAATTGGATAAATACTTGAAGGGAAAAAATTTGCAGGGATACGGGGAAAGAGCGGGGAACGGGACTAACTGGATTGCTCTTACAAAGAGCCAGCACGAGCTGGATAGGATGAATGGCCTCCTCCTGTGCTGTAACCATTCTATGATTCTATCTTATATTTATGGCCCCTAGTTCTGGTCTCCCCCCACAGGTGGAAACATCTTCTCTACGTCTACCCTATCAAACCCTTTCATAATCTTAAAGACCTCTATCAGGTCACCCCTCAGTCTTCTCTTTTCTAGAGAAAAGAGCCCCAGCCTGTTCAATCTTTCCTGATAGGTATAACCTCTCAGTTCTGGTATCATCCTAGTAAATCTTTATTGCACCTTCTCCAGTGCCTCTATATCCTTTTTATAATATGGAGATGAGAACTGTTCACCGTACTCCAAGTGTGGCCTAATCAATGTCCAAACAAGTTTAACATAACTTCTCTGCTTTTCAATTCTATCCTTCCAGAAATGAACCCCAGTGCTTTGCCTTTTTAAATGACCTTATTAACCTGCGTCGCTACTTTTAGTGATTTGTGTACCTGCACCCCCAGATCCCTCTGCTCCTCTACCCCATTTAAACTCTTATTTTCCAAGGAGTATGTGGCCTCCTTATTCTTCCTACCAAAAATATAAGAAAGTCACTAATGGATCCAATAGAGAATTCAGGAGAAACTTCTTTACCCAGAGAGTGGATAGAATGTGAATGTACGAAGATGTGGAAATGACGGGCAGGAAAAGACCAGCCGGTCCATCAAGCCCGCCCCACACACCATGGTGGCCGGAGCATCATGACTAAACACTTCTTCCCTCCCCCTGACCTCAACCTCCTCCATCCGCTCTTCCCCCTCCCCTCCCCCTCCGCCCCCCCACTGCAGTCATGTAATCTCCTGGGAGAGGCAAAAAATAGAGAAAAAAACCCCAATAAGAAAAAAAATACTCTGGAAATTCCTCTCCGATCCCCTCTGGCGATGGAACCCAGTCCAGGAGATCACACGGACACCGAGTGTTATCTATAAAGACACTTCCCTTCTATATGATGCGATCTGAGCCCCAGTCAGGCACCGGTCCAGCTCCCTCTTGAAGGTGAGCAGAGAGTCGGCACCGACCACACCGGCCGGCAACACATTCCAGAGACTCACTGCTCTCCGGGGAAAGGAGAACCTCCCAACATCCAGACTATTCCTGCTCTTCCATAGTTTAAACTCCTGACCCCCAGTCCTCCCCAATCTGTCAAACTGGAATAATCTCTCAACGGGGACTCGATCCAGCCCTTTAATTATTTTATAGACATAGAAACATCGAAAATAGGAGCAGGAGTAGGCCATTCGGCCCTTCGAGCCTGCTCCGCCATTCAATATGATCATGGCTGATCCTCTATCTCAATACCATATTCCCGCTCTCTCCCCATACCCCTTGATGCCTTTTGTGTCTAGAAATCTATCCAGCTCCTTCTTGAATACATTCAGTGACTTGGCCGCCACAACCTCTATCAGGTCGTCTCTAAGTCTACGCTGCTCTAAAGTAAATAGACAAGGTCCTTGAGCCTCTCGGAGTAGCTGAAGTCCTTTAAGCTAGGAATCATCCTCATAGCTCTCCCCTGAACCTCTTCCAAGGCCATTATATCGCCCACCATGTGAGGGGACCAAAACTGGGCACCGTACTCCAGATGCGGTCTGACCAGTGACCTGTATAGCGTGCAACTTGCTACCTCGAGTAGTTGAGGCGAATAGCGTAGATGCATTTAAGAGGAACCTAGATAAGTACATGAGGGAGAAAGGAATAGAAGGATATACCGATAGGGTGAGATGAAATAGGGAGGGAGGAGGCTCGGGTGGAGCATAAACACCAGCATGGACCCGTCGGGCCGAACGGCCTGTTACTGTGCTGTAAGTTCTATGTAATTCTATGGAACTTCCTGTTCATCACGCGTGAACGGTGAGTGCCAGCAGGCTATTTGACTGTGGAGGCAGTATCACAGCCAAGTCCTCACTCGACACTCTCACACACGCGCGCCTTCCAGCAGGGGGCACTGGTAGCAATCGGGAGTGGGAACACCAGTTGATTTCCCTCTCCCTATCCTGGGGAGCCGAGGTTCAATTTTCGCACCTGTATCGACTCCCCGTCTGAGATTAGCTGACTCGTAGGATCGAACCTGGGACCTTCCTGGTCTCTACAGGGTGCACAAACCTTTGATTGACCCAGTGTCACATTTGTGAGAAAGAACTTGCATTTATATAACGTCTTTCATGACCTCAGGATGTCCCAAAGTGCTTTACAGCCATTGAAGTACTTTTTGAAGTGTAGTCACTGTTGTAATGTAGGAAATGCTGCAGCCAATTTGCGCACAGCAAGATCCCAGAAACAGCAATGAGATAATGACCAGATAATCAGTTTTAGGTATTGTTTGAGGGATAAATATTGGCCAGGACACCGGGGAGAACTCCCCCACTCTTCATTGAAATGCAGAAAGAAATTTTTTTACCAAAAGGTTGATAAGTTCTGGCTTAAACTCCACTCCCCCCACCACCGGCGCACCATGGCTGCAGTGTGTTCTATCCACAGGATGCACTGCAGCAACTCACCAAGGCTTCTTCGACAGCACCTCCCAAACCCATGACTTGCACCACCTAGAAGGACAAGGGCAGCAGGTGCATTGAGACACCATCATCTCCAAATTCCCCTCCAAGTCACACACCAAAGGTATTAAGTGATATGGGGCTAAGGCAGGTGTATGGAGTTAGGTCACAGATCAGCAATGATCTCAGTGAACGGCGGAACAGGCTCGATGTTTCTAGGTTCCGTCGTGCCTTGGACATACATTGGCCGTTGCTGAGTCAAAATCCTGGAACTCCCTCCTTAACAGCACTTCACCACACGGACTGCAGCGGTTCAAGGCGGCGACTCACCACCACCTTCTCAAGGGGCAACTGGGGATGGGCGATAAATGCCGCCCTCGCCAGCGACGCCCACATCCCGAGAATGATTTAAAAAAACACGGAGAAGATTACCGGTACGGGTGGTAGAACGAGAAGCTTCAGTGGGTTTTAAGAAGGAACGGGGCAGGTTCTTGTCAACACACAGGAACATAGGAGCAGGAGGAGGCCATTCAGCCCCTCGAGCCTGTTCCGCCATTCAATGAGATCATGGCTGATCTGAGACCTAACTCCATATACCTGCCTTGGCTCCATATCCCTTAATACCCTTGGCAAGCAAAACTCTATCGATCTCAGATTTAAAATTATTAATTGAGCCAGCATCTACTGCTTTTTGTGAGAGGGAGTTCCACACTTCTACCACCCTTTGTGTGAAGAAGTGTTTCCTAACTTCTCTCCTGAATGGCCTGGCTCTGATTTTAAGATTACGTCCCCTTGTCCTAGACTCCCCCACCAGCGGAAAATGTTTCTCTCTATCTACGCTATCAATTCCTTTCAAAACCCTAAAAACCTCAATCAAATCACCCCGTAACCTTTTATATTCCAGGGAATAGAAGCCTAGTTTATGTAACCTCTCTTCATAATTTAACCCTTGGAGTATTATTAACATTCTGGTGAATCTGCGCTGTTCTCCTTCCAAAGCCAATTTATCCTTTCTAAGGTATGGTGCCTAGAACTGTACACAGTACTGCAGATATGGTCCAACCAGGACTTTGTATAGCTGTAGTAAAACTTCCTCCCCTTTATGTTCTAGCCCTCTAGATATAAAGGCTAACATTCCATTAGCTTTTTTGATTACTTTTTATACCTGACCACTACATTTTAGTGATCTGTGTACATGGACTCCTAAATCTCTTTGGACCTCCACTGTTCCTAGCTTTTCACCATTTATAAAATACTCAGATCTATCCTTTTTTGGTCCAAAATGGATGACCTCACACTTGCCTGTGTTGAAATCTATCTGCCACAGTTTTGCCCACTTACTTAATCTATCAATATCTCTTTCTAATTTTATGCTCCCATCTTACTATGCCACCTATCTTTGTGTCAGCGGCAGACTCAAATATATGGCTCTGTATTGTGTTATCTAAGTCATTAATAAATATAGTGAATAGTTGAGGCCCCAGCACAGATCCTTGTGGGACACCAATAGTCACTTCCTTCCAATTTGAGTGCTTACCCATTGTCCCTACTCTCTGTCTTCCACCACCTAACCAATCTCCTAACCAGGTCAATAATGTGTCTTCAATTCCATGAGCTTCAATTTTAGCTAACAGTCTCTTATGTGGAATCTTATCAAATGCCTTCTGGAAGTCCATATAAACTACATCCATAGACATTCCTAATCAGGTTTCCGCCCCGCCACTGTACTGAAATGGATCTTATCAAAGTCACAAATGACATTCTACATGACTGTGACAGTGGTAAACTATCCCTCCTCATCCTTCTCGACCTGTCTGCAGCCATGGTTGACCACACCATCCTCCTCAAACGCCTCTCCTCCATCATCCAGCTGGGTGGGACTGCCCTCGCCTGGTTCCATTCTTATCTGGTCAGTCGTAGCCAGAGAATCACCTGCAATGGCTTCTCTTCCTGCTCCCGCTCCCGCACCATTACCTCTGCAGTCCCCAAGGATGTATCCTTGGCCCCTCCTATTTCTCACCAACATGCTGCCCCAGGGCGACATCATCCGAAAACACGTCAGGTTCCAAATGCTCTACCTCACCACCACCTCCCGTTACCCCTCCATTGTCTCTGATTTGTCACGCTGCTTGTCTGACATGACTAAAAGATCCCTCCAAATAAATATTGGGAAGACCGAACCCATTGTCTTCAGACCCAGTCACAAACTCCGTTCCCGAGCCACCGACTCCATCCCTCTCCCTCGCCCTGTCTGAGGCTGAACCAGACCATTCACAACCTTGGTGACCTATTTGATCCTGAGATGAGCTTCCGACCACATATCCGCTCCATCACCAAGACCGCCGACTTCCACCTCCGTAACATAGCCCGTCTCCGCCCCTGCCTCAGCCCATCTGCTGCTGAAACCCTCATCCATGCCTTTGTTCCCTCTAGACTTGACTATTCCAATGCTCTCCTGGCTGGCCTCCCATCCTCCACCCTCCGTAAACATGAGCTCATCCAAAACTCTGCTGCCCGTATCCTAACTCTCACCAAATCCCGTTCACCCATCATCCCTGTGCTCGCTGACTTACATTGGCTCCCAGTCCAGGAACGTCTCAATTTTAAAATTTTCATCCTTGTTTTCAAATCCCTCCATGACCTCACCCCTCCCTAGCTCTGTAACCTCCTCCAGCCCTACGACCATCTGAGGTCTCTGCGCTTCTCCAATTCTGGCCTCTTGTGCATCCCCGATTTTAATCACTCCACCATTGGTGGCCGTGCCTTCAGCTGCCTAGGCCCTAAGTTCTGGAATTCCCTCCCTAAACCTCTCCGCCTCTCAACCTCTTGACCGCTCCTCCTTTAAGACGCTCTTTAAAACCCACCTCTTTCCTGTCCTAACATCTCTTTATATGGATTGGTGTCAAATTTTGTTTGATTACCTTCCTGTGAAGCGCCTTGGGACGTTTTACTACGTTAAAGGCGCTATATTAATGCAAGTTTTTGTTGTCTACTACTTTAGTTATTTCCTCAAAAATTTCAATTGGGTTCGTTAGACATGACCTACCCTTTACAATTCCCTGTTGGCTCTCGCTAATCAGCTCAAATTCCTCTAAGTGCTCAGTCACTCTGTCCTTAATTATAGATTCCAATAACTTCCCCACCACAGACGTTAGACTAACAGGCCTATAATTTCCTGATTTCTCTCATTCATCTTTCTTAAATAATGGAATTACATTTGCAATTTCACAATCCAAAGGGACAATTCCTGAATCGAGAGAGCTTTGGAAGATTACGGCTAAAGCATCTGCAATTTCCTCAACCTGCTTCCTTTAAAACCCTGGGGTGGAAACCATCAGGTCCTGGGGATTTGTCAGTCTTTAGTGCCATTATTTTTTCTAATTCTGTTTTCTTGCTTACTTTAACTTCAGTGAGTTCCAGTCCTTGATTCATTGTTAGTTTCCCTGGAATATCAGGTATATTATCCTCTTCCCCTACTGTGAAGACTGATAGAAGTAATTATTTAACAAGTCTGTCATCTTCTTATTTTCATTTGTAACATTACCCTCATCTGTTTTTAAAGAGCCCACATTACCCTTAACTCCCCTTTCTCTTCTAATATTCAAAAAACTTTTTGTGTTAATCTTGATATCCCTCACAAGTTTCTTTCTGTATTCCCTTCTTTTCTGCTCTGACTATCTTTTTTTTTGCCTTCCTTTGCTGTTCTTTTTATCTCTCCCAGTCCTCTGGATCTACACTTTTTATTTTTATACGCTCTTCCCTTTAGTTTTATGTTATCTCCCATCTCATTAGAAATGCACCATTGGAATACTGGGGATAGGTGGGCTAGATGGACAGAAGGGCTTCTCCCACCTGAAACTGTTACTACGTTTATATATTTTAGGGGCCGTGCAGGGTAGAAGAAGGGATGAAAGCAGGAGAGACGAGGATCTTAGTTCAAGGGTGATGTCAGGAAGCACTTCTTCACACAAAGGGGAGTGGAAATCTGGAACTCTCTCCCCCAAAAAGCTGTTGGGGCCGGGGGTCAATTGAAAATGTCAAAACTGAGATCGATAGATTTTTGTTGGGTAAGGGGATTAAGGGTTAGGGAACCAAGGCGGGTAGGTGGAGTTAAGATACAGATCAGCCACGATCTAACTGAATGGTGGAACAGGCTCGAGGGGCTGAACGGCCTCCTCCTGTTCCTATGTTCCTATGATTCTCAAACAACAACAACAACTTGCATTTATACAGCGCCTTCAATGTAGTAAAACGTCCCCAAGGCGCTTCACAGGAGCGTAAATCAGACAAAATTTGACACCGAGCCACATAAGGAGATATTAGGACAGGTGACCAAAAGCTTGGTCAAACACCTTGGGACTTTTTGCTGCACTAAAGGTGCTATATAAATGCAAGTTGTTGTTGAGTTACTTTACGGGGACCCTGAGGTATCTCTGATATTGGCACTGCCCCTACTCACCACCTCTGCCAGGCTTAGTGCCCACCTTCCCCGCACCCCTCCCACCCCCCCCCCCCGCACCACCTTTTGCCCGTGTCGCTCCTCCTAACCCCAACTCGTACCTGTCAAGCTCACGTTGAACATCATCTTGTCGTGCGTGGACCGGCAGGTGTAGATTCCGCAATCTCCCTTGAGGACGTTCTTGATGATCAGACTGTGCACTCGTGATTCGTTCTTCCACTCATACTTCTCCCCCTCGGGCACCTCCTCCTTGTGCCTGTACCAGGTGACGCTGGCGGTCTCCTTGGAGACGATGACAGACAGCACCGCGTTACCGTTCTCGTTGGCGGAGATCTCTTCCGGACACTTCCCCTTGTTCGTAAACAACACCGGGGCCTCTGGTGGAGAGAGAAAGGAGAGAGAGATTTCATCGATACATCACCTCTCGCCCCCTCAGCGTTACAGCCCATGACGTATTTTTGAAGTGTGGTCACTGTTGTAATGTAGGAAGTGGGGCTGCCAATTTGCGCACAGCAAGATCCCACAAACAGCAATATGATAATGGCCAGGTAATCTGTTTTTAGCTGCTCGTTGAGGGATAAATATTGGTCAGGACGCCGGGGAGGACTCCCCCTGCTCTTCTTTGAAATAGCGGCCGTGGGATCTTTTACATCCACCTGAGAGGGCAGACGGGGCCTCGGTTTAACGCCTCATCCGAAAGACGGCACCTCCGACAGTGCAGCACTCCCCCGGTACTGGCACTGGGAGTCTCAGCCTAAATTATGTGCTCATGTCTGTGGAGTGGGGAATCGAACCCACGACGTCTTAACTCAGAGGAGCGAGTGCTACCAAACGAGCCAAGCCAAGCATCCTGATGATTGGTTCCACCATTGTGCCAGTCGCTGATATAAGACTATTAGATTAGTACTTACCTGGGCTTGTTATGTTTTCTATGAAAATAGACACCACATGTCACCGTAAGAAGGAGGCTGCTCGCCAATCGTTCATGCTGTTCAGTTGAAGGATCCTACTCATCCCATTTCCCTGCTCTTTCCCCAAACCCCTTCAATATTTCCTTCTCAACTGTTTAGGATGAGACGAAGTAGGGTGGGAGGAGGCCCCAAGTGAAGCATTAGCACCCAGCATAGACCAGATGGGCTGAATGGCCTGTTTCTGTGCTGCAAATTCCACGTAATTCTATGTTGACCTGACGCCCTCTTACTGACTTGATTTCGATGACCACCTGTGTGGGTAATGGATCCATGTTCTAATAGTCCATTCCTTCTAACCTCTCCCTTTACGCTGCGAGTGTACCATATTCAGTAGAAATTTCAGCACAGAAGGGGCTCGTGTCTAATCCAGTCCCCCGACTCTCTCATGTAACATTCACCATGTCTTCCAAAACTGCACTCTTGCAAGTAAAGTTGCAAGTAAAGCCTGGATACCTGACCTCCGATGGTGGGTAATATGTTTGGTATAATTTTAAAGGGAATGCAGGAACAGAGAGAGCTGGGGGTGTACGTACACAAATCTTTGAAGGTGGCAGGACAAGTTGAGAAGGCTGTTAAAAAAGCATATGGGATCCTGGGCTTTATTAATAGAGGCATTGAGTACAAGAGCAAGGAAGTTATGCCAAACCTTTATAAAACACTGGTTGGGCCTCAGCTGGAGTATTGTGTTCAATTCTGGGCACCGCACTTTAGGAAGGATGTGAAGGTCTTAGAGAGGGTGCAGAGGAGATTTACTAGAATGGTACCAGGGATGAGGGACTTCAGTTATGTGGAGAGACTGGAGAAGCTGGGATTGTTCTCCTTAGAGCAGAGGAGGTTAAGGGGAGATTTGATAGAGGTGTTCAAAATTATTCAGGGTTTTGATAGTCGATGGGGAGAAACTGATTCCAGTGGCAGGAGGGTCGGTAACCAGAGGACACAGATTTAAGATAATTGGCAAAAGAACCAGAGGGGAGATGAGGAGAATTTTTTTTACGCAGTGAGTTGTTATGATCTGGAATGCGCTGCCTGAAAGGGCGGTGGAAGCAGATTCAATAATAACTTTCAAAAGGGAATTGGATAAATACTTGAAAAGGAAAAACTTGTAGGGCTAAGGGGAAAGAGCAGGGTTTGGGTGGGGGACTAATTGGATAGCTTTTTCAAAGAGCCGGCACAGACACAGTGGGCCGAATGGCCTTCTTCTGTGCTACATGATTCTATGATGCTACAAGTTTCAGGTCTTGCCTTAGCTATTCTCTTGGATACAACAATGCTGGTCACTCCCGTCAGTGCTCGGAGCATTTTATGTTTAGGGGTGTTACCCGTACTATCCAATAATTAACCATGCGGTAACGTAACCCAGTGTGTAACCCTTTGTGATTCGAATTGGATGCCGTGTCTCTTGCATAATCCTCTACATGCACTTCTCCAATCTTTTCAAACACTTGGTAAGAGGAAGTCAGTTATGAATCGTTCTATTTCTCAGAGAGCACGTGAACCTACAGGGCAACAGTTATGGTCGGACTCACTTAATCCCATCAGTACAACTGGTCTTTGCGTAATAATACAAAATAATGAATACGCCACGCCTCCCCACATCAGTAGATCGTCTTGCCTTGACATAAGTATGACCACTAACTACTCTCCTGCTTTCTAACCTTCAGAGTCTGCCAAAGTCCTGTCCCAGCAGCTCTCTGTTTAAAACCTGACCGTTGGGTCTGTGTTTCTGTCCCTACATGTATCTCCCGTATTTACGACCAGAGGGGAGAGCTTATGCCAGACAGTCCATGCCAAACACCTGGGAACAAGGACTTCCCACCACAATGGGCGTGAGGTGTTTTGTCGATAACTGAGGCAGGCTCGCAAACTATTTATTGTTTTCCACTTTTGGGGAAACAACTTCAGTGCCCAACTCATTCACATTTGAATCACTTTTCATCTCAGTCTGTTTAAAAAAACCTGTGTGAGTAAGCTTTGCTTCAAAACCCTAACATTTAAATGTGATTCTTTTAAAGACCCTTTCCGTGGCTAAAATGGTTGAAATGGTGTTTGCCAGGTGGGGGGAATTAAAATCAAGGCCTTTCTCTCTCTTTTTCTCTCTGTCTCTCTATCTGTTTCTGTCTCTCTGTCTGTCTCTCTCTCTGTGTCTCTCTGTCTCTGTCTCTCTCTATGTCCCTCCCTCTCTCTTTCTCTCTCTCTCTGTCTCTTGCTCCATGTGAGTCTTTCTCTCTGTCTCTCTCTCCGTATCTCTTTCTCTCTGTCTCTCGCTGTGTCTCTGTCTCTCTTTCTCTGTCTTTCGCTCCATGTGAGTCTTTCTCTCTGTCTCTCTCTCTGTATCTCTCTCTCTCTCTCTCTGTCTGTCTCTCGCTGTGTCTCTGTCTCTCTCTCTGTCTCTCGCTCTATGTGAGTCTTTCTCTCAGTCTCTCTCTCCGTATCTCTCTCTCTCTGTCTCTCGCTGTGTCTCTGTCTCTCTCTGTCTCTCGCTCTATGTGAGTCTTTCTCTCTGTCTCTCTCTCTCTGTATCTCTCTCTCTCTGTCTCTCTCTCTGCCTCTCGCTCTATGTGAGTCTTTCTCTCTGTCTCTCTCTCTCTGTATCTCTCTTTCTGTCTCTCGTTGTGTCTCTGTCTCTCTCTCTCTCTCTCTGTCTCAAACAAAATACTGCAGATGCTGGAAATCTGAAATAAAAACAGAAAATGCTGGAAATACTCAGCAAGTCAGGGAGGATCTGTGGAGAGAGAAACAGAGTTAATGATTCAGGTCGATGACTCTCCGTCTGAACTTCGGCAGCTCTGACAGAAGGTCATCGACCTGAAACATTAGCTCCGTTCCTTTATCCACAGATGCTGCCTGATTTGCCGAGCTTCTCCAGCACTTTCTGTTTTTATTTCTCTCTATGTCTGAGTCTGTCTCTCTGTCTGATTCTGTCTTCTAGATGGAGTATAATGTGGGGAAATGTGAGGTTATTCACTTTGGTAGGAAGAACAGAAAAACAGAATTTTTTAAATGGTGAGAAACTATTAAATGTTGGTGTTCAGAGGAATTTGGATGTCCTTGTACACGAAACACAAAGTTAGTATGCAGGTACAGCGAGCAATTAGGAAGGCAAATGGTATGTTGGCCTTTATTGCAAGGGGGTTGGAGTACAAGAGTAAGGAAGTCTTGCTGCAATTGTACAGGGCTTTAGTGAGACCTCACCTGGAGTACTGTGGACAGTTTTGGTCTCCTTATCTAAGGGAGGATATACTTGCCTTAGAGGCGGTGCAATGAAGGTTCACTAGATTGATTCCTGGGATGAGAGGGTTGCCCTATGAGGAGAGATTGAGTAGAATGGGCCTATACTCACTGGAGTTTAGAAGAATGAGAGGTGATCTCATTGAAACATATAAGATTCTGAGGGGCCTTGACAGGGTAGATGCTGAGAGGTTGTTTCCCCTGGCTAGAGAGTCTAGAACTAGGGGTCATAGTCTCAGGATAAGGGGTCGGCCATTTAGGACTGAGATGAGGAGAAATTTCTTCACTCAGAGGGTTGTGAATCTTTGGAATTCTCTACCCCAGAGGGCTGTGGATGCTCAGTCGTTGAGTATATTCAAGACTGAGATCGATAGATTTTTGGACTCTAGGGGAATCAAGGGATATGGCGATCGGGCAGGAAAGTGGAGTTGAGGTCGAAGATCAGCCATGATCTGATTGAATGGCGGGGCAGGCTCGAGGGGCCATATGGCCTAATCTTGCTCCTATTTCTGATGTTCTTATGTTCTATCTCTCTCTCTGTCGGTCTGTCTGTTTCTATCGCTCTCTGTCTCTCTCTCTGACTCTCTCTGTCCATCTCTTTCTATCTGCGTCTCTCTCTGCATCTGTCTGTCTGTCTGTCTCTCTCTCGCTCGCTGTCTTTCTCTTACACACACTTCCAGAATTAATCTCTGTTAGGTCTGGGGGAGGAGGGGTTGGTGTTAAGGTCTGCAGGATGAGGTATTAAAATTTAAACCAATGTCACCTGTTGTTTATCATCAAAATACCAGCGAGCCAACCCCTCGGTGAACCCGTCTAATTATGTCTGCGGGGATTAGGTAACACTTTGACAGGGTTACCATGCAGATAGTGTCCGTGTTGGGACCTCTGAGTGAGGATCGGCCTCAGGGCAGTCTGTAACTGTAATAGTCTCCCTGCGGAGAGAGAAGGGGCTCACTGGGACGTTTCAAACAGGATTAACAAGGACAATCCCATGGAACCAAGTCAGGCCACTTACAGGACCCCACCGGATGGCCCATCCAGAAAAACACATAATCAGATAAGAACATAAGAAATAGGAGCAGGAGTAGGCCATACGGCCCCTCGAGCCTGCTCCGCCGTTCAATCAGATCATGGCTGATCTTCGACCTCAACTCCACTTTCCCACCCGATCCCCATATCCCTTGATTCCCCTAGAGTTCAAAAATCTTAATATAAATACTGTGGCTACAAGAGCAGATCAGAGGCTGGGTATTCTGCAGCGAGTGACTCACCTCCTTAGTCCCCAAAGCCTTTCCACCATCAAGGCACAAGTCAGGAGTGTGATGGAATACTCTCTACTTGCATGGATGAGTGCAGCTCCAACAACACTCAAGAAGCTCGACACAATCCAGGACAACGCAGCCCGCTTGATTGGCACCCCATCCACCACCCTAAACATTCACTCCCTTCACCACCGGCGCACAGTGTCTGCAGTGTGTACCATCCACAGGATGCACTGCAGCAACTCGCCAAGGCTTCTTCGACAGCACCTCCCAAACCCACGACCTCTACCACCTAGAAGGACAAGAGCAGCAGGCACATGGGAACAACACCACCTGCACGTTCCCCTCCAAGTCACACGCCATCCCGACTTGGAAATATATCGCCGTTCCTTCATCGTCGCTGGGTCAAAATCCTGGAACTCCCTTCCTAACAGCACTGTGGGAGAACCGTCACCACACGGACTGCAGCGGTTCAAGAAAGCGGCTCACCGCCACCTTCTCAAGGGCAATTAGGGATGGGCAATAAATGCCAGCCTCGCCAGCGACGCCCACATCCCATGAAAGAATTTTTAAAAAATCTATTGATCTCAGCCTTGAATATACTCAATGACTCAGCATCCACAGCCCTCTGGGACAGAGAATTCCAAAGATTCACAATCCTCTGAGTGATGAGATTTCTCCTCATCTCGGTCCTAAATGGCCGACCCCTTATCCTGAGACCATAGAATCATAGAAAATAGACGGCACAGAAGGAGGCCATTCAGTCCATCGTGTCTGTGCTGGCCGAAAATGAACCACCCAGCCTAATCCCACTTTCCAGCACTTGGTCCGTAGCCCTGTAGGTTACAGCACTTCAGGTGCACATCCAGGTACTTTTTAAATGAGTTGAGGGTTTCTGCCTCTCCCACCCTCTCAGGCAGTGAGTTCCAGACCCCCACCACCCTCTGGGTGAAAAATCTTTTCCTCAGCTCCCCTCTAATCCTTCTACCAATTACTTTAAATCTATGCCCCCTGGTCACTGACCCCTCTGCTAAGGGAAATAGGTCCTCCCTATCCACTCTATCTAGGCCCCTCATAATTTTATACACCTCAATTAAATCTCCCCTCAGCCTCCTCTGTTCCCAGGAAAACAACCCCAGCCTATCCAATCTTTCCTCACATCTAAAATTCTCCAGCCCTGGCAACATCGCCGTAAATCTCCTCTCTACCCTCTCTAGTGCAATCATATCTTTCCTGTAATGTGGTGACCAGAACTGTACGCAGTACTCAAGCTGTGGCCTAAATAGTGTTTTATACAGATCCAGTATAACGTCCCCGGTTATGTCCCATAGTTCTAGACTCTCCAGCCAGGGGAAACAGCCTCTCAGCATCTACCTTGTCAAGCCCTCTCAGAATCTTATATGTTTCAATGAGATCACCTCTCAGTCTTCTAAACTCCAGAGAGTATAGGCCCATTCTACTCAATCTCTCCTCATAGGACATCCCAGGAGTCAATCTAGTGAATCGCGGAATTTCGGAGACCGGTCAGGGAAAAGTGACCGGGCCCAAAGGACATTCTTTACGAAGAACTCGCTGCTCCTTTCCCTCAGCGATTTCAGCTATTCCCCGGCCACCGCCGTCAGCTTATCCCAGTGAGGAGCGGGAAACTCCGCGGCTACCCACAATGCACAGCGTCCCCGGAGGAGGCCAACGCTTTGGGCCTCAGTGATTGGTCGCCGGTCGTGAACCCTGGGCCTGAGCGCGTGGCCGCTGGCCGTCCTATCGCATTGCCTGAGTTATGTTTTATTCTCATTGGATAATGGAGAACAAATGATCTGATTTGATGATCTTAGAAAAGAATTGGACCAATCTGTGTTGGGATTGGGGATTGTGGGTTCCAGGGATCTGTTTGATTCACACGGGGGTTTGGAAGAGAATATAGAGGTCTGGGGCGGGTGGGGGGAAGGCCATGGCGGAGACTTGTGTGGGCTGTGGCAGGAATCACCTTGATGGTCTTATCTGCGGGCGTCAGCCGTGGCTCAGTGGGTAACACTCCCGCCTCTGAGTCAGAAGGTTCAAGTCCCACTCCAGAGACTTGAACCCATAATCCAGGCCGACATTGCAGTGCAGTACTGAGGGAGTGCTGCACTGTCGGGGGTGCCGTATTTCGGATGGGGCCTCGCCTGCCCTCTCAGGTAGACGTAAAAGGTCCCACGGCCACTATTTTGAGGAAGAGCGGTGGAGTTCTCCCCAGTGTCCTGGCGAGAGCGATGGGCACCCGTGAAAGCTGAAGGCGCCTGAAGGAGAGGAGGATGAATAGCATAGTGAGCATTAAAACGGTATAACAAATTACCACCGCCTCACGTGGACAGGTACCTGTGACTGTCACTTTAAAGGCCAGTTTATCGCTGCCCGTGTCGCAGACGTATTGGCCGGTGTCACACGGCTCCGAGTCGAAGATCATCAGCTCCCTGGTCAGACCCCGCGACTCGATCTTGATCTTGTCGCTGGGCAGCAGTTCCGTGCCGTCCCTGTACCATCGGACATCAACATCGGGGCGAGAAAGCTCGCAGGTCATGGAGATGACCTCGGACTCCATGAAACAGCGGTGCTCCGCGATCTTGGTGCTTCCCACGATCATCGCTGGAGGGTCTGCAAGAAGACCCAGAGCGTCGGTCACTCAGATTCACAGCGATCATGTCACGCCCATAAAACCCGAAGCGTTGGTCACTCAGGATCACTGCGATCATGTCACGCCCATAAAACCCGAAGCGTTGGTCACTCAGGATCACTGCGATCATGTCACGCCCATAAAACCCGAAGCGTTGGTCACTCAGGATCACTGCGATCATGTCACGCCCATAAAACCCGGAGTGTTGGTCACTCAGGATCACTGCGATCATGTCACGCCCATAAAACCCGGAGCGTTGGTCACTCAGGATCACTGCGATCATGTCACGCCCATAAAACCCGGAGTGTTGGTCACTCAGGATCACTGCGATCATGTCACGCCCATAAAACCCGAAGCGTTGGTCACTCAGGATCACTGCGATCGTGTCACGCCCATAAAACCCGGAGCGTTGGTCACTCAGGATCACTGCGATCGTGTCACGCCCATAAAACCAGGAGTGTTGGTCACCCAGGATAACTGCGATCATGTCACGCCCATAAAACCAGGAGCACTGGTCACTCAGGATCACTGCGATCATGTCACGCCCATAAAACCAGGAGTGTTGGTCACTCAGGATCACTGCAATCATGTCACGCCCATAAAACCTGGAGCACTGGTCACTCAGGATCACTGCGATCATGTCACGCCCATAAAACCCGGAGCGTCGGTCACTCAGGATCGCCGCGATCGTGTCACGCCCATAAAACCCGGAGTGTTAGTCACCCAGGATCACTGCGATCATGTCACGCCCATAAAACCCGGAGCGTCGGTCACTCAGGATCGCCGCGATCGTGTCACGCCCATAAAACCCGGAGTGTTAGTCACCCAGGATCACTGCGATCATGTCACGCCCATAAAACCAGGAGTGTTGGTCACTCAGGATCACTGCGATCATGTCACGCCCATAAAACCAGGAGTGTCGGTCACTCAGGATCACCACGATCGAGTTACGCCCATAAAACTAAGAGTGTTGGTCACTCAGGATCACCACAATCGTGAGGACAGAGAGGTAGAGAGCCAAAAAGGTTTAGGGTGGGAATTTCGGAGCTTAGGGCATATGCAGCTGAAGGCACGGCCGCCAATGGCGGAGTGATTAAAATCGGGGATGCGCAAGAGGCCAGAATTGGAGGAGCGCCGAGATCTCAGAGGGTTAGAATCATAGAATCATAGAAATTTATGACACAGAAGGAGGCCACTCGGCCTATCCTGTCTGTGCTGGCTGAAAAAGAGCTATCCAACCTGATCCCACTTTCCAGCACTTGGTCCGTAGCCCTGTAGGTTACGGCACTTCAGGTGCACATCCAGGTACTTTTTAAATGAGTTGAGGGTTTCTGCCTCTCCCACCCTCTCAGGCAGAGAGTTCCAGGCTCCCACCACCTTCTGGGTGAAAAAATTTCTCCTCAACTCCTCTCTATTCCTTCTATCAATTACTTTAAATCTATGCCCCCTGGTCTTTGACCTCTCCGCTAAGGGAAATAGGTCCTCCCTATCCACTCTATCTAGTCCTGTCATGATTTTATACACCTCAATTAAATCTCCCCTCAGCCTCCTCTGTTCCAAAGAAAACAACCCCAGCCGATCCAATCTTTCCTCAGCTAAAATTCTCCAGCCCTGGCAACATCCTCGTAAATCTCCTCTGTACCCTCTCTAGTGCAATCACATCTTTCCTGTAATGTGGTGACCAGAACTGTACACAGTACTCAAGCTGTGGCCTAACCAATGTTTTATACAGTTCCAGCATAACCTCCCTGCTCTTTTTTCTGTGCCCCGGCTAATAAAGGAAAGCATTCCATATGCCTTCTTAACCACCTTATCTACCTGTCCTGCTACCTTCAGGGATCTGTGGACATGCACTCCAAGGTCCCTCTCTTCCTCTACACCTCTCAGTATCCTCCCATTTATTGTGTATTCCCTTGCCTTGTTTGCCCTCCCCAAATGCATTACCTCACACTTCTCCGGATTGAACATAAGAACATAAGAACATAAGAAATTGGAGCAGGAGTAGGCCAATCGGCCCCTCGAGCCTGCTCCGCCATTCAATAAGATCATGGCTGATCTGATCCCAACCACAAATCTAAAGAACACAAGAAGTCGGAGCAGGACCCGGCCACATAGCCCCTGGGCCCTCTCCGCCACCCACAGGGCATTGACCGATCCGAACTCAGCTTCATGTCCAATTTCCTGCCCGCTCCCCATAACCCCTAATTCCCTTTACTTCTAGGAAACTGTCTATTTCTGTTTTAAATTTATCTAATGATGTAGCTTCCACAGCTTCCTGGGGCAGCAAATTCCACAGACCTACCACCCTCTGAGTGAAGAAGTTTCTCCTCATCTCAGTTTTGAAAGAGCAGCCCCTTATTCTAAGATTATGCCCCCTATTGAATTCCATTTGCCACTTTTCTGCCCACCTGACCAGTCCACTGATATCTTCCTGCAGTCTACAGTTTTCCTCCTCACTATCAACCACACGGCCAATTTTTGTATCAAACTTCTTAATCATGCCCCCTTCATTTAAGTCTAAATCATTAATATATACCACAAAAAGCAAGGGACCTAGTACTGAACCCTGTGGAACCCCACTGGAAACAGCCTTCCAGTCGTAAAAACGCCTGTTGACCATTACCCTTTGCTTCCTGCCACTGAGCCAATTCTGGATCCAACTTGCCACATTCCCTTGGATGCCATGGGCTTTTACTTTTCTGATCAGTCTGCCATGTGGGACCTTGTCAAAAGCCTTGCTAAAATCTATGTACACTACATCAAACGCGTTACTCTCATCGACCCTCCTTGTTACCGCCTCAAAAAATTCAATCAAGTTAGTCAGACACGAACTTCCCTTAACAAATCCATGCTGACTGTCCTTGATTAATCCGTGCCTTTCTAAATGATGATTAATACTGTCCCTCAGAATTTTTTCCACTAATTTGCCCACCCCCGAGGTTAGACTGACTGGCCTATAATTACTTGGTGTATCCGTTTCTCTCTTTTTAAGTAACGGTACAATGTTAGCAGTCCTCCAATCCTCCGGCACCACGCCTGTAGCCAGAGAGGATTGAAAAATGACAGTCAGAGCCTCTGCTATTTCCTCCCTTACTTCTCTTCACAGCCTGGTGGTAAGGCTGGAGGAGGTTTCAGAGATCGGGAGGGGCGAGGCCATGGAGGGATTTGAAAACAAAGATGAGAATTTTAAAATCGAGGAGTTCCCGGACTGGGAGCCGATGTAGGTCAGCGAGCACAGGGGGGGTGATGGGTGAAGGGGACTTGGTGCGAGTTAGGATACGGACAGCATAGCCTTGGATGAGCTCAAGTTTACAGAGGGTGGAAGATGGGAGACCGGCCAGGAGAGCATTGGAATAGTCAAGTCTGGAGGTAACAAAGGCATGGATGAGGGTTTCAGCAGCAGATGAGCTGAGGCAGGGGCGGAGATGGATGATGTTATGTGGGTAGAAGTAGGCGGTCTTGGTGATGGAGCGGGTATGTGATCGGCAAGTTTCACCTGTCCCCTCACTGACAAGTACTGATCCATGGACTTACTGTGTGGCCTGTGTAACTCAAAGCCACAGCGGGCAACGTATTTATGATCTCAGCCAGCAGGGAGGATCTCAGAGGCCCTACCCGTCACCTCCCAACAATGGGGCGAATCACCGGTGAGATGTTTCAGAGACCGGACTGAGCTCGCGATCCGTTACCTTCCACGCGGACCCTGAATACGACGTGGTCATTCTGGACGTCGCAGAGGTACTCTCCCGAGTCTGCCATCTGAGCGTCCAGTACCCGCAGCGACCGGAGGGCTCCCTCCTTCCCAATGGACGTCCGCTCATTCTCGACCACCTTTTCCCCGTCCTTATACCATTTGGCAACGCCATTCGCCCGAGACAGCTCGCACTCGAGCACAATGTCCTCGGAGGTGATGTACTTGTGCTCCACTGGTCCTTGTGCCCGTTGGATGATGTTAACCGGAGGTTCTGCAGATAGAACCGTGGGACCGTTGGTTTATTTGGAACTCAAGAACAACAACTTGCATTTATGTAGCACCTTTAACATTGTGAAAATGTCACAAGGTGCTTCACAGGAGCGGAAACAAGACAAAAATTGATACTGAACCACAGAAAGAGATATTAGGACAGGTGATCAAAAACTTTACATAGAATTTACAGCACAGAAACAGGCCGTTCGACCAAACTGGTCCATGCCGGTGTTTATGCTCCACACGAGCCTCCTCCCTCCCTATTTCATCTCACCCTATTCCTTTCTCCCTCATGTGTTTATCCAGCTTCCCCTTAAATGTATCTCTGTTATTCGCCTCAACTAGTCCTTGTGGGAGCGAGTTCCACATTCTCACCACTCTCTGGGTAAAGAAGTTTCTCCTGAATTCCCTATTGGATTTATTAGTGACTATCTTATATTTATGGCCCCTAGTTCTGGTCTCCCAACAAGTGGAAATGTTTTCTCTACGTCTACCCTATCGAACCCTTTCATAATCTTAAAGACCTCTATCAGGTCTCCCCTCAGCCTTCTCTTTTCTAGAAAAAAGGGCCCCGGCCTGTTCAATTTTTCCTGATAGGTATAAACCTCTCATTTCTGGTATCATCCCAGTAAATCTTTTTTTGCACCTTCTCCAGTGCCTCTATATCCTTTCTATAATATGGAGACCAGAACTGTTCACCATACTCCAAGTGTGGTCTAACCAAGGTTCGATACAAGTTTAACATAACTTCTCTGCTTTTCAATTCTATCTCTCTAGAAATGAACCCCAGTGCTTGGTTTGCTTTTTTTATGGCCTTATTAAGCTGCATCATTACTTTTAGTGATTTGTGTATCTGTACCCCCAGATCCCTTTGCTCCTCTATCCCATTTAGACTCTTATTTTCCAAGCAGTTTGTGGCCTCCTTATTCTTCCTACCAAAATGTACCACCTCACACTTATCTATATTGAAATTCATTTGCCAAATACCCACCCATTCTGCAAGTTTATTAATGTCTTCCTGTGTTTTGTCACATTCCTCCTCAGTATTAACTACACCCCCCAATTTGGTGTCATCCACAAATTTTGAAATTGTACTTCCGATTCCCGATTCCAAATCTTTTGTGTAAATGGTGAACAACAGTGGTCCCAGCACAGATCCTTGTGGAACACCACTTCCCACCTTTTGCCAGTCTGAGTAACTACCTTTAACCCCTACTCTCTGTTTTCTGTTTTGTAGCCAGCTTGCTATCCATTCTGCTACTTGTCCCCTGACTCCACATGCTCTGACCTTAGTCATGAGTCTACAATGTGGTATCTTATTGAAGGCCTTTTGAAAATCCAAATATATTACATCTACTACATTACCCTTCTCTACACTTTCTGTTACTTCTTCAAAGAATTCAATAAGGTTGGTCAAACATGATCTTCCCTTCTGAAATCCGTGCTGACTATTCTTTATTATATTTTCGGTTTCGAGATGTTTATTACATCTTTGAGTAAGGATTCCATTATCTTTCCTACCACCGATTAATTATTGACCAATAAGAGAGGTGGTCAAAGAGGTAGGTTTTAAGGAGCGTCTTAAAGGAGGAGAGAGAGGCGGAGAGGCGGAGAGGTTTAGGGAGGGAATTCCGGAGCTTAGGGCTCAGGATGCTGAAGGCACGGCCGCCAATGGTGGGGCGAAGGAAGTCGGGGATGCGCAAGAGGCCAGAGTTGGAGGAGCGCAGAGATCGCGGAGGGTTGTAGGGGGCTGGAGGAGGTTACAGAGATAGGGAGGGGCCGAGGCCATGGAGGGATTTGAACAGAAGGATTTTAAATTTAAGGCACTGCCCGACCCGGAGCCAACATAGGTCAGCGAGCACAGGGAGGGTGATGGGTGAACGGGACTTGGTGCGAGTTAGGATACGGGCAGCAGAGTTTTCGATGAGCTCAACTTTATGGAAGGTGGAAGATGGGAGGCTGGTCAGGAGAACATTGCAATAGTCGAGTCTGGAGGTAACAAAGGCATGGATGAGGGTTTCAGCAGCAGATGGGTTGAGGCAGGGCAGAGATGGGCGATATTACAGAGGTGGAAGTAGGCGGTTTTGGCGATGCATTGCACAAGCTACACAAGAATTGCAGTCAGTCTGGTTGCTAAATGGTTATCTCTGTAACCTCCTCCAGCCCTACAACTCTCCGAGATCTCTGCACTCCTCCAATTCTAGCCTCTTGCGCATCCCCGATTTCCTTCGCCATTACTCGAACAGGGGGTCCTGGGTTCGATTCCCCAGTCGGTCCTGAGTTAGATGATTTCAACGGGGCCAAGTGGGACTCTATTGGCCTCAGCACCCTGGGTTAGGGAGGAGACATATGAGCAGAGGTCTCCCCACTCTCTCCCTGTCCCAGTGTTGACCGTACTAACCCATAGAGGAGGAACCTGTCATATTAGTCCCGAGACTCCGGCTCGAAATGGCGCTTGTGCGGACTGCACGCGGGGATAGGTTCGGGCCAGCCGCGATGCCCCACACAGCGGAATAGCCGGGCACCGCTCGCTATCGAGGGCTGTGCATGAATAACGGGCATTTGGGTGAGATGCCAGAGGAGGGTCGCGAGTGGCATCATAACCCAGGACAAGTTGACAAGTTGAGGAGAGGAAAAAACAGGGCAACGTTCTCAAGAAGAAAGAAAATCCTTCGACCAAACATGGAGGAATATTGGGGGCCAAACATCCACCGGGGCGGGCATCCTGGCATAAGTGGCGAGAGGCATCTGCCTGGCACCTCTGCTGCTGACCCTACCGAAGTTGGCAGGGACAGGGAGCGGATCCTTCATTATCATGGCAGCCTCCGAGTCAGAAGGTTGTGGGTTCAAGTCCCACTCCAGAGACTTGAGCACAAAATCCCAGGCCGACACTCCCAGTGCCAGTACGGAGGGAGTGCTGCACTGTCGGAGGTGCCGTCTTTCGGATGAGACGTTAAACCAAGGTCCCCCCCATCTGCCCTCTGAGGTGGACCTAAAAGATCCCGTGACACTATTTCGAAGAAGAGCAGGGGGAGTTCTCCCCGGTGTCCTGGGTCAATATTTATCCCTCAATCAACATCACTAAATCTGGTCATTATCACATTTTTGTTTGTGGGATCTTGATGTGCGCAAATTGGCTTCTGTGTTTCCTACATTACAACAGTAACTATACTTCAAAAAGTACTTCATTGGTTGCAAAGCAGTTTGGGACGTCCTGAGGTTGTGAAAGGCACTAAATAAATACAAATTCTTCCTTTTTTTTCTCCTCCTTTTCTCCATCACTGCCCATTCCTGTCCGGTTGTATTCCAATTGTTGCTCTTTCCTGTCTGTCTGTCATTCCTTCTCTCCCTGTTGCTCTTTCTGGCAACTGAATCTCAAACAAAGCCACTCAGATGAGTCAGCTGAACTCAGCTGGTGTATTGGTGGGGGCTAGAATTGACCTCAGCGACCCTGGGCAGGCGGAGGGGAAATATCAAGTTCGCGCGCGGTCTACCGCAGTACTCACCGGAGACGCTCACTTCAAACCCGGTCGAGTCGTCGACTGCGTCGCACATGTACGTCCCTCGGTCCTCCATCGTGGCCGAGCGGACGGTCAGCCTCCTTCGCCCTCCGTCCACCTCCATCGTGACCCTCTCGCTCCGCTCCACCTCCAGCCCGTCCTTGTACCATCTGACCTCCGCCTCGGGCCGGGAGAGCTCGCACAAGAGGACAACCTCGGCGCCGGTCAGGACGCTCAGCGTCGTAGGAGAAGTGTTGACGATCTTCACCGGAGGGACTGGAACCAACACAGTGAGAGATAGAAAGAGAGAAAGAGAGAGAGAGAGAGAGAGAGAGAGGGAGAGGGAGTGTAAGAGGAAGATAGATAGATGGATAGAGAGAGAGATGGATAGAAAGTTGGAATGATAGATAGATTGATAGATTGATCGATAGAACGATAGATAGATAGATGAATGGAGAGGCAGAGCAAGAGATAGCGACAGAGATAGAGAAAGGCAGAGAGAAAATGAAACAGAGAAAGAAAGAGAAGCAGAAAGGGAGAGAGAAAGAGAGAGAAACAGAAAGAAATTGCAAAACGGAGAGAGAAAAAAGGTAAAGAGGGAGGGAGCAAGTGACAGAGATAGAGAGACAGAGAGAGATAGAGATGGAGAGTTAGAGAGATAGAAAGAGAGATGGAGGAAGAGAGAAAGGGAGAGAATGAAACAGAGAAAAAGAGAGAGACAGAGAGAAATAGCAAAAGATACAGAAAAAAAGAAACAGAGAAAGATACCGAGAAATAAAGATCATATATATGTGAGAGAGTGAGAGAGAAAGTGGTGCAGAGAATGAGACAGTGAAAGAGAGAGAGAAGAGAGTTACAATTACAGGGGAGAAGATAAAGGGGGAATATAAACCAGCAGGAAATGACTGGCTTTCTCATTTTCAACACCGTTTTGCATCTGTAACAAAGTGTGACGCCTGGTGTGTGACAACTCGGCCCTGTAATTCTGCGGAGTTTCTCCCCGTCTCCTGCGGTAACTCCGAAGGAGATTGGTGGGACTCCCTCCCCTCCTCACCCCCCGCCCGAGGGAAGGGTGTAGATGGCTGAAAAAGGCCGTTTACACCGTCTCTCTGGGGGTTCCACTGGTCTACGTCCGGAGTGAATTTCAGGGTCATGGTGTCTGGTGTGTGACCTCTACAGTGTGACCTCTGCAGTGTGAGGTCAGCGACCCTGGGCAGGGGGAGGGGAAATATCAAGCTCGCGCGCGGTCTACCGCGGTACTCACCGGAGACGCTCACTTCAAACCCGGTCGAGTCGTCGACTGCGTCGCACACGTACGTCCCTCGGTCCTCCATCGTGGCCGAGCGGACGGTCAGCCTCCTTCGCCCTCCGTCCACCTCCATCGTGACCCTCTCGCTCCGCTCCACCTCCAGCCCGTCCTTGTACCATCTGACCTCCGCCTCGGGCCGGGAGAGCTCGCACAAGAGGACAACCTCGGCGCCGGTCAGGACGCTCAGCGTCGTAGGAGAAGTGTTGACGATCTTCACCGGAGGGACTGGAACCAACACAGTGAGAGATAGAAAGAGAGAAAGAGAGAGAGAGAGAGAGAGAGGGAGAGGGAGTGTAAGAGGAAGATAGATAGATGGATAGAGAGAGAGATGGATAGAAAGTTGGAATGATAGATAGATTGATAGATTGATCGATAGAACGATAGATAGATAGATGAATGGAGAGGCAGAGCAAGAGATAGCGACAGAGATAGAGAAAGGGAGAGAGAAAATGGAACAGAGAAAGAAAGAGAAGCAGAAAGGGAGAGAGAAAGAGAGAGAAACAGAAAGAAATTGCAAAAGGGAGAGAGAAAAAAAGGTAAAGAGGGAGGGAGCAAGTGACAGAGATAGAGAGACAGAGAGAGATAGAGATGGAGAGTTAGAGAGATAGAAAGAGAGATGGAGGAAGAGAGAAAGGGAGAGAATGAAACAGAGAAAAAGAGAGAGACAGAGAGAAATAGCAAAAGATACAGAAAGAAAGAAACAGAGAAAGATACCGAGAAATAAAGATCATATATATGTGAGAGAGTGAGAGAGAAAGTGGTGCAGAGAATGAGACAGTGAAAGAGAGAGAGAAGAGAGTTACAATTACAGGGGAGAAGATAAAGGGGGAATATAAACCAGCAGGAAATGACTGGCTTTCTCATTTTCAACACCGTTTTGCATCTGTAACAAAGTGTGACGCCTGGTGTGTGACAACTCGGCCCTGTAATTCTGCGGAGTTTCTCCCCGTCTCCTGCGGTAACTCCGAAGGAGATTGGTGGGACTCCCTCCCCTCCTCACCCCCCGCCCGAGGGAAGGGTGTAGATGGCTGAAAAAGGCCGTTTACACCGTCTCTCTGGGGGTTCCACTGGTCTACGTCCGGAGTGAATTTCAGGGTCATGGTGTCTGGTGTGTGACCTCTACAGTGTGACCTCTGCAGTGTGAGGTCAGCGACCCTGGGCAGGGGGAGGGGAAATATCAAGCTCGCGCGCGGTCTACCGCGGTACTCACCGGAGACGCTCACTTCAAACCCGGTCGAGTCGTCGACTGCGTCGCACACGTACGTCCCTCGGTCCTCCATCGTGGCCGAGCGGACGGTCAGCCTCCTTCGCTCTCCGTCCACCTCCATCGTGACCCTCTCGCTCCGCTCCACCTCCAGCCCGTCCTTGTACCATCTGACCTCCGCCTCGGGCCGGGAGAGCTCGCACAAGAGGACAACCTCGGCGCCGGTCAGGACGCTCAGCGTCGTAGGAGAAGTGTTGACGATCTTCACCGGAGGGTCTGGAACCAACACAGTGAGAGATAGAAAGAGAGAAAGAGAGAGAGAGAACGAGACAAAAAGGGAGAGGGAGAGGAAGATAGATAGATAGACAGGCAGACAATCAGATAGACAGACAAACAGACAGACAGATAGATAGATGAAAACAAGGAGGAGAAGCAGAGCAAGAGATAGTGGCAGAGAGATAGAAAGAGAGAAAGGGAAATAGAGACAGAGAGACAGAAAGAGAGAAAGAGGGGAGGAAGAGGGAGAGGGAAAGAGACAGATTGATAGACAGACAGACAAACAGACAGATAGACAGACAGTTGAAGAGAAAGAGGAGAGGCAGAGGATGAGATAGAGACAGTGAGAGATAGACAGAGAAAGGGAGAGAGAAAGTGAAACAGAGAAAGAGAGAGAGAAATTGCAAAAGATGGAGGGGAAAAGAAACAGATAGATATAAAGATGTATATGTGCGAGGTAGAGAGAGAGGAAGTGATGCAGAGAATGAGAGCGAGTGAAAGAGAGAGAGGATAGAGTCACAATTACAGGGGAGAAGATAAAGGGGAATATAATTTTGTTAGAGACACTAAAAAGAGGAAATCCTCGTGATCCACTTGCAATGTCCTTACACAGAGTGACCCGACCAATCATTGCCCATAGTGTTGTTTACAGTAATAGTGATCCTGTCTCACTGCTCGAGGTAAGTTGGTGACACGGTGTTTAGAGGGACAGGAGGGTTATAGAGTATAACGCACAATATAATTCCACGGCCCCTGCGGTCACAGGTCTAATAGCTGCAAATGCAGACATCCTGAGGCCAATTAAATACTAATTGGCTGCTCCCCCAGGTCAGAGAAACCAGCAGGAAATGACTGGCTTTTTCGTTTTCAAGACCGTTTTGCATCTGTAACAAAGTGTGACGCCTGGTGTGTGACAACAGGGCCCTGTAATTCTGCGGAGTTTCTCCTCGTCTCCTGCGGTAACTCTGAAGGAGATTGGTGGGACTCCCTCCCCTCCCCAAGGGAACGATGTAAATGGCTGTGTTCGCGCGCGGTCTACCGCGGTACTCACCGGAGACGCACACTTCAAACTCGGTCGAGTCGTCAACTGCGTCGCACACGTACGTCCCTCGGTCCTCCATCGTAGCCGAAGGGACGGTCAGCCTCCTTCGCCCTCCGTCCACCTCCATCATGACCCTCTCACTCGGCTCCACCTCCACCCCGTCCTTGTACCATCTGACCTCCGCCTCGGGCCGGGAGAGCTCGCACAAGAGGACAACCTCGGCACCGGTCAGGACGCTCAGCGTCGTAGGAGAAGTGTTGACGATCTTCACCGGAGGGACTGGAACCAACACAGTGAGAGATAGAAAGAGAGAAAGAGAGAAATACAGAGAGAGAAAGAGGGAGGGAGGGAAAAAGAGAGCGAGGGAGTGTGATAGAGAGGCAGACAGAGAATGTGAGAGAAAGGGAGAGGAAGTGAGAGATGTGGAGAGAGAGAGAGAGAGATAGAAAGGAAGAGAGATAGATAGAGAGAGGAGAGGTAGAGAGAGAGCAATACAAAGAGGAGAGGGAGAGGAAGAGAGATAGAATGAGCGAGGAGAGGAAGAGAGAGAAAATGAAACAGAAAAAGAGAGACAGAGATAGCAAAAGATAGAGAGAGAAAATAGAGACAGAAAGAATGAGAGCAGGGAGAGATAACAAAAGATATAGAGAAAAAGAAACAGACTGATAAAAAGAGATAAATATATATAAATATATAATTTTGTTAGAAATACTGAACAGAGGAAATGTTTATGACTCATTTCCAATATCCTTACACAAAGCGACCTGACCAATCCCTCCTCTCAGTATTGTCACTATGGTTTGTTCACAGTAATAGTGATCCTGTCACACTGCTCGAGGTAAGTTGGTGACACGGTATTTAGAGGGACAGGGGCGTTATAGTGTGTAACACACAATGAATTATTCCGCTGACCCCTTCCTTTAAGGTCACAGGTCTAATGGCTGCAAATACAGACTTCCTGTGGTCAATTAAAGGCTAACTTTAAGTGGCTGGTCAGCCTCCTGGGTTCTCGGTCCATCTCCATCGTGAACCTCTCGCTCTGCTCCACTTCCACCCCATCCTTATTTATTTGTCCTCAGGATGTGGGTCACCACCAGCAAAGCAGTATTTATTGACCATCCCTAGTTGTCCTGAATCAACCAGGCTGCTGTGGGACTGGAGTCACGTATAAGGCAGACCGGGTAAGGGCGGCAGGCTCCCTTCCCCTGAAGAGCATTACTGAACCAGTTGGTTTTTACAATATAGGAACAAGAGGAGGCCATTCAGCCCCTCGAGCCTGTTCCACCATTCACTTAGATCATGGTTGATCTGTATCTTAACTCCATCTACCCGCCTTGGTTCCCTAACCCTTAATCCCCTCACCCAACAAAAATCTACCAATCTAGTTTTGAAATTTTCAATTGACCCCCAGCCCCAACAGCTTTTTGGGGGAAGAGAGTTCCAGATTTCCACTCCCCTTTGTGTGAAGAAGTGCTTCCTGACATCACCCCTGAACGGCCTGGCTCTAATTTTAAGGTTCTGCCCCCTTGTTCTGGACTCCCCCCACCAGAGGAAATAGTTTCTCTCTATCTACTCTATCAAATCCTTTAATCATCTTAAACACCTCAATTAGATCACTACTTAATCTTCTATACCTGAGGGAATACAAGCCCAGTCTATGCAACCTGTCCTCGTAATTTAACCCTTTTAACTCCAGAATCAACAATCTGGCCAGCCCACAAATGACAAGATTTACTGAATTCACAGCTCACCATGGTTGGGTTTGAACTCACAACAACAACTTGCATTTATATAGCGCCTTTAATGTAGTAAAACGTCCCAAGGTGATTCACAGGCGCGATTATCAAACAAAATTTGACACCGAGCCACGTAAGCAGGTCTTAGGACAGGTGACCAAAAGCATGATCAAAGAGGTAAGTTTTAAGCAGCAATTTAATGGGGTGAGAGAGGGAGAGAGACAGAGAGGTTTAGGGAGGGAACTCCAGAGCTTAGGGCCTAGGCAGCGGAAGGCATGGCCGCCAATGGTGGGGAGAGGGAAATCGGGAATACACAAGAGGCCAGAATTGGCGGAGCACAGAGAGCTCGGATGGTTTTAGGGCTGGAGGAGCTTACAGAGATAAGGAGGGGGCGAGGCCACGGAGGGATTGGAACACAAAGGTTGCTAGTCCAGCACCGTAGCCACTCGGCTGCCGCACCTGAGACTGCACAGTAAAGGGATATGGTCGCAAACTAGTAAAGGACTCATGTCAGAGAGCACTCAGATTGATCAATGCCTGGGATGGTCTCTGGGTAGAAGAGAAGGGGCAAATGATCTTGGGATCATTCAAGAGGTGGTTTGATGCCCTGATGAGGGATATGTCCACCTGAGAGGGCAAACGGGTTTAATGTCCCATCCAGCGCTCCCTCAGTGCTGCACTGGGACTGTCTGCCTAGATTTTGCGCTCAAGTCTCTGGAGTGTGGCTTGAATCCATGACCTTCTGACTCAGAGGCGAGAGTGTTACCCACCGAGCCACCGTGTTACCCTCTTGCGCATCCCCGATTTCCTTCTCCCCACCATTAGCGGCCGTGCCTTCAGCTGCCTGGGCCCTCAGCTCTGGAATTCTCTCTGCCTCTCTACCTCTCTCGCCTCCTTTAAGTCGCCTCTTGAAACCTACCACTTTGACCAAGCTTTTGACGCCTTAAAGATGTGTGCACACCACATCATTCCCGTTGTCGGGATTTTACAGCCGTCGTTTCCTTACAACACCCACAGTCTGGTGAAGCAAAGGTTTGGGGAGTCAGAAAGATAACATTTAAATGAGAGGAGGCTCTCCCTTTGTCCAACTCGTTCATCAGAATAATAAAGGAGCTTAAAAGGTTAAATTACGAGGCCAAGTTGTGTAGACTAGGCTTGTATTCCCTCAAGTATAGCAGGTTAAGGGGTTATCTAATTGAGGTGTTTAAGATGATTAAAGGATTTGATAGGGTCGATAGAGAGAAACTATTTCCTCTGGTGGGGGGAGTCCAGAACAAGGGGGCAGAACCTTAAAATTAGAGCCAGGCCGTTCGGGGGTGATGTCAGGAAGCACTTCTTCACACAAAGGGGAGTGGAAATCTGGAACTCTCTCCAGATAGATGGTCTCTGGGTAGAGGAGAAAGGGCAAATGATCTTGGGATCTTTCAAGAGGTAGTTTGATGCCCTGATGAGGGATATGTCCACCTGAGAGGGCAAACTGGTTTAATGTCCCATCCAGCGCTCCCTCAGTGCTGCACTGGGACTGTCTGCCTAGATTTTGTGCTCAAGTCTCTGGAGTGTGGCTTGAATCCACGATTTTTGTTAGGTAAGGGTATTAAGCGTTATGGAACCAAGGCAAGTAGATGAAGTTAAGATACAGATCAGCCAAAGACCTAATTGAATGGTGGAACAGGCTTGAGGGGCTGAATGGACTCCTTCTGTTCCTAAGTGTGTAAATGACATAAGAACATAAGAAATAGGAGCAAGATTAGGCCATATGGCCCCTCAAGCCTGCTCCGCCATTCAATCAGATCATGGCTGATCTTCGACCTCAATTCCATTTTCCTGCCTGATCCCCATATCCCTTGATTCCCCCAGAGTCCAAAAATCAGTCTATCTCAGCCTACAATATATTCAATGACTCAGCATCAACAGCCGAGTCGTTGAATTCCAAAGATTCACAACCCTCTGAGTGAAGAAATTCCTCCTCATCTCAGTCTTAAATGGCCGACCCCTTATCCTGAGACTATGCCCCCTAGATCTAGACTCTCCAGCCAGGGGAAACAGCCTCTCAGCATCTACCCTGTCAAGCCCTCTCAGAATCTTATATATTTCAATGAGATCACCTCTCATTCTTCTAAACTCCAGAGACTATAGGCCCATTCTACTCAATCTCTCCTCATAGGACAACCCTCTCATCCCAGGAATCAATCTAGTGAACCTTCGTTGCACCGCCTCTAAGGCAAGTGTATCCTTCCTTAGATAAGGCGACCAAAACTGTACGCAGTACTCCAGGTGAGGTCTCACCAAAGCCCTGTACAATTGTAGTAAGACTTCCTTACTCTTGTACTCCAAACCCCTTGCAATAAAGGCCAACATGCCATTTGCTTTCCTAATTGCTCGCTGTACCTGCAGACTAACTTTATGTGTTTCTTTAACGAGGACACCCAAGTCTCTCTGAACACCAACATTTAATAGTTTCTCACCATTTAAAAAATATTCTGTTTTTCTATTCTTCCCACCAAATTGAATAACCTCACATTTCCCCACATTATACTTCATCTGCCACCATCTCGCCCTGTTTATATCCCTTTGCTGACTCTTTGTTTCCTCCTCACAGCTTACTTTCCCACCTAGCTTTGTATCGTCAGCAAACTTGGATACATTACACTCGGTCCCTTCATCTAAGTCATTAATATAGATTGTAAATAGCTGAGGCCCAAGCACTGATCCTTGCGACACCCCACTAGTTACAGCCTGCCAATCTGAAAATGACCCGTTTATCCCTACTCTCTGTTTTCTGTCCGTTAACCAATCCTCTATCCATGCTAATATGTTACCCCCAACCCCATGAGCCCTTATCTTGTGTAACAACCTTTTATGTGGCACCTTATCGAATGCCTTTTGAAAATCCAAATATACTACATCCACTGGTTCCCCTTTATCTACCCTGCTAGTCACATCCTCAAAGAACTCTAATAAATTTGTCAAACACGATTTCCCTTTCATAAAAATATGTTGACTCTGCCTAATCGTATTATGATTTTCTAAGTGCCCTGTTACCACTTCCTTAATAATGGATTCCAGCATTTTCTCGACAACTGATGTCCTAGCCTGTAGTTCCATTGTTTCTCTTTCCTTTCTTGAATAGCGGGGTTACATTTGCTACCTTCCAATCTGCTGGGACTGTTCTAGAGTCTATGGAATTCTGGAAGATTACAACCAATGCATCCACTATCTCTGCAGCCACCTCTTTTAGAACCCTCGGATATGGGCCAAGAGGTCCAGGGGATTTGTTAGTTTCTCTAATGCTTTTTCTTTACTGATAATAATTACTTTAAGTTCCTCACTCTCATTATCCCCTTGGTTCCCTAATATTTTTGGTATGCTTTTTGTGTTTTCTACTGTGAAGACAGATACAAAATATTTGTTTAACGTCTCTGCTATTTCCTGATTCCCCATTATAATTTCTTCTGTCTCAGCCTCTAAGGGACCAATGTTTACTTTTGCTACTCTCTTCCTCTTGACATACTTGTAGAAGCTCTTACAATCTTTTTATATATTTCTTGCTAGTTTACTCTCATATTCTATTTTCCCCCTTTTTATCAATTTTTTGGTCGTCCTTTGCTGGTTTCTAAAACTCTCCCAGTCCCCAGGCTTATTACTCTTTACAATAAGCCTCTTCTTTTAATCTAATACTATTCTTAACTTCTTTAGTTAGCCACGGGTGGATCACTTTTCCCATGGAAAGGTCATACCTTTTAATTTAATTTCCCAATCTACTTCAGCCAACTCGCCCCTCATACCTATGTAATTGGCTCTAGTTTCAGACTTAATTATGTCACTCTCAAACTCAATATGAAATTCTATCGTATTATGATCACTGTTCCCCAGAGGATTCTCTACGATGAGATTACTAATTAACCCTGTCTCATTACACAATGCAAGATCTAAAATGGTCTGAACCCTAGTTGGTTCCATGATGTATTGTGCTAGGAAGCTGCCTTGAATGCATTCCCCCATGAACTCGTCGTCCAGTCTACCTTTGCCAATTTGATTTGCCCAGTCTATATGAAGATTGAAGTCCCCCACGATTATTGCATTACCATTTTTACAAGCTCCTCTTATTTCTTGATTAATACTCTGTCCAATGGTATAACTACTATTAGGGGGCCTATAAACTACTCCCACCAGTATTTTCTGCCCCTTGTTATTTCTTATCTCCACCCAGACTGATTCTACTTCCTGATCCTCTGAGCCAAGATCCTTTCTCACCACTGTCCTTAACTCATCCTTTATTATCAGGGCTACACCCCCTCCTTTTCCATTCTGTCTGTCCTTCCGAAAAGTCAAGTACCCTGGAATATTTAGTTCCCAACCTTGGTCACCTTGCAACCATGTATCTGTAATGGCTATTAGGTCAAACCCATTTATCTCTATTTGTGCCATTAATTTGTCTATCTTGTTACGAATGCATTGAGATAAAGTGCCTTTAATTTTAACTTTTTACTATTTTTCCCTGCTTTGACCTTATTCACTGATGCACTATTACCGTTAAACTCTCTGAGCCTTCCTGTCACACTCTGCTTATCTTTACCCGAATCGCTCCACTGCTCTATTGCCTTGTCTTTTCTCTTTAGAATTCTAAATTCCCCCTCACCTGACCCCTCATCCCCCCTTTTTAGTTTAAAGTCCTATCTACAGCCCTTGTTATTCGATTCACCAGGACTCTGGCCCCGGCCCGGTTTAAGTGGAGCCCGGAACAGCTCCCTCTTTCCCCAGTACTGGTGCCAGTGCCCCATGAATCGAAACCCCTGTCTCCCACACCACTCTTTCAGCCACACATTTAACTCTCTGACCTGTTTGTCCCTGTGCCAATTTGTGGGTGGCTCAGGGAGTAATCCAGAGATTTTTACCTTTGAGGTTCTGCTTATTAATTGAGACCCAACACCTCAAACTCCCTCAGCAGAACCTCATTCCTGGTTCTACCTATGTCATTGGTTCCTACATGGACCACGACAACTGGATCCTCCCCCTCGTGCTCCAAGTTGTTCTCCAGCCGCGAGGAGATGTCCTTAACCCTGGCACCGGGCAGGCAACACAGTCTTCGGGACCCTTGGTCGCGGCTGCACAGAACAGTCTCTATCCCCCTTACTATACTATCCCCTACCACTACTCCCACCGCTTGAATGGCCTCCTGTACCATGGTGCCGTGTTCAGTTTGCCCATCCTCCATGCAGTCTTTGTTCCGTCCACACTGGCAGCAAGTACCTCGTACCTGTTGGACAAGGTCAAAGGTTGAGGCTCTTCCATCACTGCATCCTGGGTCCCCATACCTGCCTGACTCGCAGTCACACCCTCCTGTCCCTGACCACTGACCAAATCTAAACCACTGCCTAACCCAAGGGGTGTGACTGCCTCCTGGATCAAAGTGTCCAGGTAACTCTCCCCCTCCTTGATGCATCGCAATGTCTGCAGCTCGAACTCTAGGGACCGTCCAGTGTGGTACTGAGATACACAGACCACAAGGTCCCAAGTTTGATCAGTTGATTTAGGTGATCTCATCGAGGGTGTCGATAAGATCCCTACAGTGGCCGCGGGGCAGGTGAGGGGGAGGGGAAATATCAAGCTCGCGAGCGGTCTACCGCGGTACTCACCGGAGACGCTCACTTCAAACTCGGTCGAGTCGTCAACTGCGTCGCACACGTACGTCCCTCGGTCCTCCATCGTAGCCGAGCGGACGGTCAGCCTCCTTCGCCCTCCGTCCACCTCCATCGTGACCTTCTCGCTCCGCTCCACCTCCACCCCGTCCTTGTACCATCTGACCTCCGCCTCGGGCCGGGAGAGCTCGCACAAGAGGACAACCTCGGCGCCGGTCAGGACGCTCAGCGTCGTAGGAGAAGTGTTGACGATCTTCACCGGAGGGACTGGAACCAACACAGTGAGAGATAGAAAGAGAGAAAGAGAGAGAGAGAGAGTGGAGGAGAGAGTGACAGAGGGGAGAAGAAGAGGGAAAGAGAGAAACAGAAAGAGAGAGAGAAGAGAGGGAAATAGAGAGAAAAACAGAAAGAGACAAACAGACAGTGAGAATGGAGAGAGAGAAAGAGAAAAGGAGAGGGAGGAGAGGAAGAGAGATAGAGAAAGGGAGGAGAGTTAGAGAGAGGGAGGGAGAAAGAGAGGGAGAAAATGAAACAGAGATTAAGAGAGAGACATAGAAATGGCAAAAGATAGAGAAAAATTAAATTATACACAAAGACTGGGAGCTTTAATAACAAAAAATCAAATTCTACTGAAAATTCCCAATCTCAGTGTCCCAAACTTTAAACAATTGGCATCGTTGCTCCTCCCTGGTTGCAGTTTATTCTGGGAACAATGACATCTTTGTGCTGTCATTTCCAGAAGTCTTGTTTCATTTTTATGCCCTTGTCAAATATCACAGAGGAAAAGGATACTGTCAGGCACCCAGTTTCAGCATTAAACACTCCCAGAGCAGGTACAGCACGGGTTAGATACAGAGTAAAGCTCCCTCTACACTGTCCCATCAAACACTCCCAGAGCAGGTACAGCACGGGTTAGATACAGAGTAAAGCTCCCTCTACACTGTCCCATCAAACACTCCCGGGGCAGGTACAGCACGGGTTAGATACAGAGTAAAGCTCCCTCCACACTGTCCCATCAAACACTCCCAGGGCAGGTACAGCAAGGGTTAGATACAGAGTAAAGCTCCCTCTACACTGTCCCATCAAACACTCCCAGGGCAGGTACAGCACGGGTTAGATACAGAGTAAAGCTCCCTCTACACTGTCCCATCAAACACTCCCAGGGCAGGTACAGCACGGGTTAGATACAGAGTAAAGCTCCCTCTACACTGTCCCATCAAACACTCCCAGGGCAGGTACAGCACGGGTTAGATACCGAGTAAAGCTCCCTCTACACTGTCCCATCAAACACTCCCAATGCAGGTACAGCGCGGGTTAGATACAGAGTAAAGCTCCCTCTACACTGTCTCATCAAACACTCCCAGGGCAGGTACAGCACGGGTTAGATACAGAGTAAAGCTCCCTCTACACTGTCCCGTCAAACACTCCCAGGGCAGGTACAGCACGGGTTAGATACCGAGTAAAGCTCCCTCTACACTGCCCCAGCAAACACTCCCAGGGCAGGTACAGCACGGGTTAGATACAGAGTAAAGCTCCCTCTACACTGTCCCATCAAACACTCCCAGGGCAGGTACAGCACGGGTTAGATACAGAGTAAAGCTCCCTCCACACTGTCCCATCAAACACTCCCAGGGCAGGTACAGCACGGGTTAGATACAGAGTAAAGCTCCCTCTACACTGTCCTATCGATCACTCTGGGATATCCATCTATCTATCTTTCCTTCTTTCCTTTTCCTTCTTTTCTTTCCCAATTCTCACCCCCGCCAGTCGCGCACACTCGGAAAACTAGCACCTCAGGACGTGAGATTGGTGTGGGGCTGCCGGGCCCGGTCTCTCGACAGGCTGGACACCCTCTCCAGGCGCTCTCACCTGACACGGTGACGGTGAAGGACACGCAGTCGTCCGTCACCTCGCAGACGTACTCTCCGCTATCGGCCGTGGACCCGCTGGGGATCAGCAGCCGCCTGAGGGCTCCCTCGGCCTCCATCTTAACGTCCCGGCTCTCCTCCAGTTCCAGACCGTCCTTGTACCATTTGACCTCCGCGTCGGCTCGGGAGGCCTGGCAGCACAGCACGATTGGCTCCCGGCTCAGGTACTCAGTCCGAGGTCCGCCCTCAATGGCAGTTAGCGTCGTAGGGGGTTCTAGGAGTCAGAGGAAGAAAGAGAGGACTGAGTAACATTGGAACAGGAGGAGGCCGTTCAGCCCCTCGAGCCTGTTCAACCATTCAATTAGATCGTGGCCAATCTGTATCTTAACTCAATTTACCCACCTTGGTTCCCTAACCCTTAATACCCTTACCCAACAAAAACCTATCAATCTCAGTCTTGTATCTATACAGCCAACTCAGGACGTCCCAAAGTGCTTTACAACCAAAAAGGTATTTTGGAAGTGCAGTCACTGTTGTAATGTAGGAAACGCGGCAGCCAATTTAAGCACAGCAAGATCCCACAAACAGCAATATGATAATGACCGGATAATCTGTTTGGGAGTTAAATATTGGCCCAGGACACTCTGGAGAGCTCCACTGTTCCGTGGGATCTTTTACGTCCACCTGAGAGGGCAGACGGGGCCTTGGTTTAACGTCTCAACTGAAAAATGGCACCTCCGACAGTGCAGCACTCCCCCGGTACTGGCACTGGGAGTGTCGGCCTGGATCATGTGCTCAAATTTGTGGATTAAGACTTGAACCCATGACCTTCTGACTCAGAGGCGAGAGTGCAACCCACTGAACTACGGCTTAAATAGATTAGACCAATTGCATCTCTGCTGTGTGACTGAACCATTCCACCCTGAAAAAGGGGGGACTAATTCCATATTGACTTGAGAAAGCTCTAGAAGGAAAATAAGTTGCATTTATGCAGTGCTTTATCTCGACCTCAGGACGTCCCAAGTCCCTTCACAGCCGATGGATATTTTTTTGAGGGAGTAGTCGCCCTTGTTGGTGTTGGCCCTAACCTCTCACTGTGATATCATAAAAGATGGAGTCGTCTGCAGCATCGCAGACATATTCTCCGGAATCTTCCGTTCCGGCCGTCTCAACAACCAGCCTCCTGTGGACTCCGTCAGACACCATCTTGATGTTCTCGCTTGCTTCCACTTCCAGTCCGTTTTTGTACCATTTCACCTCGGCGTTCGGGCGAGAGAGTTCGCAGCTCAGCACGATACGCTGGGAAGTGAGATATTCGACCTCCGTGTCATCCGTGGTGTTCACTATCCGCACTGGGGACTCTGAAACGGCAGGATCGCAACGCAAACACTGTGAAATTGAGGCGTTAGCACAATATACCATTAATGCTGGCCCTCTCCCTCCCCACTCCCCCTCAGTTAATGCTGACCCTCTCCCTCCACATTCCCCCTCAGTTAATGCTGACCCTCTCCCTCCCCACTCCCCCTCAGTTAATGCTGACCCTCTCCCTCCCCACTCCCTCTCAGTTAATGCTGACCCTCTCCCTCCCCACTCCCCCTCAGTTCATGCTGACCCTCTCCCTCCCCACTCCCTCTCAGTTAATGCTGACCCTCTCCCTCCCCACTCCCTCTCAGTTAATGCTGACCCTCTCCCTCCCCACTCACTCCCCCTCAGTTCATGCTGACCCTCTCCCTCCCCACTCCCTCTCAGCTAATGCTGACCCTCTCCCTCCCCACTCCCCCTCAGTTAATGCTGACCCTCTCCCTCCCCACTGCCCTCTCAGTTAATGCTGACCCTCTCCCTCCACACTCCCCCTCAGTTAATGCTGGCCCTCTCCCTCCACACTCCCCCTCAGTTAATGCTGGCCCTCTCCCTCCCCACTCCCCCTCAGTTAATGCTGACCCTCTCCCTCCCCACTGCCCTCTCAGTTAATGCTGGCCCTCTCCCTCCCCACACCCCCTCAGTTAATGCTAAAACCCTCTCCCTCCCCACTCCGTCAGTTAATGCTGACCCTCCCCCTCCCCACTCCCCCTCAGTTAATGCTGACCCTCTCCCTCCCCACTCCCCCTCAGTTAATGCTGACCCTCTCCCTCCCCACTGCCCTCTCAGTTAATGCTGGCCCTCTCCCTCCCCACTCCCCCTCAGTTAATGCTGACCCTCTCCCTCCCCACTCCCCCTCAGTTAATGCTGACCCTCTCCCTCCCCACTCCCCCTCAGTTAATGCTGACCCTCTCCCTCCACACTCCCCCTCAGTTAATGCTGGCCCTCTCCCTCCACACTCCCCCTCAGTTAATGCTGATCCTCTCCCTCTCCACTCCCCCTCAGTTAATACTGGCCCTCTCCCTCCCCACTCCCCCTCAGTTAATGCTGACCCTCTCCCTCCCCACTCCCCCTCAGTTAATGCTGACCCTCTCCCTCCCCACTCCCCCTCAGTTAATGCTGACCCTCTCCTTCCCCACTCCCCCTCAGTTAATGCTGGCCCTCTCCCTCCCCACTCCCCCTCAGTTAATGCTGACCCTCTCCCTCCACACTCCCCCTCAGTTAATGCTGACCCTCTCCCTCCCCACTCCCCCTCAGTTAATGCTGACCCTCTCCCTCCCCACTCCGTCAGTTAATGCTGACCCTCTCCCTCCCCACTCCCCCTCAGTTAATGCTGACCCTCTCCCTCCCCACTCCCCCTCAGTTAATGCTGACCCTCTCCCTCCCCACTGCCCTCTCAGTTAATGCTGGCCCTCTCCCTCCCCACTCCCCCTCAGTTAATGCTGACCCTCTCCCTCCCCACTCCCTCTCAGTTAATGCTGACCCTCTCCCTCCCCACTCCCCCTCAGTTAATGCTGGCCCTCTCCCTCCCCACTCCCCCTCAGTTAAAGCTGACCCTCTCCCTCCCCACTCCCCCTCAGTTAATGCTGACCCTCTCCCTCCCCACTTCCCCTCAGTTAATGCTGACCCTCTCCCTCCCCACTCCCCCTCAGTTAATGCTGACCCTCTCCCTCCCCACTCCCCCTCAGTTAATGCTGGCCCTCTCCCTCCCCACTCCCCCTCAGTTAATGCTGACCCTCTCCCTCCCCACTCCGTCAGTTAATGCTGACCCTCTCCCTCCCCACTCCCCCTCAGTTAATGCTGACCCTCTCCCTCCCCACTGCCCTCTCAGTTAATGCTGGCCCTCTCCCTCCCCACTCCCCCTCAGTTAATGCTGACCCTCTCCCTCCCCACTCCCCCTCAGTTAATGCTGACCCTCTCCCTCCCCACTCCCCCTCAGTTAATGCTGGCCCTCTCCCACCCCACTCCCCCTCAGTTAATGCTGACCCTCTCCCTCCCCACTCCCTCTCAGTTAATGCTGACCCTCTCCCTCCCCACTCCCCCTCAGTTAATGCTGGCCCTCTCCCTCCCCACTCCCACTCAGTTAATGCTGACCCTCTCCCTCCCCACTCCCCCTCAGTTAATGCTGACCCTCTCCCTCCCCACTTCCCCTCAGTTAATGCTGACCCTCTCCCTCCCCACTCCCCCTCAGTTAATGCTGACCCTCTCCCTCCCCACTCCCCCTCAGTTAATGCTGGCCCTCTCCCTCCCCACTCCCCGTCAGTTAATGCTGATCCTCTCCCTTTCCACTCCCCCTCAGTTAATGCTGGCCCTCTCCCTCCCCACTCCCCCTCAGTTAATGCTGACCCTCTCCCTCCCCACTCCCCCTCAGTTAATGCTGACCCTCTCCCTCCCCACTCCCCCTCAGTTAATGCTGACCCTCTCCTTCCCCACTCCCCCTCAGTTAATGCTGGCCCTCTCCCTCCCCACTCCCCCTCAGTTAATGCTGACCCTCTCCCTCCCCACTCCCCCTCAGTTAATGCTGACCCTCTCCCTCCCCACTGCCCTCTCAGTTAATGCTGGCCCTCTCCCTCCCCACTCCCCCTCAGTTAATGCTGACCCTCTCCCTCCCCACTCCCCCTCAGTTAATGCTGACCCTCTCCCACCCCACTCCCCCTCAGTTAATGCTGACCCTCTCCCTCCCCACTCCCCCTCAGTTAATGCTGACCCTCTCCCTCCCCACTCCCCCTCAGTTAATGCTGACCCTCTCCCTCCCCACTCCCCCTCAGTTAATGCTGACCCTCTCCCTCCCCACTCCCCCTCAGTTAATGCTGACCCTCTCCCTCCCCACTCCCCCTCAGTTAATGCTAACTCTCTCCCTCTACGCTTTCTCTCTGTTAACGCTGGCTCTCTCCCTCCCTCCCCACTCCCTCAAAAGGATCTTCCTGTCCTAGAGGACTGTGAAGTGCCTCACTGGGAGTTTGTCCACCCATTGATTAAAATATAACAGTAAGCCTCACCAGCCAGAGAATCCCAGCTTGTTATCCCAGGCGGTGCTGAGTTAGCCAACCTTCGC
Source organism: Heptranchias perlo (assembly GCF_035084215.1). Classification (NCBI taxonomy): domain Eukaryota; kingdom Metazoa; phylum Chordata; class Chondrichthyes; order Hexanchiformes; family Hexanchidae; genus Heptranchias; species Heptranchias perlo. The sequence continues at coordinate 6,184,646 of NC_090331.1, forward strand.
TGGGGTACCAGAATGGGGCACTGCAATTGCCCCCAGCAGCCCAAAGCTTAAAAATGGGGCAAATCAGTCTAGGATTCCTGCTGCTAATCTCTAGCCAGTGGCCCTGTCACTCAGTGCTGTCACTCTCGCCTCCGATTCAGAGTCATAGAATGATTCAGTATCGTGCCTGCGCCAACTCTTTCAAAGAGCTGGCACAGAAGGTTAGGAACATAGGAACAGGAGGAGGCCATTCAGCCCCTCGAGACTTTTCCGCCATTCAAATAGATCATGGCTGATCTGTATCTTAACTCCCATCTACCCACCTTGGTTCCGTAACCCTTAATACCTTTACTCAAAAAAAAATCTATCAATCTCAGTTTTGAAATTTTCAATTGATCCCCAGCCTCGACAGCTTTTTGGGAGAGAGAGTTCCAGATTTCCACTCCCCTTTGTGTGAATAAGTGCTTCCTGACATCACCCCTGTACGGCCGAGCTCTGATTTTAAGGTTTTGCCCCCTTGTTCTGGACTCCCCCCACCAGGTTTATAGAATCATAGAATCATAGAATCATAGAAGTTACAACATGGAAACAGTCCCTTCGGCCCAACATGTCCATGTCGCCCAGTTTATACCACTAAGCTAGTCCCAATTGCCTGCACTTGGCCCATATCCCTCGATACCCATCTTCCCCATGTAACTGTCCAAATGCTTTTTAAAAGACAAAATTGTACCCGCCTCTACTACTGCCTCTGGCAGCTCGTTCCAGACACTCACCACCCTTTGAGTGAAAAAATTGCCCCTCTGGATCCTTTTGTATCTCTCCCCTCTCACCTTAAATCTGTGCCCCCTCGTTATAGACTCCCCTACCTTTGGGAAAAGATTTTGACTATCGACCTTATCTATGCCCCTCATTATTTTATAGACTTCTATAAGATCACCCCTTAACCTCCTACTCTCCAGGGAATAAAGTCCCAGTCTGTCTAACCTCTCCCTGTAAGTCAAACCATCAAGTCCCGGTAGCATCCTAGTAAATCTTTTCTGCACTCTTTCTAGTTTAATAATATCCTTTCTATAATAGGGTGACCAGAACTGTACACAGTACTCCAAGTGTGGCCTCACCAATGCCCTGTACAACTTCAACAAGACATCCCAACTCCTGCATTCAATGTTCTGACCAATGAAACCAAGCATGCTGAATGCCTTCTTCACCACCCTATCCACCTGTGACTCCACTTTCAAGGAGCTATGAATCTGTACTCCCAGATCTCTTTGTTCTATAACTCTCCCCAACGCCCTACCATTAACGGAGTAGGTCCTGGCCCGATTCGATCTACCAAAATGCATCACCTCACATTTATCTAAATTAAACTCCATCTGCCATTCATCGGCCCACTGGCCCAATTTATCAAGATCCCGTTGCAATCCTAGATAACCTTCTTCACTGTCCACAATGCCACCAATCTTGGTGTCATCTGCAAACTTACTAACCATGCCTCCTAAATTCTCATCCAAATCATTAATATAAATAACAAATAACAGCGGACCCAGCACCGATCCCTGAGGCACACCGCTGGACATAGGCATCCAGTTTGAAAAACAACCCTCGACAACCACCCTCTGTCTTCTGTCGTCAAGCCAATTTTGTATCCAATTGGCTACCTCACCTTGGATCCCATGAGATTTAACCTTATGTAACAACCTACCATGCGGTACCTTGTCAAATGCTTTGCTGAAGTCCATGTAGACCACGTCTACTGCACAGCCCTCATCTATCTTCTTGGTTACCCCTTCAAAAAGGGGGAATTCCAGAGCTTAGGGTCTAGGCGGCTGAAGGCACGGCCGCCAATGGTGGAGCGATGAAAATTGGGTAATGCAGAAGAGGCAGGAATTGGAGGAGCGCAGAGATCTCGGAGGGTTGTAGGGCTGGAGGAGGTTAAGGAGATAGGGAGGGGGCGAGGCCGTGGAGGGATTGGAACACAAGGATGAGAATTTTAAAATCGAGGCATTGCCAGACCAGGAGGATGCCAGGCACCTATGGACTCAAGACTTTTATGGGTTAATGCGATTTCATTTCGAGGATTTCATTTCCACATCGTTCACCTGAGGAAGGAGAAAGCCTCCGAAAGCTTGTGAATTTAAAATAAAATTGCTGGACTATAACTTGGTGTTGTAAAATTGTTTACAATTTATGGGTTAAGACACTGATGAGAAGAGAAGGGGAACCCAGTAGAAAAATGAGTTGGGACAAGCCCGGCACCATCTGCATCATAGAATCATACAGCACAGAAGGAGGCCATTCGGCCCATCGTGCCTGTGCCGGCTCCTTCAAAGAGCTATCCAATTAGTCCCTATAGCCCTGCAAAATTCTCCTCTTCAAGTATTTATCCAATTCCCTGTTGAAAGTTACTATTGAATCTGCTTCCACCGCCCTTTCAGGCAGCGCATTCCAGATCAGAACAACTCGCTGCGTAAAAAAAGTTCTCCTCAACTTCCCCTCTGGTTCTTTTGCCAATTCCCTTAAATCTGTGTCCTCTGGTTACCAGCCCTCCCGCCACTGGAAACAGCTTCTCCTTATTTACTTGATCGAAACCGTTCATGATTTTGAACACCTCTATCAAATCTCCCCTTAACCTTCTCTGCTCTGAGGAGAACAACCCCAGTCTCTCCACGTAACTGAAATCCCTCATCCCTGGTACCATTCTAGTAAACCTCCTCTGCACCCTCTCCAGGGCCTTCTCCCACCAAAGGAGATTATAGCCAGGGCTAAATTCTTCAATACACAATCCATTCAGTCGGTATGAGAGGAATGCCAGAGATTACAATTCCCAACATGAAAGTACAAGTGAGTTAGAAAAGCCGCAAATGCTTGTGTGAAGTGTTATAAATTATATTACAAGTGCAGTAACAGCTGCCAGCAGAGATAGATGCTGTCTAAAGCCAGAACGCTGGGTTAGTTACTATTCAGGGTCCATTACTGCACTGCGTATAGGGTTACTTAAGAACATAAGCATTTTTAGAAACAGGAAAGGCCACTAGGGCCCAAATAAGCCTGTCCCCGTTTTCATAGATCAACCCTATGCCATTTCCTGCTCACCAAATCCCTCAACCCCTTCAAATCTTCCGAAACGTCCCATTGACCCTTGGTCTAATTATACTGTCCCCTTCAATGTCCTTCCCTGGTAACTTATTCCACAACTCGATTAGTCAGAAGGTTGTGGGTTCAAGTCCCCACTCCAGAGATTGAGCACATAATCCAGGCCGACACTCCCAGTGCCAGTACTGAGGGAGTGCTGCACTGTCTGAGGTGCCAGTACTGAGGGAGTGCTGCACTGTCTGAGGTGCCAGTACTGAGGGAGTGCTGCACTGTCTGAGGTGCCAGTACTGAGGGAGTGCTGCACTGTCTGAGGTGCCAGTACTGAGGGAGTGCTGCACTGTCTGAGGTGCCAGTACTGAGGGAGTGCTGCACTGTCTGAGGTGCCAGTACTGAGGGAGTGCTGCACTGTCTGAGGTGCCAGTACTGAGGGAGTGCTGCACTGTCTGAGGTGCCAGTACTGAGGGAGTGCTGCACTGTCTGAGGTGCCAGTACTGAGGGAGTGCTGCACTGTCTGAGGTGCCAGTACTGAGGGAGTGCTGCACTGTCGGAGGTGCCAGTACTGAGGGAGTGCTGCACTGTCTGAGGTGCCAGTACTGAGGGAGTGCTGCACTGTCTGAGGTGCCAGTACTGAGGGAGTGCTGCACTGTCTGAGGTGCCAGTACTGAGGGAGTGCTGCTCTGTCTGAGGTGCCGTCTATCGGATGAGACGTTAAACCTAGGCCCCATACGCCCTCTCGGGTGGACGTAAAAAAATCCCACGACCACTGTCTCAAAGAGGTTTGTGGATTTGGTGGAGACCAGCGAGGTCCCGAGCGACCACATCTGCAGTAAGAGTCTGCACCTCGAGGAAATTCATCTCAGAGTTGTTGAGCTGGAGTCCGAGCTGTAGACGTTGCGATGCATCAGGGAGGGGGAGAGTTATCTGGACAGGAGGCAGTCACACCCCCTTAGGTTAGGTAGTAGTTTAGATTTGGCCAGTGGTCAGAGACAGGAGGATGTGACTGCGAGTCAGGCAGGTACAGGGACCCAGGCTACAGTGATGGAGGAACCTCAACCTTTGACCTCGTCCAACAGGTACAAGGTACTTGCTACCTGTTTGGATGAGAACAAACGCTGCAGGGAGGATGGGCAAACTGACCACGGCACCACGGACAGGAGGCCATTCAAGTGGGGGGAGTAAAAAGGAATGTGGTATTGGTAGGGAATAATATAGTCAGGGGGATAGATATTGTTCTCTGCAGCCGCGACCAGGAGTTCCGAAAGAACGTCAGGTCATAAGAACATAAGAAATAGGAGTAGGAGTAGGCCACACGGCCCCTCGAGCCTGCTCCTCCGTTCAATCAGATCATGGCTGATCTTTGACCTCAACTCTACTTTCCCACCCAATCCCCATATCCCTTGATTCCCTTAGAGTCCAAAAATCTATCAATCTCAGTCTTGAATATACTCAATGACTCAGCATCTACAGCCCTCTGGGGTAGAGAATTCCAAAGATTCACAACCCTCTGGGTGAAGAAATTTCTCCTCATCTCGGTCCTAAATGGCCGATCCCTTATCCTGAGACTATGCCCCCTAGTTCTAGACTCTCCAGCCAGGGGAAACAGCGTCTCAGCATCTACCCTGTCAAGTTTAAGTATTTTATACGTTTTAATGAGATCCCCTCTCATTCTTCTAAACTCCAGAGAATATAGGTCCATATTACTCAATCTCTCCTCACAGGACAACCCTCTCATCCCAGGAATTAATCTAGTGAACCTTTGTTGCACCTCCTCCAAGGCAACTGCATCCTTCCTTAGATAAGGAGACCAGTACTCCAGGTGAGGTCTCACCAAAGCCCTGTACAATTGTATCAAGACTCCCTTACTCTTGTACTCCAAACCTCTTGCATAAAGGCCAACATACCATTTACCTTCCTAATTGCTTGCTGTACCTTCATGTTAACTTTCTGCGTTTCGTGTACAAGGACATCCAAATCGCTCTGAACACCAACATTTAATAGTTTCTCACCATTTTAAAGGTTGAGTTTCCTAGCCCAGTGCCAGGGTTAAGGACATCTCCTCGCGGCTGGAGAAGAACTTGGAGCATGAGGGAGAGGATCCAGTTGTCGTGGTCCATGTAGGAACCAATGACATAGGTAGAACCAGGAATGAGGTTCTGCTGAGGGAGTTTGAGGAGTGAGGGTCCAAATTAATAAGCAGAACCTCAAAGGTAACGATCTCTGGATTACTACCTGAGCCACCCACAAATTGGCATCGGGTCAAACAGATCAGAGAGTTAAATGTGTGGCTGAAAGAGTGGTGTGGGAGACAGGGGATTCGATTCATGGGGCACTGGCACCAGTACTGGGGAAAGAGGGAGCTGTTCCGGGCTCCACTTAAACCGGGCCGGGGCCAGAGTCCTGGTGAATCGAATAACAAGGGCTGTAGATAGGACTTTAAACTAAAAGAGGGGGGATTGCGGGAGGGGCGGGGGAGGGGTTCAGGTAAGGGTAAATTTATAAATCTAAAGAGAAAAGTCAAGGCCGCAGAGCAGTGGAGCGATTCGGGTAAAGATAAGCAGAGTGTGACAGGAAGGGACAGAGAGTTTAACGGTAATAGTGCATCAGTGAATAAGGTCAAAGCAGGGAAAAATAGTAAAATAGTTAAAATTAAAGGCGCTTTATCTCAACGCACGGAGCGTTCGTAACAAGATAAACAAATTAATTGCACAAATAGAGATAAATGGGTTTAATCTAATAGTCATTATTGAGACGTGGTTGCAGGGTGACCAAGGTTGGGAACTAAATATTGCAGGGTACTTGACTTTTCGGAAGGACAGACAGAATGGAAAAGGAGGGGGTGTAGCCCTGATAATAAAGGATGACATAAGGACAGTGGTGAGAAAGGATCTTGGCTCAGAGGATCAGGAAGTAGAATCAGTCTGGGTGGAGATAAGAAATAACAAGGGGCAGAAAACACTGTGGGAGCAGTTTATAGGCCCCCGAACAGTAGCTATACTGTTGGACAGAGTATTAATCAAGAAATAAGAGGAGCTTGTAACAATGGTAATGCAATAATCGTGGGGGACTTTAATCTTCATATAGATTGGGCAAATCAAATCGGCAAAAGTGATTTGGAGGACGAGTTCATGGAATGCATTCGAGGCAGTTTCCGAGAACATTACATTGTGGAACCAACCAGGGAACAGGCTATTTTAGATTTTGTCTTGTGTAATGAGACAGGGTTAATTAGTAATCTCATAGTAAAGGATCCTCTGGGGAAGAGTGATCATAATATGATAGAATTTCACTACGAGTTGGAGAGTGACGTACTTAAGTCCGAAACTAGAGTCCTAAACTTAAACAAAGCCAATTGCTTAGGTATGAGGGGCGAGTTGGCTAAAGTTTATTGGGAAATTAGATTATAAGATGTGTCGGTAGATAAGCAATGGTGAATATTTAAAGAAATATTTCATACTTCTTAACAAATATACATTCCATTAAGGAATAAAAACCCCACGGGAAAAGTGATCCATCCGTGGCTAATTAAAGAAGTTAAGGATAGTATTAGATTAAAAGAATGGGCTTATAATGTTGCAAAGAAGGTTTGGGAGATTTAGAAATCAGCAAAGGATGACCAAAAATTTGATAAAGAAGGAGAAAATAGAATATGAGAGTAAACTAGCAAGAAATATAAAAACAGATTGTGAGAGCTTCTACAAGCATGTAAAAAGGAAGACAGTAGAGGCTGAGACAAGAGAAATTATAATGGGGAATAAGGAAATGGCAGAGACATTAAACAAATATTTTGTATCTGTCTTCACAATAGAAAACACAAAAATCATACCAGGAATAATGGGGAACCAAGGGTCTAATGAGAGTGAGGAACTTAAAGTAATTAATATTAGTAAAGAAAAAGTACTTGAGAAATTAATGAGACTAAAAGCCAACAAATCCCCTAGACCTGATGGCCTATAACCTAGGGTATCAAAAGAGGTGGCTGCAGAGATAGTGGATGCATTGGTTGTGATCTTCCAAAATTCCCTAGATCCAGAATGGTCCCAGTGGATTGGAAGGTAGCAAATGTAACACCGCTATTCAAGAAAGGAGGGACAGAGAAAATGGGATACTATAGGCCAGTTAGCCTGACATCGGTAGTAGGGAAAATGCTGGAATCTATTATTAAGGACGTGGTAACAGGGCACTTAGAAAATCATAATATGATTAGGCAGAGTCAACATAGCTTTATGAAAGGGAAATTGCGTTTGAAAAATTTACTGGAGTTTTCTGAGGATGTGACTAGCAGGGTAGATAAAGGGGAACCAGTGGATGTAGAATATTTGGATTTTCAAAAGGCATTCGATAAGGTGCCACATAAAAGGTTGTTACACAAGATAAGGGATCATGGGTTGGGGGGTAATATATTAGCATGGATAGAGGATTGGTTAACGGATAGAGTAGGAATAAACGGGTCATTGTCAGGTTGGCAGGCTGTAACTAGTGGGGTGCTGCAAGGATCAGCTATTTACAATCTACATTAATGACTTAGATGAAGGGACTGAGTGTAATGTATCCAAGTTTGCTGATGATACAAAGTTAGGTGGGAAAGTAAGCTGTGAGGAGGACACAGAGTCTGCAAAGGGATATAAACAGGTTAAGTGAGCGGGCGAGAAGGTGGCAGATGGAGTATAATGTGGAGAAATGTGAGGTTATTCACTTTGGTAGGAAGAACAGAAAAACTGAATATTTTTTAAATGGTGAGAAACTATTAAATGTTGGTGTTCAGAGAGATTTGGGTGTCCTTGTACTCAAAACACAGAAAGTTAACATGCAGGTACAGCAAGCAATTAGGAAGGCAAATGGCATGTTGGCCTTTATTGTAAGGGGGTTGGAGTACACGAGTAAGGAAGTCTTGCTGCATTTGTACAGGGCTTTGGTGAGACCTCACCTGGTGTACTGTGTACAGCTTTGGTCTCCTTACCTAAGGAAGGATATACTTGCCTTAGAGGGGGTGCAACGAAGGTTCACTAGATTGATTCCTGGGATGAGAGGGTTGTCCTTTGAGGAGAGATTGAGTAGAATGGGCCTATACTCTCGCGTTTTGAAGAATGAGAGGTGATCTCATTGAAACAGAGAAGATTCTGAGAAGGCTTGACAGGGGAGATGCTGAGAGGTTGTTGCCCCTGGCTGGAGAGTCTAGAACTAGGGGGCACAGTCTCAGGATAAGGGGTCGGCCATTTAAGACTGAGATGAGGAGAAATTTCATCACTCAGAAGGTAGTGAATCTTTGGAATTCTCTACCCCAGAGGGCTGTGGATGCTCAGTCGTTGAGTACATTCAAGACTGAGATCGATGGATATTTGGACACTAAGGGAATCAAGGGATATGGGGATCGGGTGCATTAGGGTTGGGTTAGGAAAGTGGAGTTGAGGTAGAAGATCATCCATGATCTTATTGAATGGCGGAGCAGGCTCGACGGGCCATATGGCCTACTCCTGCTACTATTTCTTATGTTATGTTCTAAGAGCCGGGGGTGGGCGGGGGGGGGGGGGGTCCAGTCTGGTATCCTGGCCAATATTTATCCCTCAACCAACATCCTCAACTAAAACAGGATTCCAGCTGACTTTCCGCGGGTCCGAGGAAATTACCCTGATGTTTAACTTTAGACCTCTGAGTCTAGTAACTAAACTAGAAAGGACTTGCAGTTATATTTGGCATCTTATCACATTTCAAGGTGATTTATACGTAGACAAACACAGCTTTTTGTACACACAAGATCCCAATACAGTGGACCTGGTGGATCTATATATTTGGTGATGGTGGTTGAGGGAGGAATGTTGGCCCAGGACACTGGGAGACCTCCCTGTTCTGTCACAGGATCTTCAACGCCCACCTAAGCCAATGGATAAAGCTCAGTAGTAACATCTCCTCTGAAGAGGAGCACCTCCAACAATGCAGCACTCCCTCAGCACAAGACAGAGGAACCGACTGAAGATTATGTGCTCAGAGGCGAGAGTACTGTTGACTGAGGCAAACTAATATTCAATGCTATATCACAGTGAACAACAACAACAACAACAACAACAACAACAAGCATTTATATAGCACCCTTAAAATACTAAAACCTCCCAAGGCGCTTCACAGGAGCATATTCAGAGAAAAATTTAACACCAAGCCACATAAGGAGATATTAGGACAAGTGACCAAAAGCTTGGTCAAAGAGGTAAGTTTTAAGGAGCGTCTTAAAGGAGGAGAGAGAGGGGGAGAGGTTTAGGGAGGGAATTCCAGAGCTTAGGGCCTAGGCAGCTGAAGGCACGGCCGCCAATGGTGAAGCGATTAAAATCGGGAATATGCAAGAGGCCAGAATTGGAGGAGCGCAGAGATCTCGGAGGGAGATACGGAAGGGGGCGAGGCCATGCAGGGATTTGAAAACAAGGGTGAGTATTTTAATATTGAGGCGTTCCTGGACCAGGAGCCAATGTAGGTCATCGAGCACAGGGGGTGATGGGTGAACGGGACTTGGTGCGAGTTAGGATGAGCTCAAGTTAATGGAGGGCGTAAGGTGGGAGGTCGGCCAGGAGAGCATTGGAATAGTCTGGAGGTAACAAAGGCACAGGGATATTTCATTCCTGTTTCCTCACTATTGTAGACACAGTAGCTCTCCATGAAATCATGTTCACCTTGGAGTGAGAAGAGTTTACCTACGATGGATGTGGTCTGGTCAACTATTAAGACTTGATGAGATGGATTTGAGTGTTCTGTATCTTTTCAGCAAACTTCAAGCAGGGCTGACTCTGATCATTTTTTCATTGTTCTCACCACATCCCTGGACAAAATAACTACCTCCATCACCAACACCCACACCAACTTCCCTTTGCCTAACCCACTAACCTGCAGTGACATTGGTACCAATGGCAATCTGATCAATACCAACTTGGACAACAGCAACTTGTCTGCTCTCCGGTCCATGGTTTAGGCAGGACAAAGCAACTGTTGTACGATGTCTGATGGCTCTCTAATGCTAGATCCAATGCCCACCTTCAAAAAAAAAACTCTACTAAATTAATCAAACTTGACTTGCCTTTAACAAATCCATGCTGCCTGTCCTTGATTAAAAAAAAGAACTTGCATTTATATAGCGCCTTTCACAACCTTAGGATGTCCCAAAGCGCTTTACAGCCAATGAAGTACTTTTGAAGTGTAGTCACTGTTGTAATGTAGGAAACGCAGCAGCCAATTTGAGCACAGCAAGATCCCACAAACAGCAATGTGATAATGACCCAGATAATCAGTTTTAGTGATGTTGGTTGAGGGATAAATATTGGCCCCAGGACACCAGGGAGAACTCCTCTGCTCTTCTTCGAAAAAGCGTTGAGGGATCTTTTATGTCCACCTGAGAGGGGTTAACGTCTCATCTGAGAGATGGCACCTCTGACAGTGCATCACTCCCTCAGTACTGTACTGGATTAACCCTTGCATCTCAAAATTATGGATTTCAAGAGTTTACCCACAACTGACCTTGGATTAACTGGTCTATAGTTAGTTGTTTCATCCTTCAAGGATAACTCCAAACATCTCTTTGCCACCACAGGTTGCCTTCTCCAATCTTCCTCACACACCATCCATCCTCACCTCTCTTTCTAGACATAAGGAGCTCACCAGCCTCTTTGAGTCCAAAATTGAAACCATTCACTTGACCTCCTCTACTCTAACCTCCTCCCCACCCACCACTCCTCCCAAGCCCGCTCCCAACGCCCTCCACACCTCCCCCCCCCCGACTCACTCTACACTCTGCAGCCCCTCCCAATCCCCCACCTCAGCTTTCACTTTGTTCATGAAGCCTGCTCCCTCGACCCTTCAAATGCAACTGCTGACCATCCAACACTTCCTTCTTGGCCCCATGCTTTCTGACCTTGTCATTACCTCTTTACCTCAAGCTTTGTTCCCACCCTTTTTAAAACTGCTGCCATCCCCACTCCTTGTAAGGTCCACCCTCAACTAGCTCCATCTTGGCAACTTACCACCCTATTTTCTTTCATCTCAGGCACCTTCTCGCCAACCAACCATGCACTCACTTCTGTCACCAGTCCTTGTTCGAGTCTCTCATTCCACTTTCAGCATTCATAATACCATAGTATGGTACAGTACAGGAGGAGGCTATTCAGCCCATCGTGCCTGTGCCGGCTCTTTGAAAGAGCTATCCAATTATTCCCATTCCCCCCTGCTCTTTCCCCACAGCCCCGCAAATTTTTCCTTCTCAAGTATTTATCCAATTCCCCTTTTGAAAGTTACTATTGAATCTGCTTCCACCGCCCTTTCAGGCAGCGCATTCCAGATCAGAACAACTCGCTGAGTAACAAAATGTTTCCTCACGTCGCCTCTGGCACTTTTTCTGATCGCCTTAAATCCGTGTCCTCTGGTTACGGATCCTCGTGCCACTGGAAACAGTTTCTCCTTCTTTGCTCGATCAAAACCACTTTCAAACCTCCCCGTAACCCTCTCTGTGGAAATGGAATAAAAACAAGCAGAAAGACAGGGACGAGCAATGGCTTCTATTACCGATACTGTTTATTTGGTGCTAAGTGACTGTGTGAGAAATTCTTCTTTACCCCAAATTCCTGTGCCAACGGCATTGGTTTTATCTCAGTTAAAAAAACAATCAGGTGTAATTTTTAACAGGATAAAACTTGCCGACACCTGTGCACTCACCGCTTAATTATGCATCTGAGATCACGAGGCCGATACTTGCTGATTGGTAAAACTTAATGGGTGCTAAATTGGGCTGTGCAGCGCCCGTTGTTTCATAGAAACATAGAAAATAGGAGCAAGAGTAGGCCATTCAGCCCTTCGGGCCTGCTCCACCATTCAAAATGATCATGGCCCATCGTCAAACTCAGTACCCTGTTCCCGCTTTTTCCCCATATCCCTTGATCCCTTTAGCATTAAGAAATATATCTATCTCCTTCTTGAATACATCTAATGACTTGGCCTCCACTGCCTTCTGTGGTAGAGAATTCCACAGGTTCACCACCCTCTGAGTGAAGAAATTTCTCCTCATCTCGGTTCTAAATGGCATACCTCGTATCCTGACACTGTGACCCCTGGTTCTGGACTCCCCAGCCATCGGGAACATCCTCCCTGCATCTAGTATGTCTAGTCCTGTTAGAATTTTATATGTTTCGATGAGATCACCTCTCATTCTTCCAAACTCTAGTGAATATAGGCCTAGTCGACCCAATCTCTCCTCATACGTCAGTCCTGCCATCCCAGGAATCAGTCTGGTAAACCTTTGTTGCACTCCCTCCATGGCAAAGACATCCTTCCTCAGATAAGGAGACCAAAACTGCACACAATATTCCAGATGTGGTCTCACCAAGGCCCTGTATAGCTGCAGTAAGACATCTCTGTTCCTGTACTCAAATCCTCTTGCAATGAAGGCCAACATACCATTCGCCTTCCTAACTGCTTGCTGCACCTGAATGCTCGCTTTCAGCGACTGGTGTACAAGGACACCCAGGTCTCGTTGCACCTCCCCTTTTCCCAATCTATCACCATTCAGATAATCTGCCTTTCTGTTTTTACAACCAAAGTGGATAACCTCACATTTATCCACGTTATACTGCATCTGCCATGTTCTTGCCCACTCACCCAACTTGTCTAAATCACATTGGAGCCTCTTTACATCCTCCTCACAGCTCACATTCCACCCCAGCTTTGTGTCGTCTGCAAACTTGGAAATGTTTTACATTTAGTTTCCTCATCCAAATCATTGATTATATATTGGGGCCCAAGCACTGATCCCTGCGGTACCCCACTAGTCACTGCGTGCCACCTGGAAAAAGACCCGTTTATTCCTACTCTCTGTTTCCTGTCTGTCAACCAATTCTCAATCCATGCCAGTATATTCCCCCCAATCCCATGTGCTTTAATTTTGCACACTAACCTCTTGTGTGGGACCTTATCAAAAGCCTTCTGAAAATCCAAGTACACCACATCCACTGGTTCTCCCCTATCTATTCTACTAGTTACATCCTCAAAAAAACTCCAGTAGATTTGTTCAGCATGATTTCCCTTTCATAAACCCATGCTGACTTTGGCCAATCCCATCAATGCCTTCCAAGTGTTCTGTTAGCACATCCTTTATAATAGACTCTAGCATTTTCCCCACTACTGATGTAAGGCTAACTGGTCTGTAATTCCCTGTTTTTTCTCTCCCTCCTTTTTTATATAGTGGGGTTACATTTGCCACCCTCCAATCTGTAGGAACTGTTCCAGAGTCTATAGAATTTTGGAAGATGATCACCAATGCATCCACTATTTCCAGGGCCACTTCCTTTAGTACTCTGGGATGTAGATTATCAGGCCCTGGGGATTTGTCAGCCTTTAGCCCCATTAATTTCCCTAGCACTATTATTTGTGTCCTCCATTGTGAAGACAGAAGCAAAGTATGTGTTTAATTGTTCTGCCATTTCTTTGTTCCCCGTTATAATTTCACCCATTTCTGACTGTAAGGGACCTACATTTGTCTTCACTAATCTTTTTCTCTTGACATATTTATAGAAGCTTTTACAGTCAGTTTTTATGTTCCCTGCTAGTTTACTCTCATACTCGATTTTCCCCCTCTTAATCAATCTCTTTGTCCTCCTTTGCTGAATTCTAAACTGCTCCCAATCTTCAGGTTTGCCGCTTTTTCTGGTAATTTTATGTCTCCTCTTTGGATGTAATACTACCCCTAATTTCTTTTGTAAGCCACGGTTGAGCCACCTTTCCTGTTTTATTTTTGTGCCAGACTAGAATGAATAATTGTTTTAATTCCTTCACACGTTCTTTAAATATTAGCCATTGCCTATCCACCGTCATCCCTTTTAGTAAAGTTCCCCAATCTATCATGGCCAACTCGCACCTCATACTTTCGTAATTTCCTTTATCATGTTATGGTCGCTCTTCCCTAAGGGACCCCACACAACAAGATTGTTAATTAATCCTTTCTCATTGCACAATACCCAGTCTAGGATCGCCTGTTCTCTAGTTGGTTCCTCAATGTATTGGTCTAGAAAACCATCACGTGCACACTCCAGGAATTCCTCCCCCACAGTATTATTGCTAATTTGGTTTGACCAATCTATACATAGATTAAAGTCACCCATGATTATAGTTGTACCCTTCTTGCGTGCGTCTCTAATTTCCTGTTTAATGCCCTCCCCTACATCTCCACTACTGTTTGGGGGCCTATAGACAACCCCCACCAACGTTTTCTGCCCCTTGGTGCTCCTTAGCTCCACCCATACAGATTCCACATGGTGATTTTCCGAGCCAATATCCTTCCTCACTATTGCATTGATTTCCTCCTTTACGAACAACGCTACCCCCACCTCCTTTCCCTTTTTGCCTGTCCTTCCTAAATATTGAATACCCCTGGATGTTCAGTTCCCATCCTTGGTCACCCTGCACCCATGTCTCCGTAATCGCAACTATATCATAACTGTTAATATCTATCTGCGCTGTTAATTCATCTACCTTATTGCGAATACTCTGCGCTTTAAGACACAATGCCTCTAGACTTGTCTTTTTAAGATTGCTAGTCATCTTAGTTTTATTTTGCACTATGACCCTATTTGTTTCTCGCCCTTGATTTCTCTGCCTTCCACTATTGCTTCTTCCCTTTCTGCCTTTTGTTTCTATCCTTGTTTCCCCTTCCTCTGTCTCCCTGCTCAGGTTCCCATCCCCCTGCCATTCTAGTTTAAACCTTCCCCAACAGCACTAGCAAACACCCCCACGAGGACATAGGTCCCGGTCCTGCTCGGGTGTAACCCGTCCCGCTTGGACAGGTCCCACCTTCCCCAGAACCGGTCCCAATATCCCAGGAATCTAAATCCCTCCCTCCTACACCATCCCTGCAGCCACACATTCATCTGGTCTATTCTCCTGTTCCTATACTCACTTGCACGTGGCACTGGTAGTAATCCTGAGATCACTACTTTTGAGGTCCTGCTTTTTAATTTATCTCCTAACTCCTTAAATTCACCTTGCAGGACCTCATCCCTTTTTTCACCTATGTCGTTGGTACCGATATGGACCACGACTACTGGCTGTTCACCCTCCCCCTCCAGAATGCCCTGCAGCCGCTCAGTGACATCCTTGACCCTAGCACCAGGGAGGCAACATACCATCCTGGAGTCACGTTTGCGGCCGCAGAAACGCCTATCTATTCCCCTTACAATTGAATCCCCTATCACTATAGCCCTGCCACTCTTCTTACTCCCCTCCTGTGCAGCAGAGCCACCCGTGGTGCCCCGAACTTGGCTCTTGCTGCTTTCCCCTGATAAGCCATCTCCCCCAACAGTATCCAAAGCAGAATATCTGTTTGAGAGAGAGATGGCCCCAGGGGACTCCTGCTCTACCTGCCTAGGCCTTTTACTCTGCCTGGCGGTCACCCATTTCCTTTCTGCCTGCGTAATCTTTACCTGCGGTGTGACCACCTCACTGAACGTGCTATCCACGATAGTCTCAGCATCACGGATGCTCCACAGCGAATCCACCCACAGCTCCAGCTCGGAAATGCGGTTAGCCAGCAGCTGCAGCTGGACACACTTCCTGCACACATGGTCGCCAGGGACACTGGTAGCGTCCATGACTTCCCACATAGTGCAGGAGGAGCATATCACGGGTGCGAGCTGTGCTGCCATGACTTGCCTTAGATTTACACTGCGTACACCTCTCGGACTCTCCTCCCGCTCTCGGTCTCTCCTTTTACACTGCGCTCACCTTATTTTTTATTCGTTCACGGGATGTGGGCGTCGCTGGCGAGGCCAGCATTTATTGCCCATCCCTAATTGCCCTTGAGAAGGTGGTGGTGAGCCGCCTTCTTGAACCGCTGCAGTCCGTGTGGTGACGGTTCTCCCACAATGCTGTTAGGAAGGTAGTTCCAGGATTTTGACCCAGCGACGATGAAGGAAAGGCGATATATTTCCAAGTCGGGATGGTGTGTGACTTGGAGGGGAACGTGCAGGTGGTGTTGTTCCCATGTGCCTGCTGCTCTTGTCCTTCTAGGTTGTAGAGGTCGCGGGTTTGGGAGGTGCTGTCGAAGAAGCCTTGGCGAGTTGCTGCAGTGCATCCTGTGGATGGTACACACTGCAGCCACTGTGCGCCGGTGGTGAAGGGAGTGAATGTTTAGGGTGGTGGATGGGGTGCCAATCAAGCGGGCTGCTTTATCTTGGATGGTGTCGAGCTTCTTGAGTGTTGTTGGAGCTGAACTCATCCAAGCAAGTGGAGAGAATTCCATCACACTCCTGACTTGTGCCTTGTAGATGGTGGAAAGGCTTTGGGGAGTCAGGAGGTGAGTCACTCGCCGCAGAATACCCAGCCTCTGATCTGCTCTCGTAGCCACAGTATTTATATGGCTGGTCCAGTTAAGTTTCTGGTCAATGGTGACCCGCAGGATGTTGATGGTGGGGGATTCAGCGATGGTAATGCCGTTGAATGTCAAGGGGAGGTGGTTAGACTCTCTCTTGTTGGAGATGGTCATTGCCTGGCACTTATTTGGCACGAATGTTACTTGCCACTTATGAGCCCAAGCCTGGATGTTGTCCAGGTCTTGCTGCATGCGGGCACGGACTGCTTCATTATTTGAGGGGTTGCGAATGGAACTGAACACTGTGCAATCATCAGCGAACATTCCCATTTCTGACCTGATGATGGAGGGAAGGTCATTGATGAAGCAGCTGAAGATGGTTGGGCCTAGGACACTGCCTCTCCGGACTCTCCTTTTACACTGAGCTCACATCTCGGACTCTCCTTTTACACTGCGCTCATCTCTCGGACTCTCCTTTTACACTGCGCTCACCTCTCGGACTCTCCTTTTACACTGAGCTCCCTCTCGGACTCTCCTTTTACACTGAGCTCACCTATCGGACTCTCCTTTTACACTGCACTCACCTCTCGGACTCTCCTTTTACACTGAGCTCACCTCTCGGACTCTCCTTTTACACTGCACTCACCTCTCGGACTCTCCTTTTACACTGCGCTCACCTCTCGGACTCTCCTTTTACACTGCTCTCACCTCTCGGACTCTCCTTTTACACTGCGCTCACCTCTCGGACTCTCCTTTTACACCGCGCTCACCTCTCGGACTCTCCTTTTACACTGCGCTCACCTCTCGGACTCTCCTTTTACACCGAGCTCACCTCTCGGACTCTCCTTTTACACCGCGCTCACCTCTCGGACTCTCCTTTTACACTGCGCTCACCACTCGGACTCTCCTTTTACACCGCGCTCACCTCTCGGACTCTCCTTTTACACCGCGCTCACCTCTCGGACTCTCGTTTTACACTGAGCTCACATCTCGGACTCTCCTTTTACACTGAGCTCACCTCTCGGACTCTCCTTTTACACCGCGCTCACCTCTCGGACTCTCCTTTTACACCGCGCTCACCTCTCGGACTCTACTTTTACACCGCGCTCACCTCTCGGACTCTCCTTTTACACTCACTGCGCTCACCTCTCGGACTCTCCTTTTACACTCACTGCGCTCACCTCTCGGACTCTCCTTTTACACTGAGCTCACCTCTCGGACTCTCCTTTTACACTGCGCTCACCTCTCGGACCCTCCTTTTACACTGCGCTCACCTCTTGGACTCTCCTTTTACACCGCGCTCACCTCTCGGACTCTCCTTTTACACCGCGCTCACCTCTCGGACTCTCCTTTTACACCGCGCTCACCTCTCGGACTCTCCTTTTACACCGCGCTCACCTCTCGGACTCTCCTTTTACACCGCGCTCACCTCTCGGACTCTCCTTTTACACTCACTGCGCTCACCTCTCGGACTCTCCTTTTACACCGCGCTCACCTCTCGGACTCTCCTTTTACACCGCGCTCACCTCTCGGACTCTCCTTTTACACTCACTGCGCTCACCTCTCGGACTCTCCTTTTACACCGCGCTCACCTCTCGGACTCTCCTTTTACACTCACTGCGCTCACCTCTCGGACTCTCCTTTTACACCGCGCTCACCTCTCGGACTCTCCTTTTACACTGCGCTCACCTCTCGGACTCTCCTTTTACACCGCGCTCACCTCTCGGACTCTCCTTTTACACCGCGCTCACCTCTCGGACTCTCCTTTTACACTCACCGCGCTCACCTCTCGGACTCTCCTTTTACACCGCGCTCACCTCTCGGACTCTCCTTTTACACCGCGCTCACCTCTCGGACTCTCCTTTTACACCGCGCTCACCTCTCGGACTCTCCTTTTACACCGCGCTCACCTCTCGGACTCTCCTTTTACACTCACCGCGCTCACCTCTCAGACTCTCCTTTTACACTGCGCTCACCTCTCGGACTCTCCTTTTACACTGCGCTCACCTCTCGGACTCTCCTTTTACACTCACTGCGCTCACCTCTCGGACTCTCCTTTTACACTCACTGCGCTCACCTCTCGGACTCTCCTTTTACACTCACTGCGCTCACCTCTCGGACTCTCCTTTTACACTGCGCTCACCTCTCGGACTCTCCTTTTACACTGCGCTCACCTCTCGGACTCTCCTTTTACACTCACCGCGCTCACCTCTCAGACTCTCCATTTACACTGCGCTCACCTCTCGGACTCTCCTTTTACACTGCGCTCACCTCTCGGACTCTCCTTTTACACTCACTGCGCTCACCTCTCGGACTCTCCTTTTACACTCACTGCGCTCACCTCTCGGACTCTCCTTTTACACTCACTGCGCTCACCTCTCGGACTCTCCTTTTACACTGCGCTCACCTCTCGGACTCTCCTTTTACACCGTGCTCACCTCTCGGACTCTCCTTTTACACTCACTGCGCTCACCTCTCGGACTCTCCTTTTACACCGTGCTCACCTCTCGGACTCTCCTTTTACACCGTGCTCACCTCTCGGACTCTCCTTTTACACTCACTGCGCTCACCTCTCGGACTCTCCTTTTACACTGAGCTCACCTCTCGGACTCTCCTTTTACACTGCGCTCACCTCTCGGACCCTCCTTTTACACTGCGCTCACCTCTTGGACTCTCCTTTTACACCGCGCTCACCTCTCGGACTCTCCTTTTACACCGCGCTCACCTCTCGGACTCTCCTTTTACACCGCGCTCACCTCTCGGACTCTCCTTTTACACCGCGCTCACCTCTCGGACTCTCCTTTTACACCGCGCTCACCTCTCGGACTCTCCTTTTACACTCACTGCGCTCACCTCTCGGACTCTCCTTTTACACCGCGCTCACCTCTCGGACTCTCCTTTTACACTCACCGCGCTCACCTCTCGGACTCTCCTTTTACACCGCGCTCACCTCTCGGACTCTCCTTTTACACCGCGCTCACCTCTCGGACTCTCCTTTTACACCGCGCTCACCTCTCGGACTCTCCTTTTACACCGCGCTCACCTCTCGGACTCTCCTTTTACACTCACCGCGCTCACCTCTCAGACTCTCCTTTTACACTGCGCTCACCTCTCGGACTCTCCTTTTACACTGCGCTCACCTCTCGGACTCTCCTTTTACACTCACTGCGCTCACCTCTCGGACTCTCCTTTTACACTCACTGCGCTCACCTCTCGGACTCTCCTTTTACACTCACTGCGCTCACCTCTCGGACTCTCCTTTTACACTGCGCTCACCTCTCGGACTCTCCTTTTACACTGCGCTCACCTCTCGGACTCTCCTTTTACACTCACCGCGCTCACCTCTCAGACTCTCCTTTTACACTGCGCTCACCTCTCGGACTCTCCTTTTACACTGCGCTCACCTCTCGGACTCTCCTTTTACACTCACTGCGCTCACCTCTCGGACTCTCCTTTTACACTCACTGCGCTCACCTCTCGGACTCTCCTTTTACACTCACTGCGCTCACCTCTCGGACTCTCCTTTTACACTGCGCTCACCTCTCGGACTCTCCTTTTACACCGTGCTCACCTCTCGGACTCTCCTTTTACACTCACTGCGCTCACCTCTCGGACTCTCCTTTTACACTGCGCTCACCTCTCGGACTCTCCTTTTACACCGTGCTCACCTCTCGGACTCTCCTTTTACACTGCGCTCACCTCTCGGACTCTCCTTTTACACTGCGCTCACCTCTCGGACTCTCCTTTTACACTGCGCTCACCTCTCGGACTCTCCTTTTACACTGTGCTCACCTCTCGGACTCTCCTTTTACACCGTGCTCACCTCTCGGACTCTCGGCTTTTGGCAGATACAAAAGGCTAAAGACGGAGGAAGCCCTGGAGGAGTACAAAAAGTGCAGGGGGATACTTAAAAAAGAAATTAGGAGATCAAGGAGGGGCCATGAAATAACACTGGCGAGCAAAATAAAGGAAAATCCTAAGATGTTTTATAAGTATATTAAGGGTAAGAGGATGACTCGGGAAAAAATAGGGCCCATTTGGGACAAAAATGGCAATCTGTGTGTGGAGCCGGCAGATGTAGGAGGGGTTCTAAATGAATTTTTTGCATCTGTTTTCACTATGGAGAAGGACGATGTAGACATAGAAATACGGCAGGGGGACTGTGATATACTCGAACATATTAACATCGAGCGGGAGGAGGTATTGGCGGTTTTAGCAGGCCTAAAAATGGATAAATCCCCAGGCCCGGACGAAATGTATCCCAGGCTACTGTGTGAGGCAAAGGAGGAGATTGCGGGGGCTCTGACACATATATTCAGAACCTCTCTGGCCACAGGGGATGTGCCAGAGGACTGGAGAACCGCTAATGTAATACCATTATTCAAGAAGGGGAGTAGGGAAAAACCGGGGAACTACAGGCCAGTGAGCCTAACATCAGTGGTAGGAAAATTATTGGAAAAAATTCTGAAGGACAAAATTAGTCTCCACTTGGAGAGGCAAGGATTAATCAGGGATAGTCAACATGGCTTTGTCAAGGGAAGATCATGTCTGACTAATTTGATTGAATTTTTTGAGGGGGTGACTCGGCGTGTGGATGAGGGTAACACAGTGGATGTGGTATACATGGATTTCAGTAAGGCCTTCGATAAAGTCCCCCACAGGAGACTGGTCAAGCAGGTACGAGCCCATGGAATCCAGGGTGCCTTGGCACTTTGGATACAAAACTGGCTTAGTGGCAGAAGGCAGAGGGTGATGGTCGAAGGTTGTTTTTGTGACTGGAAGCCTGTGGCCAGTGGGGTACCACAGGGATCGGTGCTGGGTCCCTTGCTGTTTGTGGTCTACATTAATGACTTGGATATGAATGTAAAAGGTATGATCAGTAAGTTCGCTGATGATACAAAAATTGGTAGGGTGGTAAATAGCGAGGAGGATAGCCTCAGTCTGCAGGACGATATAGATGGGTTGGTCAGATGGGCGGAACAGTGGCAAATGGAATTTAACCTGGAAAAGTGCGAGGTGATGCACTTTGGAGGGACTAACAAGGCAAGGGAATACACAATGAATGGGAGGACCCTAGGCAAGACAGAGGGTCAGAGGGATCTTGGTGTGCAAGTTCACAGATCCCTGAAGGCGGCGGAACAGGTAGATAAGGTGGTAAAGAAGGCATATGGGATACTTGCCTTTATTAGCCGAGGCATAGAATATAAGAGCAAGGAGGTTATGATGGAGCTGTATAAAACACTGGTTAGGCCACAGCTGGAGTACTGTGTGCAGTTCTGGTCGCCACACTACAGGAAGGATGTGATCGCTTTGGAGAGGGTGCAGAGGAGATTCACCAGGATGTTACCAGGGCTGGAGCGCTTCAGCTATGAAGAGAGACTGGGAAGATTGGGTTTGTTTTCCTTGGAGCAGAGGAGGCTGAGGGGGGACATGATTGAGGTGTACAAAATTATGAGGGGCACAGATAGGATGGATACTAAGGAGCTTTTTCCCTTCGTTGAGGGTTCTATAACAAGGGGACATAGATTCAAGGTAAAAGGCGGGAGGTTTAGAGGAGATTTGAGAAAGAACTTTTTCACCCAGAGGGTGGTTGGAGTCTGGAACTCACTGCCTGAAAGGGTTGTGGAGGCAGGAACCCTCACAACATTCAAGAAGCATTTGGATGAGCACTTGAAATGCCATAGCATACAAGGCTACGGACCAAATGCTGGAATATGGGATTAGAGTAGACAGGGCTGATGGCCGGCGCGGACACGATGGGCCGAAGGGCCTCTATCCGTGCTGTATAACTCTATGACTCTATGACTCTATGACTTTTACACCGTGCTCACCTCTCGGACTCTCCTTTTACACTGTGCTCACCTCTCGGACTCTCCTTTTACACTGCGCTCGCCTCTCGGACTCTCCTTTTACACTGAGCTCACCTCTCGGACTCTCCTTTTACACTGCGCTCACCACTCGGACTCTCCTTTTACACAGCGCTCATCTCTCGGACTCTCCTTTTACACCGTGCTCACCTCTCGGACTCTCCTTTTACACCGTGCTCACCTCTCGGACTCTCCTTTCACACTGCGCTCACCTCTCGGACTCTCCTTTTACACTGCGCTCACCTCTCGGACTCTCCTTTTACACTGCGCTCACCTCTCGGACTCTCCTTTTACACTGCGCTCACCTCTCGGACTCTCCTTTTACACTGCGCTCACCTCTCGGACTCTCCTTTTACACTGTGCTCACCTCTCGGTCTCTCCTTTTACACTGCGCTCACCTTATTTTTTATTCGTTCACGGGATGTGGGCGTCGCTGGCGAGGCCAGCATTTATTGCCCATCCCTAATTGCCCTTGAGAAGGTGGTGGTGAGCCGCCTTCTTGAACCGCTGCAGTCCGTGTGGTGACGGTTCTCCCACAATGCTGTTAGGAAGGGAGTTCCAGGATTTTGACCCAGCGACGATGAAGGAACGGCGATATATTTCCAAGTCGGGATGGTGTGTGACTTGGAGGGGAACGTGCAGGTGGTGGTGTTCCCATGTGCCTGCTGCCCTTGTCCTTCTAAGTGGTAGAGGTCGCGGGTTTGGGAGGTGCTGTCGAAGAAGCCTTGGCGAGTTGCTGCAGTGCATCCTGTGGATGGTACACACTGCAGCCACAGTGCGCCGGTGGTGAAGGGAGTGAATGTTTAGGGTGGTGGATGGGGTGCCAATCAAGCGGGCTGCTTTATCTTGGATGGTGTCGAGCTTCTTGAGTGTTGTTGGAGCTGAACTCATCCAAGCAAGTGGAGAGAATTCCATCACACTCCTGACTTGTGCCTTGTAGATGGTGGAAAGGCTTTGGGGAGTCAGGAGGTGAGTCACTCGCCGCAGAATACCCAGCCTCTGATCTGCTCTCGTAGCCACAGTATTTATATGGCTGGTCCAGTTAAGTTTCTGGTCAATGGTGACCCGCAGGATGTTGATGGTGGGGGATTCAGCGATGGTAATGCCGTTGAATGTCAAGGGGAGGTGGTTAGACTCTCTCTTGTTGGAGATGGTCATTGCCTGGCACTTATTTGGCACGAATGTTACTTGCCACTTATGAGCCCAAGCCTGGATGTTGTCCAGGTCTTGCTGCATGCGGGCACGGACTGCTTCATTATTTGAGGGGTTGCGAATGGAACTGAACACTGTGCAATCATCAGCGAACATTCCCATTTCTGACCTGATGATGGAGGGAAGGTCATTGATGAAGCAGCTGAAGATGGTTGGGCCTAGGACACTGCCTCTCCGGACTCTCCTTTTACACCGCGCTCACCTCTCGGACTCTCCTTTTACACTCACCGCGCTCACCTCTCAGACTCTCCTTTTACACTGCGCTCACCTCTCGGACTCTCCTTTTACACTGCGCTCACCTCTCGGACTCTCCTTTTACACTCACTGCGCTCACCTCTCGGACTCTCCTTTTACACTGCGCTCACCTCTCGGACTCTCCTTTTACACTCACTGTGCTCACCTCTCGGACTCTCCTTTTACACTGCGCTCACCTCTCGGACTCTCCTTTTACACTCACTGCGCTCACCTCTCGGACTCTCCTTTTACACTCACTGCGCTCACCTCTCGGACTCTCCTTTTACACTCACTGCGCTCACCTCTCGGACTCTCCTTTTACACTCACTGCGCTCACCTCTCGGACTCTCCTTTTACACTGCGCTCACCTCTCGGACTCTCCTTTTACACTCACTGCGCTCACCTCTCGGACTCTCCTTTTACACCGTGCTCACCTCTCGGACTCTCGGCTTTTGGCAGATACAAAAGTCTAAAGACGGAGGAAGCCCTGGAGGAGTACAAAAAGTGCAGGGGGATACTTAAAAAAGAAATTAGGAGATCAAGGAGGGGCCATGAAATAACACTGGCGAGCAAAATAAAGGAAAATCCTAAGATGTTTTATAAATATATTAAGGGTAAGAGGATGACTCGGGAAAAAATAGGGCCCATTAGGGACAAAAATGGCAATCTGTGTGTGGAGCCGGCAGATTTAGGAGGGGTTCTAAATGAATTTTTTGCATCTGTTTTCACTATGGAGAAGGACGATGTAGACATAGAAATACGGCAGGGGGACTGTGATATACTCGAACATATTAACATCGAGCGGGAGGAGGTATTGGCGGTTTTAGCAGGCCTAAAAATGGATAAATCCCCAGGCCCGGACGAAATGTATCCCAGGCTACTGTGTGAGGCAAAGGAGGAGATTGCGGGGGCTCTGACACATATATTCAGAACCTCTCTGGCCACAGGGGATGTGCCAGAGGACTGGAGAACCGCTAATGTAATACCATTATTCAAGAAGGGGAGTAGGGAAAAACCGGGGAACTACAGGCCAGTGAGCCTAACATCAGTGGTAGGAAAATTATTCGAAAAAATTCTGAAGGACAAAATTAGTCTCCACTTGGAGAGGCAAGGATTAATCAGGGATAGTCAACATG
This sequence comes from Heptranchias perlo, assembly GCF_035084215.1. Classification (NCBI taxonomy): domain Eukaryota; kingdom Metazoa; phylum Chordata; class Chondrichthyes; order Hexanchiformes; family Hexanchidae; genus Heptranchias; species Heptranchias perlo. Next base: position 6,209,494 of record NC_090331.1, read on the forward strand.
GCTTTGTCAAGGGTAGATCATGTCTGACTAATTTGATTGAATTTTTTGAGGGGGTGACTCGGCGTGTGGATGAGGGTAACGCAGTGGATGTGGTATACATGGATTTCAGTAAGGCCTTCGATAAAGTCCCGCACAGGAGACTGGTCAAGCAGGTACGAGCCCATGGAATCCAGGGTGCCTTGGCACTTTGGATACAAAACTGGCTTAGTGGCAGAAGGCAGAGGGTGATGGTCGAAGGTTGTTTTTGTGACTGGAAGCCTGTGGCCAGTGGGGTACCACAGGGATCGGTGCTGGGTCCCTTGCTGTTTGTGGTCTACATTAATGACTTGGATATGAATGTAAAAGGTATGATCAGTAAGTTCGCTGATGATACAAAAATTGGTAGGGTGGTAAATAGCGAGGAGGATAGCCTCAGTCTGCAGGACGATATAGATGGGTTGGTCAGATGGGCGGAACAGTGGCAAATGGAATTTAACCTGGAAAAGTGCGAGGTGATGCACTTTGGAGGGACTAACAAGGCAAGGGAATACACAATGAATGGGAGGACCCTAGGCAAGACAGAGGGTCAAAGGGATCTTGGTGTGCAAGTTCACAGATCCCTGAAGGCGGCGGAACAGGTAGATAAGGTGGTAAAGAAGGCATATGGGATACTTGCCTTTATTAGCCGAGGCATAGAATATAAGAGCAAGGAGGTTATGATGGAGCTGTATAAAACACTGGTTAGGCCACAGCTGGAGTACTGTGTGCAGTTCTGGTCGCCACACTACAGGAAGGATGTGATCGCTTTGGAGAGGGTGCAGAGGAGATTCACCAGGATGTTACCAGGGCTGGAGCGCTTCAGCTATGAAGAGAGACTGGGAAGATTGGGTTTGTTTTCCTTGGAGCAGAGGAGGCTGAGGGGGACATGATTGAGGTGTACAAAATTATGAGGGGCACAGATAGGATGGATACTAAGGAGCTTTTTCCCTTCGTTGAGGGTTCTATAACAAGGGGACATAGATTCAAGGTAAAAGGCGGGAGGTTTAGAGGAGATTTGAGAAAGAACTTTTTCACCCAGAGGGTGGTTGGAGTCTGGAACTCACTGCCTGAAAGGGTTGTGGAGGCAGGAACCCTCACAACATTCAAGAAGCATTTGGATGAGCACTTGAAATGCCACAGCATACAAGGCTACGGACCAAATGCTGGAAAATGGGATTAGAGTAGACAGGGCTGATGGCCGGCGCGGACACGATGGGCCGAAGGGCCTCTATCCGTGCTGTATAACTCTATGACTCTATGACTCTATGACTCTATGACTTTTACACCGTGCTCACCTCTCGGACTCTCCTTTTACACTGTGCTCACCTCTCGGACTCTCCTTTTACACTGCGCTCACCTCTCGGACTCTCCTTTTACACTGAGCTCACCTCTCGGACACTCCTTTTACACCGTGCTCACCTCTCGGACTCTCCTTTTACACTGCGCTCACCTCTCGGACTCTCCTTTTACACTGCGCTCGCCTCTCGGACTCTCCTTTTACACTGAGCTCACCTCTCGGACTCTCCTTTTACACTGCGCTCACCACTCGGACTCTCCTTTTACACAGCGCTCACCTCTCGGACTCTCCTTTTACACCGTGCTCACCTCTCGGACTCTCCTTTTACACCGTGCTCACCTCTCGGACTCTCCTTTCACACTGCGCTCACCTCTCGGACTCTCCTTTTACACTGCGCTCACCTCTCGGACTCTCCTTTTACACTGCGCTCACCTCTCGGACTCTCCTTTTACACTGCGCTCACCTCTCGGACTCTCCTTTTACACTGCGCTCACCTCTCGGACTCTCCTTTTACACTGCGCTCACCTCTCGGTCTCTCCTTTTACACTGCGCTCACCTTATTTTTTATTCGTTCACGGGATGTGGGCGTCGCTGGCGAGGCCAGCATTTATTGCCCATCCCTAATTGCCCTTGAGAAGGTGGTGGTGAGCCGCCTTCTTGAACCGCTGCAGTCCGTGTGGTGACGGTTCTCCCACAATGCTGTTAGGAAGGGAGTTCCAGGATTTTGACCCAGCGACGATGAAGGAACGGCGATATATTTCCAAGTCGGGATGGTGTGTGACTTGGAGGGGAACGTGCAGGTGGTGTTATTCCCATGTGCCTGCTGTCCTTGTCCTTCTAGGTGGTAGAGGTCGCGGGTTTGGGAGGTGCTGTCGAAGAAGCCTTGGCGAGTTGCTGCAGTGCATCCTGTGGATGGTACACACTGCAGCCACAGTGCGCCGGTGGTGAAGGGAGTGAATGTTTAGGGTGGTGGATGGGGTGCCAATCAAGCGGGCTGCTTTATCTTGGATGGTGTCGAGCTTCTTGAGTGTTGTTGGAGCTGAACTCATCCAGGCAAGTGGAGAGAATTCCATCACACTCCTGACTTGTGCCTTGTAGATGGTGGAAAGGCTTTGGGGAGTCAGGAGGTGAGTCACTCGCCGCAGAATACCCAGCCTCTGATCTGCTCTCATAGCCACAGTATTTATATGGCTGGTCCAGTTAAGTTTCTGGTCAATGGTGACCCGCAGGATGTTGATGGTGGGGGATTCAGCGATGGTAATGCCGTTGAATGTCAAGGGGAGGTGGTTAGACTCTCTCTTGTTGGAGATGGTCATTGCCTGGCACTTATTTGGCACGAATGTTACTTGCCACTTATGAGCCCAAGCCTGGATGTTGTCCGGGTCTTGCTGCATGCGGGCACGGACTGCTTCATTATTTGAGGGGTTGCGAATGGAACTGAACACTGTGCAATCATCAGCGAACATTCCCATTTCTGACCTGATGATGGAGGGAAGGTCATTGATGAAGCAGCTGAAGATGGTTGGGCCTAGGACACTGCCTCTCCGGACTCTCCTTTTACACTGAGCTCACATCTCGGACTCTCCTTTTACACTGCGCTCATCTCTCGGACTCTCCTTTTACACTGCGCTCACCTCTCGGACTCTCCTTTTACACGGCTCACCTCTTGGACTCTCCTTTTACACTGCGCTCACCTCTCGGACTCTCCTTTACACTGAGCTCACCTCTCGGACTCTCCTTTTACACTGCGCTCACCACTCGGACTCTCCTTTTACACCGCGCTCACCTCTCGGACTCTCCTTTACACTGAGCTCACCTCTCGGACTCTCCTTTTACACTGCGCTCACCTCTGGGACTCTACTTTTACACCGCGCTCACCTCTCGGACTCTCCTTTTACACCGCGCTCACCTCTCAGACTCTCCTTTTACACTGCGCTCACCTCTCGGACTCTCCTTTTACACCGCACTCACCTCTCGGACTCTCCTTTTACACTGCGCTCACCTCTCGGACTCTCCTTTTACACTGCGCTCACCTCTCGGACTCTCCTTTTGCACTGCGCTCACCTCTCGGACTCTCCTTTTACACGGCTCACCTCTTGGACTCTCCTTTTACACTGCACTCACCTCTCGGACTCTCCTTTTACACTGAGCTCACATCTCGGACTCTCCTTTTACACTGCGCTCACTTCTCGGACTCTCCTTTTACACTGTGCTCACCTCTCGGACTCTCCTTTTACACTGCGCTCACCTCTCGGACTCTCCTTTTACACCGCGCTCACCTCTCGGACTCTCGTTTTACACTGAGCTCACCTCTCGGACTCTCCTTTTACACTGCGCTCACCTCTCGGACTCTCCTTTTACACCGCGCTCACCTCTCGGACTCTCCTTTTACACCGCGCTCACCTCTGGGACTCTCCTTTTACACTGAGCTCACCTCTCGGACTCTCCTTTTACACCGCGCTCACCTCTGGGACTCTCCTTTTACACTGCGCTCACCTCTCGGACTCTCCTTTTACACTGCGCTCACCTCTCGGACTCTCCTTTTGCACTGCGCTCACCTCTCGGACTCTCCTTTTACACTGCGCTCACCTCTCGGACTCTCCTTTTACACTCACTGCGCTCACCTCTCGGACTCTCCTTTTACACTGCGCTCACCTCTCGGACTCTGCTTTTACACCGCGCTCACCTCTCGGACTCTCCTTTTACACTGCGCTCACCTCTCGGACTCTCCTTTTACACTGCGCTCACCTCTCGGACTCTCCTTTTACACTCACTGCGCTCACCTCTCGGACTCTCCTTTTACACTGCGCTCACATCTCGGACTCTCCTTTTACACTCACTGCGCTCACCTCTCGGACTCTCCTTTTACACCGCGCTCACCTCTCGGACTCTCCTTTTACACTCACCGCGCTCACCTCTCGGACTCTCCTTTTACACTGCGCTCACCTCTCGGACTCTCCTTTTACACTCACTGCGCTCACCTCTCGGACTCTCCTTTTACACCGTGCTCACCTCTCGGACTCTCGGCTTTTGGCAGATACAAAAGGCTAAAGACGGAGGAAGCCCTGGAGGAGTACAAAAAGTGCAGGGGGATACTTAAAAAAGAAATTAGGAGATCAAGGAGGGGCCATGAAATAACACTGGCGAGCAAAATAAAGGAAAATCCTAAGATGTTTTATAAATATATTAAGGGTAAGAGGATGACTCGGGAAAAAATAGGGCCCATTAGGGACAAAAATGGCAATCTGTGTGTGGAGCCGGCAGATTTAGGAGGGGTTCTAAATGAATTTTTTGCATCTGTTTTCACTATGGAGAAGGACGATGTAGACATAGAAATACGGCAGGGGGACTGTGATATACTCGAACATATTAACATCGAGCGGGAGGAGGTATTGGCGGTTTTAGCAGGCCTAAAAATGGATAAATCCCCAGGCCCGGACGAAATGTATCCCAGGCTACTGTGTGAGGCAAAGGAGGAGATTGCGGGGGCTCTGACACATATATTCAGAACCTCTCTGGCCACAGGGGATGTGCCAGAGGACTGGAGAACCGCTAATGTAATACCATTATTCAAGAAGGGGAGTAGGGAAAAACCGGGGAACTACAGGCCAGTGAGCCTAACATCAGTGGTAGGAAAATTATTCGAAAAAATTCTGAAGGACAAAATTAGTCTCCACTTGGAGAGGCAAGGATTAATCAGGGATAGTCAACATGGCTTTGTCAAGGGTAGATCATGTCTGACTAATTTGATTGAATTTTTTGAGGGGGTGACTCGGCGTGTGGATGAGGGTAACGCAGTGGATGTGGTATACATGGATTTCAGTAAGGCCTTCGATAAAGTCCCGCACAGGAGACTGGTCAAGCAGGTACGAGCCCATGGAATCCAGGGTGCCTTGGCACTTTGGATACAAAACTGGCTTAGTGGCAGAAGGCAGAGGGTGATGGTCGAAGGTTGTTTTTGTGACTGGAAGCCTGTGGCCAGTGGGGTACCACAGGGATCGGTGCTGGGTCCCTTGCTGTTTGTGGTCTACATTAATGACTTGGATATGAATGTAAAAGGTATGATCAGTAAGTTCGCTGATGATACAAAAATTGGTAGGGTGGTAAATAGCGAGGAGGATAGCCTCAGTCTGCAGGACGATATAGATGGGTTGGTCAGATGGGCGGAACAGTGGCAAATGGAATTTAACCTGGAAAAGTGCGAGGTGATGCACTTTGGAGGGACTAACAAGGCAAGGGAATACACAATGAATGGGAGGACCCTAGGCAAGACAGAGGGTCAGAGGGATCTTGGTGTGCAAGTTCACAGATCCCTGAAGGCGGCGGAACAGGTAGATAAGGTGGTAAAGAAGGCATATGGGATACTTGCCTTTATTAGCCGAGGCATAGAATATAAGAGCAAGGAGGTTATGATGGAGCTGTATAAAACACTGGTTAGGCCACAGCTGGAGTACTGTGTGCAGTTCTGGTCGCCACACTACAGGAAGGATGTGATCGCTTTGGAGAGGGTGCAGAGGAGATTCACCAGGATGTTACCAGGGCTGGAGCGCTTCAGCTATGAAGAGAGACTGGGAAGATTGGGTTTGTTTTCCTTGGAGCAGAGGAGGCTGAGGGGGGACATGATTGAGGTGTACAAAATTATGAGGGGCACAGATAGGATGGATACTAAGGAGCTTTTTCCCTTCGTTGAGGGTTCTATAACAAGGGGACATAGATTCAAGGTAAAAGGCGGGAGGTTTAGAGGAGATTTGAGAAAGAACTTTTTCACCCAGAGGGTGGTTGGAGTCTGGAACTCACTGCCTGAAAGGGTTGTGGAGGCAGGAACCCTCACAACATTCAAGAAGCATTTGGATGAGCACTTGAAATGCCACAGCATACAAGGCTACGGACCAAATGCTGGAAAATGGGATCAGAGTAGACAGGGCTGATGGCCGGCGCGGACACGATGGGCCGAAGGGCCTCTATCCGTGCTGTATAACTCTATGACTCTATGACTCTATGACTTTTACACCGTGCTCACCTCTCGGACTCTCCTTTTACACTGTGCTCACCTCTCGGACTCTCCTTTTACACTGCGCTCGCCTCTCGGACTCTCCTTTTACACTGAGCTCACCTCTCGGACTCTCCTTTTACACTGCGCTCACCACTCGGACTCTCCTTTTACACAGCGCTCACCTCTCGGACTCTCCTTTTACACCGTGCTCACCTCTCGGACTCTCCTTTTACACCGTGCTCACCTCTCGGACTCTCCTTTTACACTGCGCTCACCTCTCGGACTCTCCTTTTACACTGCGCTCACCTCTCGGACTCTCCTTTTACACTGCGCTCACCTCTCGGACTCTCCTTTTACACTGCGCTCACCTCTCGGACTCTCCTTTTACACTGCGCTCACCTCTCGGTCTCTCCTTTTACACTGCGCTCACCTTATTTTTTATTCGTTCACGGGATGTGGGCGTCGCTGGCGAGGCCAGCATTTATTGCCCATCCCTAATTGCCCTTGAGAAGGTGGTGGTGAGCCGCCTTCTTGAACCGCTGCAGTCCGTGTGGTGACGGTTCTCCCACAATGCTGTTAGGAAGGGAGTTCCAGGATTTTGACCCAGCGACGATGAAGGAACGGCGACATATTTCCAAGTCGGGATGGTGAGTGACTTGGAGGGGAACGTGCAGGTGGTGTTGTTCCCATGTGCCTGCTGCTCTTGTCCTTCTAGGTTGTAGAAGTCGCGGGTTTGGGAGGTGCTGTCGAAGAAGCCTTGGCGAGTTGCTGCAGTGCATCCTGTGGATGGTACACACTGCAGCCACAGTGCGCCGGTGGTGAAGGGAGTGAATGTTTAGGGTGGTGGATGGGGTGCCAATCAAGCGGGCTGCTTTATCTTGGATGGTGTCGAGCTTCTTGAGTGTTGTTGGAGCTGAACTCATCCAAGCAAGTGGAGAGAATTCCATCACACTCCTGACTTGTGCCTTGTAGATGGTGGAAAGGCTTTGGGGAGTCAGGAGGTGAGTCACTCGCCGCAGAATACCCAGCCTCTGATCTGCTCTCGTAGCCACAGTATTTATATGGCTGGTCCAGTTAAGTTTCTGGTCAATGGTGACCCGCAGGATGTTGATGGTGGGGGATTCAGCGATGGTAATGCCGTTGAATGTCAAGGGGAGGTGGTTAGACTCTCTCTTGTTGGAGATGGTCATTGCCTGGCAATTATTTGGCACGAATGTTACTTGCCACTTATGAGCCCAAGCCTGGATGTTGTCGAGTTCTTGCTGCATGCGGGCACGGACTGCTTCATTATTTGAGGGGTTGCGAATGGAACTGAACACTGTGCAATCATCAGCGAACATTCCCATTTCTGACCTGATGATGGAGGGAAGGTCATTGATGAAGCAGCTGAAGATGGTTGGGCCGAGGACACTGCCTCTCCGGACTCTCCTTTTACACTGAGCTCACATCTCGGATTCTCCTTTTACACTGCGCTCATCTCTCGGACTCTCCTTTTACACTGCGCTCACCTCTCGGACTCTCCTTTTACACTGCGCTCACCTCTCGGACTCTCCTTTTACACGGCTCACCTCTTGGACTCTCCTTTTACACTGCGCTCACCTCTCGGACTCTCCTTTTACACTGCGCTCACCTCTCGGACTCTCCTTTTACACTGCGCTCACCACTCGGACTCTCCTTTTACACCGCGCTCACCTCTCGGACTCTCCTTTTACACCGCCCTCACATCTCGGACTCTCCTTTTACACCGCGCTCACCTCTCGGACTCTCCTTTTACACCGCGCTCACCTCTCGGACTCTCCTTTTACACCGAGCTCACCTCTCGGACTCTCCTTTTACACCGCGCTCAACTCTCGGACTCTCCTTTTACACTGCAAACACCTCTCGGACTCTCCTTTTACACTGCGCTCACCTCTGGGACTCTCCTTTTACACCGCGCTCACCTCTCGGACTCTCCTTTTACACCGCGCTCTCCTCTTGGACTCTCCTTTTACACTGCGCTCACCTCTCGGACTCTCCTTTTATACTGCGCTCACCTCTCGGACTCTCCTTTTACACCGCGCTCACCTCTCGGACTCTCCTTTTACACTGCGCTCACCTCTCGGACTCTCCTTTTACACTGCGCTCACCTCTCGGACTCTCCTTTTACACTGCGCTCACCTCTCGGACTCTCCTTTTGCACTGCGCTCACCTCTCGGACTCTCCTTTTACACGGCTCACCTCTTGGACTCTCCTTTTACACTGCACTCACCTCTCGGACTCTCCTTTTACACTGCGCTCACTTCTCGGACTCTCCTTTTACACTGCACTCACCTCTCGGACTCTCCTTTTACACTGAGCTCACCTCTCGGACTCTCCTTTTACACTGCGCTCACTTCTCGGACTCTACTTTTACACTGCGCTCACCTCTCGGACTCTCCTTTTACACTGCGCTCACCACTCGGACTCTCCTTTTACACCGCGCTCACCTCTCGGACTCTCGTTTTACACTGAGCTCACCTCTCGGACTCTCCTTTTACACTGCGCTCACCTCTCGGACTCTCCTTTTACACCGCGCTCACCTCTCGGACTCTCCTTTTACACTGCGCTCACCTCTCGGACTCTCCTTTTACACCGCGCTCACCTCTCGGACTCTCCTTTTACACTCACTGCGCTCACCTCTCGGACTCTCCTTTTACACTGCGCTCACCTCTCGGACTCTCCTTTTACACTCACTGCGCTCACCTCTCGGACTCTCCTTTTACACTGCGCTCACCTCTCGGACTCTCCTTTTACACCAAGCTCACCTCTCGGACTCTCCTTTTACACCGCGCTCACCTCTGGGACTCTCCTTTTACACTGAGCTCACCTCTCGGACTCTCCTTTTACACCGCGCTCACCTCTCGGACTCTCCTTTTACACCGCGCTCACCTCTGGGACTCTCCTTTTACACTGCGCTCACCTCTCGGACTCTCCTTTTACACTGCGCTCACCTCTCGGACTCTGCTTTTACACTGCGCTCACCTCTCGGACTCTCCTTTTACACCGCGCTCACCTCTCGGACTCTCCTTTTACACTGCGCTCACCTCTTGGACTCTCCTTTTACACTGCGCTCACCTCTCGGACTCTCCTTTTACACTCACTGCGCTCACCTCTCGGACTCTCCTTTTACACTGCGATCACCTCTCGGACTCTCCTTTTACACTGCGCTCACCTCTCGGACTCTCCTTTTACACTCACTGCGCTCACCTCTCGGACTCTCCTTTTACACCGCGCTCACCTCTCGGACTCTCCTTTTACACTCACCGCGCTCACCTCTCGGACTCTCCTTTTACACTGCGCTCACCTCTCGGACTCTCCTTTTACACTGCGCTCACCTCTCGGACTCTCCTTTTACACTCACTGCGCTCACCTCTCGGACTCTCCTTTTACACCGTGCTCACCTCTCGGACTCTCCTTTTGCACTGCGCTCACCTCTCGGACTCTCCTTTTACACTCACTGCGCTCACCTCTCGGACTCTCCTTTTACACTGCGCTCACCTCTCGGACTCTCCTTTTACACCGTGCTCACCTCTCAGACTCTCGGCTTTTGGCAGATACAAAAGGCTAAAGACGGAGGAAGCCCTGGAGGAGTACAAAAAGTGCAGGGGGATACTTAAAAAAGAAATTAGGAGATCAAGGAGGGGCCATGAAATAACACTGGCGAGCAAAATAAAGGAAAATCCTAAGATGTTTTATAAATATATTCAGGGTAAGAGGATGACTAGGGAAAATATAGGGCCCATTAGGGACAAAAATGGCAATCTGTGTGTGGAGCCGGCAGATGTAGGAGGGGTTCTAAACGAATTTTTTGCATCTGTTTTCACTATGGAGAAGGACGATGTTGACATAGAAATACGGCAGGGGGACTGTGATATACTCGAACATATTAACATCGAGCGGGAGGAGGTATTGGCGGTTTTAGCAGGCCTAAAAATGGATAAATCCCCAGGCCCGGACGAAATGTATCCCAGGCTACTGTGTGAGGCAAAGGAGGAGATTGCGGGGGCTCTGACACATATATTCAGAACCTCTCTGGCCACAGGGGATGTGCCAGAGGACTGGAGAACCGCTAATGTAATACCATTATTCAAGAAGGGGAGTAGGGAAAAACCGGGGAACTACAGGCCAGTGAGCCTAACATCAGTGGTAGGAAAATTATTGGAAAAAATTCTGAAGGACAAAATTAGTCTCCACTTGGAGAGGCAAGGATTAATCAGGGATAGTCAACATGGCTTTGTCAAGGGAAGATCATGTCTGACTAATTTGATTGAATTTTTTGAGGGGGTGACTCGGCGTGTGGATGAGGGTAACGCAGTGGATGTGGTATACATGGATTTCAGTAAGGCCTTCGATAAAGTCCCGCACAGGAGACTGGTCAAGCAGGTACGAGCCCATGGAATCCAGGGTGCCTTGGCACTTTGGATACAAAACTGGCTTAGTGGCAGAAGGCAGAGGGTGATGGTCGAAGGTTGTTTTTGTGACTGGAAGCCTGTGGCCAGTGGGGTACCACAGGGATCGGTGCTGGGTCCCTTGCTGTTTGTGGTCTACATTAATGACTTGGATATGAATGTAAAAGGTATGATCAGTAAGTTCGCTGATGATACAAAAATTGGTAGGGTGGTAAATAGCGAGGAGGATAGCCTCAGTCTGCAGGACGATATAGATGGGTTGGTCAGATGGGCGGAACAGTGGCAAATGGAATTTAACCCGGAAAAGTGCGAGGTGATGCACTTTGGAGGGACTAACAAGGCAAGGGAATACACAATGAATGGGAGGACCCTAGGCAAGACAGAGGGTCAGAGGGATCTTGGTGTGCAAGTTCACAGATCCCTGAAGGCGGCGGAACAGGTAGATAAGGTGGTAAAGAAGGCATATGGGATACTTGCCTTTATTAGCCGAGGCATAGAATATAAGAGCAAGGAGGTTATGATGGAGCTGTATAAAACACTGGTTAGGCCACAGCTGGAGTACTGTGTGCAGTTCTGGTCGCCACACTACAGGAAGGATGTGATCGCTTTGGAGAGGGTGCAGAGGAGATTCACCAGGATGTTACCAGGGCTGGAGCGCTTCAGCTGTGAAGAGAGACTGGGAAGATTGGGTTTGTTTTCCTTGGAGCAGAGGAGGCTGAGGGGGGACATGATTGAGGTGTACAAAATTATGAGGGGCACAGATAGGATGGATACTAAGGAGCTTTTTCCCTTCGTTGAGGGTTCTATAACAAGGGGACATAGATTCAAGGTAAAAGGCGGGAGGTTTAGAGGGGATTTGAGAAAGAACTTTTTCACCCAGAGCGTGGTTGGAGTCTGGAACTCACTGCCTGAAAGGGTTGTGGAGGCAGGAACCCTCACAACATTCAAGAAGCATTTGGATGAGCACTTGAAATGCCATAGCATACAAGGCTACGGACCAAATGCTGGAATATGGGATTAGAGTAGACAGGGCTGATGGCCGGCGCGGACACGATGGGCCGAAGGGCCTCTATCCGTGCTGTATAACTCTATGACTCTATGACTCTATGACTTTTACACCGTGCTCACCTCTCGGACTCTCCTTTTACACTGTGCTCACCTCTCGGACTCTCCTTTTACACTGTGCTCACCTCTCGGACTCTCCTTTTACACTGCGCTCACCTCTCGGACTCTCCTTTTACACTGCGCTCACCTCTCGGACTCTCCTTTTACACTGCGCTCACCTCTCGGACTCTCCTTTTACACTGATCTCACCTCTCGGACTCTCCTTTTACACTGCGCTCACCTCTCGGACTCTCCTTTTACACTGCGCTCACCTCTCGGACTCTCCTTTTACACTGCGCTCACCTCTCGGACTCTCCTTTTACACTGCGCTCACCTCTCGGACTCTCCTTTTACACTGCGCTCACCTCTCGGACTCTCCTTTTACACTGCGCTCACCTCTCGGACTCTCCTTTTACACTGTGCTCACCTCTCGGACTCTCCTTTTACACTCACTGCGCTCACCTCTCGGACTCTCCTTTTACACTGCGCTCACCTCTCGGACTCTCCTTTTACACTGCGCTCACCTCTCGGACTCTCCTTTTACACTGCGCTCACCTCTCGGACTCTCCTTTTACACTCACTGCGCTCACCTCTCGGACTCTCCTTTTACACTGCGCTCACCTCTCGGACTCTCCTTTTACACCGCGCTCACCTCTCGGACTCTCCTTTTACACTCACTGCGCTCACCTCTCGGACTCTCCTTTTACACCGTGCTCACCTCTCGGACTCTCCTTTTACACCGCGCTCACCTCTCGGACTCTCCTTTCACACTGCGCTCACCTCTCGGACTCTCCTTTTACACTGCGCTCACCTCTCGGACTCTCCTTTTACACTGCGCTCACCTCTCGGACTCTCCTTTTACACTGCGCTCACCTCTCGGACTCTCCTTTTACACTGTGCTCACCTCTCGGACTCTCCTTTTACACCGAGCTCACCTCTCGGACTCTCCTTTTACACTGTGCTCACCTCTCGGACTCTCCTTTTACACTGCGCTCACCTCTCGGACTCTCCTTTTACACTCACTGCGCTCACCTCTCGGACTCTCCTTTTACACTGCGCTCACCTCTCGGACTCTCCTTTTACACCGTGCTCACCTCTCGGACTCTCGGCTTTTGGCAGATACAAAAGGCTAAAGACGGAGGAAGCCCTGGAGGAGTACAAAAAGTGCAGGGGGATACTTAAAAAAGAAATTAGGAGATCAAGGAAGGGCCATGAAATAACATTGGCGAGCAAAATAAAGGAAAATCCTAAGATGTTTTATAAATATATTAAGGGTAAGAGGATGACTAGGGAAAAAATAGGGCCCATTAGGGACAAAAATGGCAATCTGTGTGTGGAGCCGGCAGATTTAGGAGGGGTTCTAAATGAATTTTTTGCATCTGTTTTCACTATGGAGAAGGACGATGTAGACATAGAAATACGGCAGGGGGACTGTGATATACTCGAACATATTAACATCGAGCGGGAGGAGGTATTGGCGGTTTTAGCAGGCCTAAAAATGGATAAATCCCCAGGCCCGGACGAAATGTATCCCAGGCTACTGTGTGAGGCAAAGGAGGAGATTGCGGGGGCTCTGACACATATATTCAGAACCTCTCTGGCCACAGGGGATGTGCCAGAGGACTGGAGAACCGCTAATGTAATACCATTATTCAAGAAGGGGAGTAGGGAAAAACCGGGGAACTACAGGCCAGTGAGCCTAACATCAGTGGTAGGAAAATTATTGGAAAAAATTCTGAAGGACAAAATTAGTCTCCACTTGGAGAAGCAAGGATTAATCAGGGATAGTCAACATGGCTTTGTCAAGGGAAGATCATGTCTGACTAATTTGATTGAATTTTTTGAGGGGGTGACTAGGCGTGTGGATGAGGGTAACGCAGTGGATGTGGTATACATGGATTTCAGTAAGGCCTTCGATAAAGTCCCGCACAGGAGACTGGTCAAGAAGGTACGAGCCCATGGAATCCAGGGTGCCTTGGCACTTTGGATACAAAACTGGCTTAGTGGCAGAAGGCAGAGGGTGATGGTCGAAGGTTGTTTTTGTGACTGGAAGCCTGTGGCCAGTGGGGTACCACAGGGATCGGTGCTGGGTCCCTTGCTGTTTGTGGTCTACATTAATGACTTGGATATGAATGTAAAAGGTATGATCCGTAAGTTCGCTGATGATACAAAAATTGGTAGGGTGGTAAATAGCGAGGAGGATAGCCTCAGTCTGCAGGACGATATAGATGGGTTGGTCAGATGGGCGGAACAGTGGCAAATGGAATTTAACCCGGAAAAGTGCGAGGTGATGCACTTTGGAGGGACTAACAAGGCAAGGGAATACACAATGAATGGGAGGACCCTAGGCAAGACAGAGGGTCAGAGGGATCTTGGTGTGCAAGTTCACAGATCCCTGAAGGCGGCGGAACAGGTAGATAAGGTGGTAAAGAAGGCATATGGGATACTTGCCTTTATTAGCCGAGGCATAGAATATAAGAGCAAGGAGGTTATGATGGAGCTGTATAAAACACTGGTTAGGCCACAGCTGGAGTACTGTGTGCAGTTCTGGTCGCCACACTACAGGAAGGATGTGATCGCTTTGGAGAGGGTGCAGAGGAGATTCACCAGGATGTTACCAGGGCTGGAGCGCTTCAGCTGTGAAGAGAGACTGGGTTTGTTTTCCTTGGAGCAGAGGAGGCTGAGGGGGGACATGATTGAGGTGTACAAAATTATGAGGGGCACAGATAGGATGGATACTAAGGAGCTTTTTCCCTTCGTTGAGGGTTCTATAACAAGGGGACATAGATTCAAGGTAAAAGGTGGGAGGTTTAGAGGGGATTTGAGAAAGAACTTTTTCACCCAGAGGGTGGTTGGAGTCTGGAACTCACTGCCTGAAAGGGTTGTGGAGGCAGGAACCCTCACAACATTCAAGAAGCATTTGGATGAGCACTTGAAATGCCATAGCATACAAGGCTACGGACCAAATGCTGGAATATGGGATTAGAGTAGACAGGGCTGATGGCCGGCGCGGACACGATGGGCCGAAGGGCCTCTATCCGTGCTGTATAACTCTATGACTCTATGACTCTATGACTTTTACACCGTGCTCACCTCTCGGACTCTCCTTTTACACTGTGCTCACCTCTCGGACTCTCCTTTTACACTGCGCTCACCTCTCGGACTCTCCTTTTACACTGCGCTCACCACTCGGACTCTCCTTTTACACAGCGCTCACCTCTCGGACTCTCCTTTTACACCGTGCTCACCTCTCGGACTCTCCTTTTACACCGCGCTCACCTCTCGGACTCTCCTTTTACACCGCGCTCACCTCTCGGACTCTCCTTTTACACCGTGCTCACCTCTCGGACTCTCCTTTTACACTGCGCTCACCTCTCGGACTCTCCTTTTACACTGCGCTCACCTCTCGGACTCTCCTTTTACACTGCGCTCACCTCTCGGACTCTCCTTTTACACGGCGCTCACCTCTCGGACTCTCCTTTTACACTGCGCTCACCTCTCGGACTCTCCTTTTACACTGCGCTCACCTCTCGGACTCTCCTTTTACACTGCGCTCACCTCTCGGACTCTCCTTTTACACTGCGCTCACCTCTCGGACTCTCCTTTTACACTCACTGCGCTCACCTCTCGGACTCTCCTTTTACACTGCGCTCACCTCTCGGACTCTCCTTTTACACTGCGCTCACCTCTCGGACTCTCCTTTTACACTCACTGCGCTCACCTCTCGGACTCTCCTTTTACACTGCGCTCACCTCTCGGACTCTCCTTTTACACCGCGCTCACCTCTCGGACTCTCCTTTTACACTCACTGCGCTCACCTCTCGGACTCTCCTTTTACACCGTGCTCACATCTCGGACTCTCCTTTTACACCGTGCTCACCTCTCGGACTCTCCTTTCACACTGCGCTCACCTCTCGGACTCTCCTTTTACACTGCGCTCACCTCTCGGACTCTCCTTTTACACTGCGCTCACCTCTCGGACTCTCCTTTTACACTGCGCTCACCTCTCGGACTCTCCTTTTACACTGTGCTCACCTCTCGGACTCTCCTTTTACACCGAGCTCACCTCTCGGACTCTCCTTTTACACTGCGCTCACCTCTCGGACTCTCCTTTTACACTGTGCTCACCTCTCGGACTCTCCTTTTACACTGCGCTCACCTCTCGGACTCTCCTTTTACACTCACCGCGCTCACCTCTCGGACTCTCCTTTTACACTCACTGCGCTCACCTCTCGGACTCTCCTTTTACACTGCGCTCACCTCTCGGACTCTCCTTTTACACCGTGCTCACCTCTCAGACTCTCGGCTTTTGGCAGATACAAAAGGCTAAAGACGGAGGAAGCCCTGGAGGAGTACAAAAAGTGCAGGGGGATACTTAAAAAAGAAATTAGGAGATCAAGGAAGGGCCATGAAATAACATTGGCGAGCAAAATAAAGGAAAATCCTAAGATGTTTTATAAATATATTAAGGGTAAGAGGATGACTAGGGAAAAAATAGGGCCCATTAGGGACAAAAATGGCAATCTGTGTGTGGAGCCGGCAGATGTAGGAGGGGTTCTAAATGAATTTTTTGCATCTGTTTTCACTATGGAGAAGGACGATGTAGACATAGAAATACGGCAGGGGGACTGTGATATACTCGAACATATTAACATCGAGCGGGAGGAGGTATTGGCGGTTTTAGCAGGCCTAAAAATGGATAAATCCCCAGGCCCGGACGAAATGTATCCCAGGCTACTGTGTGAGGCAAAGGAGGAGATTGCGGGGGCTCTGACACATATATTCAGAACCTCTCTGGCCACAGGGGATGTGCCAGAGGACTGGAGAACCGCTAATGTAATACCATTATTCAAGAAGGGGAGTAGGGAAAAACCGGGGAACTACAGGCCAGTGAGCCTAACATCAGTGGTAGGAAAATTATTGGAAAAAATTCTGAAGGACAAAATTAGTCTCCACTTGGAGAGGCAAGGATTAATCAGGGATAGTCAACATGGCTTTGTCAAGGGAAGATCATGTCTGACTAATTTGATTGAATTTTTTGAGGGGGTGACTAGGCGTGTGCATGAGGGTAACGCAGTGGATGTGGTGTACATGGATTTCAGTAAGGCCTTCGATAAAGTCCCACACAGGAGACTGGTCAAGAAGGTACGAGCCCATGGAATCCAGGGTGCCTTGGCACTTTGGATACAAAACTGGCTTAGTGGCAGAAGGCAGAGGGTGATGGTCGAAGGTTGTTTTTGTGACTGGAAGCCTGTGGCCAGTGGGGTACCACAGGGATCGGTGCTGGGTCCCTTGCTGTTTGTGGTCTACATTAATGACTTGGATATGAATGTAAAAGGTATGATCCGTAAGTTCGCTGATGATACAAAAATTGGTAGGGTGGTAAATAGCGAGGAGGATAGCCTCAGTCTGCAGGACGATATAGATGGGTTGGTCAGATGGGCGGAACAGTGGCAAATGGAATTTAACCCAGAAAAGTGCGAGGTGATGCACTTTGGAGGGACTAACAAGGCAAGGGAATACACAATGAATGGGAGGACCCTAGGCAAGACAGAGGGTCAGAGGGATCTTGGTGTGCAAGTTCACAGATCCCTGAAGGCGGCGGAACAGGTAGATAAGGTGGTAAAGAAGGCATATGGGATACTTGCCTTTATTAGCCGAGGCATAGAATATAAGAGCAAGGAGGTTATGATGGAGCTGTATAAAACACTGGTTAGGCCACAGCTGGAGTACTGTGTGCAGTTCTGGTCGCCACACTACAGGAAGGATGTGATCGCTTTGGAGAGGGTGCAGAGGAGATTCACCAGGATGTTACCAGGGCTGGAGCGCTTCAGCTATGAAGAGAGACTGGGAAGATTGGGTTTGTTTTCCTTGGAGCAGAGGAGGCTGAGGGGGGACATGATTGAGGTGTACAAAATTATGAGGGGCACAGATAGGATGGATACTAAGGAGCTTTTTCCCTTCGTTGAGGGTTCTATAACAAGGGGACATAGATTCAAGGTAAAAGGCGGGAGGTTTAGAGGGGATTTGAGAAAGAACTTTTTCACCCAGAGGGTGGTTGGAGTCTGGAACTCACTGCCTGAAAGGGTTGTGGAGGCAGGAACCCTCACAACATTCAAGAAGCATTTGGATGAGCACTTGAAATGCCATAGCATACAAGGCTACGGACCAAATGCTGGAATATGGGATTAGAGTAGACAGGGCTGATGGCCGGCGCGGACACGATGGGCCGAAGGGCCTCTATCCGTGCTGTAAAACTCTATGACTCTATGACTCTATGACTTTTACACCGTGCTCACCTCTCGGACTCTCCTTTTACACTGTGCTCACCACTCGGACTCTCCTTTTACACCGCGCTCACCTCTCGGACTCTCCTTTTACACCGAGCTCACCTCTCGGACTCTCCTTTTACACTGCGCTCACCTCTCGGACTCTCCTTTTACACTGCGCTCACCTCTCGGACTCTCCTTTTACACCGCGCTCAGCTCTCGGACTCTCCTTTTACACTGCGCTCACCTCTCGGACTCTCCTTTTACACTGCGCTCACCTCTCGGACTCTCCTTTTACACTGCGCTCACCTCTCCGACTCTCCTTTTACACTGCGCTCATCTCTCGGACTCTCCTTTTAAACTGCGCTCAGCTCTCGGACTCTCCTTTTACACTGCGCTCACCTCTCAGACTCTCCTTTTACACTGTGCTCACCTCTCGGACTCTCCTTTTGCACTGTGCTCACCTCTCGGACTCTCCTTTTACACTGAGCTCACCTCTCGGACTCTCCTTTTACACCGCGCTCACCTCTCGGACTCTCCTTTTACACTCACTGCGCTCACCTCTCGGACTCTCCTTTTACACTCACTGCGCTCACCTCTCGGACTCTCCTTTTACACTCACTGCGCTCACCTCTCGGACTCTCCTTTTACACTCACTGCGCTCACCTCTCGGACTCTCCTTTTACACTGCGCTCACCTCTCGGACTCTCCTTTTACACTGCGCTCACCTCTCGGACTCTCCTTTTACACTGCGCTCACCTCTCGGACTCTCCTTTTACACTGCGCTCACCTCTCGGACTCTCCTTTTACACTGCGCTCACCTCTCGGACTCTCCTTTTACACTGCGCTCACCTCTTGGACTCTCCTTTTACACCGCGCTCACCTCTCGGACTCTCCTTTTACACTGCGCTCACCTATTGGACTCTCCTTTTACACTGCGCTCACCTCTCGGACTCTCCTTTTACACTGCGCTCACCTCTCGGACTCTCCTTTTACACTGCGCTCACCTCTCGGACTCTCCTTTTACACTGCGCTCACCTCTCAGACTCTCCTTTTACACTGCGCTCACCTCTCGCACTCTCCTTTTACACTCACCGCGCTCACCACTCGGACTCTCCTTTTACACAGCGCTCACCTCTCGGACTCTCCTTTTGCACAGCGCTCACCTCTCGGACTCTCCTTTTACACTGCGCTCACCTCTCGGACTCTCCTTTTACACTGCGCTCACCTCTCGGACTCTCCTTTTACACTGCGCTCACCTCTCGGACTCTCCTTTTACACTGCGCTCACCTCTCGGACTCTCCTTTTACACCGCGCTCACCTCTGGGACTCTCCTTTTACACTGCGCTCACCTCTCGGACTCTCCTTTTACACTCACTGCGCTCACCTCTCGGACTCTCCTTTTACACTGCGCTCACCTCTCGGACTCTCCTTTTACACTGCGCTCACCTCTCGGACTCTCCTTTTACACCGCGCTCACCTCTGGGACTCTCCTTTTACACTGCGCTCACCTCTCGGACTCTCCTTTTACACTGCGCTCAGCTCTCGGACTCTCCTTTTACACCGCGCTCACCTCTCGGACTCTCCTTTTACACCGCGCTCACCTCTCCGACTCTCCTTTTACACTGCGCTCACCTCTCGGACTCTCCTTTTACACCGCGCTCACCTCTCGGACTCTCCTTTTACACCGCGCTCACCTCTCCGACTCTCCTTTTACACCGCGCTCACCTCTCGGACTCTCCTTTTACACCGCGCTCACCTCTCCGACTCTCCTTTTACACTGCGCTCACCTCTCGGACTCTCCTTTTACACCGCGCTCACCTCTCGGACTCTCCTTTTACACTGCGCTCACCTCTCCGACTCTCCTTTTACACTGCGCTCACCTCTCGGACTCTCCTTTTACACCGCGCTCACCTCTCGGACTCTCCTTTTACACTGCGCTCACCTCTCCGACTCTCCTTTTACACTGCGCTCACCTCTCGGACTCTCCTTTTACACTGCGCTCACCTCTCCGACTCTCCTTTTACACTGCGCTCACCTCTCGGACTCTCCTTTTACACCGCGCTCACCTCTCGGACTCTCCTTTTACACCGCGCTCACCTCTCGGACTCTCCTTTTACACTGCGCTCACCTCTCGGACTCTCCTTTTACACCGCGCTCACCTCTCGGACTCTCCTTTTACACTGCGCTCACCTCTCCGACTCTCCTTTTACACTGCGCTCACCTCTCGGACTCTCCTTTTACACTGCGCTCACCTCTCGGACTCTCCTTTTACACTGCGCTCACCTCTCGGACTCTCCTTTTACACTGCGCTCACCTCTCGGACTCTCCTTTTACACTGCGCTCACCTCTCGGACTCTCCTTTTACACTGCGCTCACCTCTCGGACTCTCCTTTTACACCGCGCTCACCTCTCGGACTCTCCTTTTACACTGCGCTCACCTCTCGGACTCTCCTTTTACACCGCGCTCACCTCTCGGACTCTCCTTTTACACCGCGCTCACCTCTCGGACTCTCCTTTTACACTGCGCTCACCTCTTGGACTCTCCTTTTACACCGCGCTCACCTCTCCGACTGTCCTTTTACACTGCGCTCACCTCTCGGACTCTCCTTTTACACTGCGCTCACCTCTCCGACTCTCCTTTTACACCGCGCTCAGCTCTCGGACTCTCCTTTTACACTGCGCTCACCTCTCGGACTCTCCTTTTACACTGCGCTCACCTCTCCGACTCTCCTTTTACACTGCGCTCACCTCTCAGACTCTCCTTTTACACCGCGCTCACCTCTCGGACTCTCCTTTTACACTGCGCTCACCTCTCGGACTCTCCTTTTACACTGCGCTCATCTCTCGGACTCTCCTTTTAAACTGCGCTCAGCTCTCGGACTCTCCTTTTACACTGCGCTCACCTCTCAGACTCTCCTTTTACACTGTGCTCACCTCTCGGACTCTCCTTTTACACCGCGCTCACCTCTCGGACTCTCCTTTTACACTCACTGCGCTCACCTCTCGGACTCTCCTTTTACACTCACTGCGCTCACCTCTCGGACTCTCCTTTTACACTGAGCTCACCTCTCGGACTCTCCTTTTACACCGCGCTCACCTCTCGGACTCTCCTTTTACACTCACTGCGCTCACTTCTCGGACTCTCCTTTTACACTGCGCTCACCTCTCCGACTCTCCTTTTACACTGCGCTCACCTCTCCGACTCTCCTTTTAAACTGCGCTCAGCTCTCGGACTCTCCTTTTACACTGCGCTCATCTCTCGGACTCTCCTTTTAAACTGCGCTCAGCTCTCGGACTCTCCTTTTACACTGCGCTCACCTCTCAGACTCTCCTTTTACACTGTGCTCACCTCTCGGACTCTCCTTTTGCACTGCGCTCACCTCTCGGACTCTCCTTTTACACTGTGCTCACCTCTCGGACTCTCCTTTTACACTGAGCTCACCTCTCGGACTCTCCTTTTACACCGCGCTCACCTCTCGGACTCTCCTTTTACACTCACTGCGCTCACCTCTCGGACTCTCCTTTTACACTCACTGCGCTCACCTCTCGGACTCTCCTTTTACACTGAGCTCACCTCTCGGACTCTCCTTTTACACCGCGCTCACCTCTCGGACTCTCCTTTTACACTCACTGCGCTCACTTCTCGGACTCTCCTTTTACACTCACTGCGCTCACCTCTCGGACTCTCCTTTTACTCTCACTGCGCTCACCTCTCGGACTCTCCTTTTACACTCACTGCGCTCACCTCTCGGACTCTCCTTTTACACTCACTGCGCTCACCTCTCGGACTCTCCTTTTACACCGCGCTCACCTCTCGGACTCTCCTTTTACACTGCGCTCACCTCTCGGACTCTCCTTTTACACTGCGCTCACCTCTCGGATTCTCCTTTTACACTGCGCTCACCTCTCGGACTCTCCTTTTACACTGCGCTCACCTCTCGGACTCTCCTTTTACACTGCGCTCACCTCTCGGACTCTCCTTTGACACTGCGCTCTCCTCTCGGACTCTCCTTTTACACTGCGCTCACCTCTCGGACTCTCCTTTTACACTGCGCTCACCTCTCGGACTCTCCTTTTACACTGCGCTCAGCTCTCCTCCTGCTCTCGGACTCTCCTCTCACTCTCGGACTCTCCTCCCGCTCTCGGACTCTCCTTTCACTCTGCGCTCACCTCTCAGTGCTACACGGCCTCTCCGACATGGCGTCTTGGATGCGCACGCACGTTTCCAGCGTGATGTGCGCCGGACACCATCTTGGTATCGGAGTTTGCGCGGTCGCAGATAACGAACGCTGGAATCATGTAAAGTAGGGAGAAAATGGCTTCAATCAGTGTGCAACGCTGATTTAAAGTGATAGACACCATTTTGGGGCTTAACGCTCAACTCAACGCACAGTCTTAACCCCGACTGTCCGAACGTGTCTCAGAGTGCCTGGAGGACCCCCCACCAGCGTTATTTAAAGGGACCATGCAGAATTTACAGGTTAGTGGCTGGATTATTGCTTCTGGCTGCCGAGACATTTGTAGCTCTTTTTGGAGGTCTCCTCGACTTGAATACTAGGACTAGGGGACATAGCCTAACATTTAGAGCCAGGACGTGCAGGAGAGAAGTTAGGAAATGGTTCTACACACAAAGGGTGGGAGAAGTTTGGGAAACTCTTCTGCAGACGGCAGTTGATGCTCGCTCAATTGTGAATGTTAAATCTGAGATTGATAGATTTCTGTAAACCAAGGGTATTAAGGGATATGGGGCTAAGGCGGGTATATGGAGTTAGGTCACAGGTCCACCATGATCTCATTGAATGGTGGAACAGGCTCGAGGGGCTTAATGCCACTGTCACTTGCTGCCTCCTGATATGCGCCACCTTCTCCTGCAAGAAAGCAAGACGTGTGCCTGGATGATGTGCCTGTCATGGTTGAATAGCTAGTGTGTGAGGCCTGTGAGTTGTGGGTGGGCGGCTTGAAACAGTGGTAATGTGTAAGGGTGAGAGGAAGTATCTGGTTGGAAGAGTTGAGTATTGATGGAAAGAGTTTGTTGGTATGTGGGTGATGGGGGGTGTAATGAGTGGTGCAGTTGGTAGGAGATGCCACTTGACAGTTGACCTCACTCACCTTGACCACTCATGTCAAAGTATTGAACTTCTTCCTGCACAGCCTCCATGTTCATGATGCTGTGCGCCTGGCATTCACTTTGTCCCCCGCTGCCTCCCACTGCCTTTTGGGTATATGTCTGGAGGGCCTCTTGCTGCCCTCCCCCCCCCCCCGCGGATATAGGATGTCCCTCCTTCTGTCCACCTCTTGCACCAAGGCCTCTCGTGCTTCAGCAGAGAACCTTGGTGCATGCACTCTCGCAGGCCTGGTATGAACTCAGATCGGCAGATTGGTGAGGTTTGGCGAGCAGATTGGAGGATGTGGGATATAGTAGTGCGCAACCTTTATTCAATGTTTCAACATAACTCATCAGCGTGTAAACATAAGGACGGGACCTGAACCTTGTGGAAAATTCATGCGGAGAGGAAAGTGGGAACAAAGGTTACCTGGTTTTATCGGATGATTGGTTTTACGGTTGCGATGTCTGATCTCCGTTCAGACAACGTGCAGACAGTAGACTGTTATTTTCAGCAAATAACAGGTACCAGCTACCTTTAAGAGATTTCTAAGAAACATCCTCCCTTTAAGAGATTGTGCTCCCGCTGGTGGTGGAAAGTGTGAATTGCATTGATTCCACGTGCAAGGCCTGGAATGGAACGCTGATCGCAGGCGAGTCCTCGGGCCGGCCCAAACTTGAGTCCTGCCTGCGCAAGGGTCATTGGGCACGGGGTAATAGCGCATCACGCCACCCGCGCCCAAAAACGGCCCCTATCCAATTTATTCCCCCAATGACTTTTTACACACTTCTTAAGTTCAGACTTGGAAACCAGTTCGCTGACACCCTGTGGTGCAGCTATTGTTTTACCCCTCAGGCCATTGGGAAACTAAACGGCATGTCACGTTGAAAGAGGTGTCACAAGACAAGTTCTTGTTTTGTTATTTATACACTTTCATGGAATCATACAATCAGCACAGGAGGAGGCCATTCAGCCCATCGTGCCTGTGCCGGCTCTTTGAAAGAGCTATCCAATTAGTCCCACTCCCTCTGCTCTTTCCCCACAGCCCTGTAAATTTTTCCACTTCAAGTATTTATCCAATTCCCTTTTGAAAGTTATTATTGAATCTGCTTCCACCGCCCTTTCAGGCAGCGCATTCCAGATCATAACAACTCGCTGCGTAAGAAATGTTTCCTCATGTCGCCTCTGACTCTTTTTCCGATCACCTTAAATCTGTGTCCTCTGGTTACCGACCCTCCTGCCACTGGAAACAGTTTCCCCTTATTTACTCTGTCAAAGCCCTTCATGATTTTGAACTGCTCTGTCAAATCTCCTCTTAACCTTCAGTCTCTCCACAGAACTGAAGTCCCTCATCCCTGGGATCATTCTAGTAAATCTCCTCTGCACCCTCTCCAAGGCCTTGACATCCTTCCTAAAGTGCGGTGCCCAGAACTGGACACAATACTCCAGCTGAGAACCGAACCAGTGTTTTATAAAGGTTTCGCATAACTTCCTTGCTTTTGTATTCTGTGCCTCTATTAATAAAGCCCAGGATCCCATTTGCTTTTTTAATAGCCTTCTCAACCCTGGGGAACACCACTGTATACTTCCCTCCAGTCTGAAAAACAACCCTTCACCACTACTCTCTGCTTTCTGTCCCCGAGCCAATTTTGTACTCACACTGACACTGTCCCTTTAATCCCATGGGCTTTAATTTTGGTAACAAGTCTATTATGTGGTATTTTATCAAATGCCTTTTGAAAGTCCATATACACAACATCCACCGCGCTACCCTCATCATCCCTTTCGTTACTTCATCAAAGAACTCAATCAAGTTAGTCAAACATGATTTTCCTTTAACAAATCGTGCTGACTTTCATTTATTAGCCCATACTATTCCAAGTGCCAATTAATTTTGTCCCGGATTATTGTCTCTGAAAGTTTCCCCACCACTGACGTTAGGCTGACTGGCCTGTAATTATCGGGTTTATCCCTCTCCCCTTTTTTGAACAAGGGTGTAACATTTGCAATCCTCCAGTCCTCCAGCACCGTCCCCATATCTAAGGATTGGAAGATTGTGGCCAGAGCCTCTGCAATTTCCACCCTTACTTCCCTCAGTAACCTGGGATACATCCCATCCGGACTGGGTGATGTTTCTATTTTGAGTATTGCCAATCTTTTAAGTACCTCCTCTTTATCAATTTTGATCCTATCCAATGTCGCTCCTACCTCCTCCTTTACTGCTCCAATGGCAGCATCCTCTTCTCAATGAAGACCGATGTGAAGTATTCATTTAGTGCCTCAGACATGCCCTCTGCCTCCACAAGAAGATCTTTCTCGTCTCTAATTGGCCCCACTCTTCCTTTGACTACTCTTTTACTGTTTATATGTTTATAAAAGACTTTTGCATTCCTTTTTACATTAGCTGCTAATCTATTCTCATACTCTCTCCTTGCCCCTCTTATTACCATTGTTAGATTCTCCTCTGTACTTTCTGTATTCAGTCTGATTCTCTGCTGTATTATGAACCTGACACTTGTCATAAGCCTCCTTTTTCTGTTTCATTTTAATCTCTATATCTTTAGTCATCCAGGGAGCTCTAGCTTTGGATGCCCTTCCTTTCCCCCTCGTGGAAATTTGTCTGCTCTGTACCCGAACAATCTCCTCCTTGAAGGCCTCCAATTTTGATTTCAATCCACCTGGGCAAGATCCCTTTCTAACTCACAGAATTTTGCCCTCCTCCAGTTAAGTATTTTCACATTTGATTGCTCCTTGTCCTTTTCCATAACTATTCTAAACTGAATGATATTATGATCACTGTTCCCCAAATGCTCCCCCACTAGATCCAGCACTGTTTCCTTCCTCGTTGGGCTGGAAACACACTGATTGAGAAAGTTCTCTTGAACACATTTCAGGAATTCCTCCCCCTCTTTGCCCTTTACACTGTTACTATCCCAGTCTGTATTGGGATAATTGAAGTCCCCCATTATCACCACTCGAAAGTTCTTGCATCTTTCTGTGATTTGCCTGCAAATGTTCTCCTCTATCTCCTTCCCACTATTTGGTGGTCTATAGTGTACACCCAGTAGTGTAATAGCTCCTCTATTGTTCCTTAATTCTAACCAAATAGATTCTGTCTTTGACCCTCAACTACATCATCCCTTTCCAGTGTTATAATAGTTTCTTTGATCAATACTGAAACTCCCCCTCCTTTCTTTCCTTCCCTATCTTTCCTGAATACCTTGTAGCCAGGAATATTAAATACCCAATCCTCCCCTTCTTTGAGCCAGGTCTCCGTTATCGCCACTATATCATAGTCCCAGACTCTTCCATCACCATCCCTGGGTATGTCCTGTCCCACCGGCAGGACAGACCCACCAGAGGTGGCGGTACAGTGATATACAGTCAGGAGGGAGTGGCCCTGGGAGTCCTCAACATTGAATCTGGACCCCATGAAATCTCATGGCATCAGGTCAAACATGGGCAAGGAAACCTCCCGCTGATAACCACCTACCGTCCTCCCTCAGCTGATGAATCAGTCCTCCTCCATGTTGAACACCACTCGGAGGAAGCACTGAGGGTAGCAAGGGCACAAAATGTACTCTGGGTGGGGGACTTCAATGTCCATCACCAAGAGTGGCTCGGTAGCACCACTACTGACCGAGCTGGCCGAGTCCTGAAGGACATAGCTGCCAGACTGGGCCTGCGGCAGGTGGTGAGAGAACCAACACGAGGGAAAAACTTACTTGACCTCGTCCTCACCAATCTACCTGTCGCAAATGCATCTGTCCATGACAGTATTGGTAGGAGTGACCACCGCACAGTCCTCGTGGAGATGAAATCCCGTCTTCGCACTGAGGACACCATCCAACGTGTTGTGTGGCACTACCACCGTGCTAAATGGGATAGATTCAGAATGGATCTAGCAGCTCAAAACTGGGCATCCATGAGGTGCTGTGGGCCATCAGCAGCAGCAGAATTGTATTCCAGCACAATCTGTAACCTCATGGCCCGGCATATTCCTCACTCTACCATTACCAACAAGCCAGGGGATCAACCCTGGTTCAATGAGGAGTGTAGAAGAGCATGCCAGGAGCAGCACCAGGCGTACCTAAAAATGAGGTGCCAACCTGGTGAAGCTACAACTCAGGACTACATGCATGCTAAACAGCGGAAGCAACATGCTATAGACAGAGCTAAGCGATTCCACAACCAACGGATCAGATCAAAGCTCTGCAGTCCTGCCACATCCAGTCGTGAATGGTGGTGGACAATTAAACAACTAACGGGAGGAGGAGGCTCTGCAAACATCCCCATTCTCAATGATGGCGGAGTCCAGCACGTGAGTGCAAAAGACAAGGCTGAAGCGTTTGCAACCATCTTCAGCCAGAAGTGCCGAGTGGATATCCATCTCAGCCTCCTCCCGATATCCCCACCATCACGGAAGCCAGTCTTCGGCCAATTCGATTCACTCCACGTGATATCAAGAAACGGCTGAGTGCACTAGATACAGCAAAGGCTATGGGCCCTGACAACATCCCAGCTGTAGTGCTAAAGACTTGTGCTCCAGAACTAGCTGCGCCTCTAGCCAAGCTGTTCCAGTACAGCTACAACACTGGCATCCACCCGACAATGTGGAAAATTGCCCAGGTATGTCCTGTCCACAAAAAGCAGGACAAATCCAATCCGGCCAATTACCGCCCCATCAGTCTACTCTCAATCATCAGCAAAGTGATGGAAGGTGTCGTCGACAGTGCGATCAAGCGGCAATTACTCACCAATAACCTGCTCACCGATGCACAGTTTGGGTTCCGCCAGGACCACTCGGCTCCAGACCTCATTACAGCCTTGGTCCAAACATGGACAAAAGAGCTGAATTCCAGAGGTGAGGTGAGAGTGACTGCCCTTGACATCAAGGCAGCATTTGACCGAGTGTGGCACCAAGGAGCCCGAGTAAAATTGAAGTCAATGGGAATCAGGGGGAAAACTCTCCAGTGGCTGGAGTCATACCTAGCACAAAGGAAGCTGGTAGTGGTTGTTGGAGGCCAATCATCTCAGCCCCAAGGCATTGCTGCAGGAGTTCCTCAGGGCAGTGTCCTAGGCCCAACCATCTTCAGCTGCTTCATCAATGACCTTCCCTCCATCATAAGGTCAGAAATGGGGATGTTCGCTGATGGCTGCACAGTGTTCAGTTCCATTCGCAACCCCTCAGATAATGAAGCAGTCCGAGCCTGCATGCAGCAAGACCTGGACAACATCCAGGCTTGGGCTCATAAGTGGCAAGTAACATTCGCGCCAGATAAGTGCCAGGCAATGACCATCTCCAACAAGAGAGAGTCTAACCACCTCCCCTTGACATTCAACGGCATTACCATCGCCGAATCCCCCACCATCAACATCCTGGGGGTCACCATTGACCAGAAACTTAACTGGACCAGCCATATAAATACTGTGGCTACAAGAGCAGGTCAGAGGCTGGGTATTCTGCGGCGAGTGACTCACCTCCTGACTCCCCAAAGCCTTTCCACCATTTACAAGGCACAAGTTAGGAGTGTGATGGAATTCTCTCCACTTGCCTGGATGAGTGCAGCTCCAACAACACTCAAGAAGCTCGACACCATCCAGGACAAAGCAGCTCGCTTGATTGGAACCCCATCCACCACCCTAAACATTCACTCCCTTCACCACCGGCGCACCGTGGCTGCAGTGTGCACC
Organism: Heptranchias perlo; assembly: GCF_035084215.1. Lineage (NCBI taxonomy): Eukaryota > Metazoa > Chordata > Chondrichthyes > Hexanchiformes > Hexanchidae > Heptranchias > Heptranchias perlo. The sequence continues at coordinate 6,238,404 of NC_090331.1, forward strand.
ATCCACAGGATGCACTGCAGCAACTCGCCAAGGCTTCTTCGACAGCACCTCCCAAACCCGCGACCTCTCCCACCTAGAAGGACAAGGACAGCAGGCACATGGGAACAACACCACCTGCACGTTCCCCTCCAAGTCACACACCATCCCGATTTGGAAATATATCGCCGTTCCTTCATCGTCGCTGGGTCAAAATCCTGGAACTCCCTTCCTCACAGCACTGTGGGAGAACCTTCACCACACGGACTGCAGCGGTTCAAGAAGGCGGCTCACCACCACCTTCTCAAGGGGCAATTAGGGATGGGCAATAAATGCCGGCCTCGCCAGCGACGCCCACATCCCATGAACGAATAAAAAGAAATATATTGGCCTTGGAGGGGGTGCAGCACAGATTCACCAGAATGATAACGGAGCTAAAAGGTTTAAATTATGAGGACAGGTTGCAGAGACTCGGCTTGTATTCCCTCGAGTACAGAAGATTAAGGGGGTGATCTATTGAAAGTGTTTAAAATATTAAAAAGATTCGAGAGGGCAGATACAGAGAAGCTATTTCCTCTGGTGAGGGAATGAAGAATGAAGGGACATAATCTTAAAATTAGAGCCAGGCCGTTCAGGGGTGATGTCAGGAAGCAACTTCTTCACACAAAGGGGAGTGGAAATCTGGAACTCTTTCCCCTCAAAAAGCTGAGGATGCTGAGGGTCAATTGGAGCTTTAAAGGTTGAGATCGATGGATTTTTGTTGGGTAAGGGGTATCGAGGGATATGGAGCTAAGGAGGGTAAATGGAGTTGAGATACTGATCAGCCATGATCTGATTGAATGGCTGAGGGGCTGAATGGCATACTCCTGTCCCTAATGTTCTTATGTTAGACTGCCTGTCAACATCAAGCGGTAGATGAGTTGTGAATTCCTACAGCCCAACAGCAGCGATACTGAAGCCATCTCGCTCAGCTCTTACCATGTTTCTATCAACTGCCCTGGCTACCAAATCGGAGTCTGATGGTGCTCAATTTAAGTGGTCCCTGTGCAAACGATGTCTACACAAACGAGGCCTTCTCAAAAGCCCCTTGTCAATTTATTTTAAATTCCATCCGTCATGGCATAGACTCATTCAGCACGGAAAGAGGCCACTCGGCCCATCGTGCCTGTGCCGGCTCTTTGAAAGAGTTATCCAATTAGTCCCATTAACCCCTGCTCTTTCCCCATAGCCCTGTAAAAATTTCTCCCCTTCAAGTATTTATCCAATTCCCTTTAGAAAGTTATTATTGAATCTGCTTCCACCGCCCTTTCAGGCAGCGCATTCCAGATCATCACAACTCGCTGCGTAAAAAAATGTTTCCTCATCTCCCCCTCTGGCTCTTTTGCCAAATACCGTAATTCTGTGTCCTCTGGAAACAGTTTCTCCTTATTTACTCTATCAAAACCCTTCATGATTTTGAACACCTCGATCAAATCTCCCTTTAACCTCCTCTGCTCTAAGGAGAATGAGCCCAGTTTCTCCGGTATTTAGGAAACTCGTACCCAAAATGTTAACGCTGAACGTGATGACATCATCGGCTGCGTCGCAGGTGTACTGGCCAGAATCCGAGGGCCTGGCGGATTGGACGATCACCCTCCTGATTTGGCCGAGCGACTGGACGGTGACGCGTTCACTAGGCGTGAGCTCTCCGCCATCTTTGTACCAGTGGACCTGGACATCAGACCTCGACAGCTCGCAGCACAGGATGATGGGGTCCAAGGCTGCGATCCGCAGGCTGCGTTCCATCCCAGGGCTCATCGTGATCTTCACCGGGGCGGCTGGAACAGAAAGGAGAGGGTTGATGGTTGTATCGGTGACTTAAACATTCCTGTCAGATTCCAACGGACTAAAGTGACAGATCTCAGTAACGGGGAATGGAACATTTCCCCCACATATTACCCCCTAGTCAGGTTCGAACACTCCCAGGGCAGGTACAGCACGGGTTAGATACAGAGTAAAGCTCCCTCTACACTGTCCCATCAAACACTCCCAGGGCAGGTACAGCACGGGTTAG